>NC_064845.1:29658405-30005951 GCF_024166365.1 Elephas maximus indicus
GACCTCAGGTCACTCCCAGGGCTTTCCCTCTCGAGGGTCCCCAGTCCCCTCACAAGAAAATGATATCCCCCCCTCCGTATTCTCCTCCCTGCCCTGGCCAGCTACAAAGTCACTCTTCCCATATTTGTAGGAATATCAGAAATGAGGTTTTTATACTGTCTTCACTTCACATAAGCCCATGCATATTCTGCCTGTTGCTGCTGTTTGTGTTTAACTTTCAACACCAGGGTCTAAGGCAGTAGTCGGCTGGGTCCTCGCACAACTTCTCCCAGCTTCACACATCATCACACTTGGCAGGCTTCTTTTATCCTAAAACGAGGGGCTTAGGCTATGACACATCTTTTTCTACAACCTGTAATCTCAGGGAACACATCACGTGACCCCTTCAGGTCAGGGGCTGTAGCCTGACTCGCTGCAGAATGTTCCAGAAGGGAGGCCTGTCCCCACAGTGACTGAGCCTCTCTCTGCTGCTGGCCCTGGACTGATGCCTTCTGCAGGGCTGCAGGAACACTTACATGTGTCCTCACACACTCACCCACCCAGGACAGACTCCCAGGAGTGGCATGCTTGGGGGGGAGGATGTACACATTTCAAGTTAGGATCACTAGAGCCAGACTCCTTCCGAAAACAGCGGTCGCAGTGCTGTGCCCCAGCAGTTTGTGATGCTGGCCACGTCTCTGCATTGAGCCTGTTCCAGGTATTATGGTTCCTTTCTGTTTTGCCAGTCTGCTGTCAGGGTGGCCAACAGAACTGCAGGGTGGCTCTGAGGCACCCGTTGGCCCTAAGAAGCTGAACCGCCTCTCAGTCTTTTACCGATCATTCACATTTGCACTCCCTGGGCCATCTGTTCAGATCCTCAGTTTTACGGGGGTCTTTCTCCCACCCCAGGGTCTCTAGGTTCTCAACCTTGTATTCGTCTGGGTGCTCCATAGCTTCATGTTCTCAAAACCCCGTTTAATGCACAGAAAGAAAAATCCATGTCTTGCCTATCTCATTGGTGTGTCTGCTGTGTGCACTGTCTCCAGCTGGGAGGGAATGAGCTTACACCAGACCTTCCCCTCTGAGTCAGGAGCAGAGCAGGCTTCATGTTGCACAGAGGGAACATCATGGAACACTAATGTCAGACAGTTCTGGGCTCTGACCAGGTGACCTCGGGAAGACACTGGATATCACCAAGCCTCTGTTTTCTCAATGGGGTGTTTTGTGAAGACTCACTGGGATACTGCTCTTCCTTCAGGGAGATAACAATGGTTACTTAGTTAACGAAATCCCTTCAGGTTCCTAATGTTTGTAATCAGCCCCCACCTCCAATTCTGCTTGGAAATCCGAGTCCTGTTTGCTGCTGAAGGCACTCATGTCCCACCTCCTGCCACAGGTCACTGAGGGAGGGGGAGTGCCTGGTCTAAGCTCCGGGCCCCCAACCCTCCTGGTGGTTTATGGGGTTGCCTCTGACAATATGTTCCTCCTCTGTCCCACCTCAGTGTGTCTGTGGTTCAAACGAGGACCTGGATGAGGCCTGGGTGATGAAAACCTTCAAGGCAGGCTCACTGGAGAAGCTGGTGGAGCTCCTGGTGCCCGCTTTCCTAAAGGGTGACTTCTCCTACATTGACATCTTTCTGCGAACCTATAGAACCTACGCCACCACCCAGCAAGTCCTAGACCAGCTGCTCCAAAGGTGACTGCCCTGCCCTCCAAAGCCCAATGGGGCCTCTACTCCCTACCAGCTGTGAGTCTGGAGAATGCCACTTCACCACTCAGAGCCTCAGTTTTCTCCCCTGAGAAGTGGGCTGATAAAGGTCCAATCAGCTAGAATTACTGTCAGGACCACATGGGATAAGCCACAGAAAGTGTATACCCGCAGCACAGCTCTATGGTAAAGGGTGCTGGAGGGGCTGGGATCTTCACATGTTCTCCATCACGAAGAAGCTGTCTGCCTTACACCTCACTGACTACGTGCCCTTGAGCAAACATACCTCCCATTTGTAAAGGGGATGTTGAGATTCCATTTAGTGTGTCCTTGTCCTTGGTATCAACATCACTGGATTTGGTTTTTGGTTTTGGCTTGTCCTTGGTATAGCCAGAAAAGAGATCCCTGGAGGCTGGAAGAGAGGCTACAGGACTCTCAGATACCTGGGAAGGTACTGGGTGGGTTCACTCATTCACCAATGATCCGTGAAGCCCCTGCTGTTGCAGACACTGTTCTGGGTATTTAGCATTGTTCAGTGAACAAAGCAGATAGGAATCCCTGCCCTCCTGGGCCTCCGTTCCAGTCCGAGAATGAGACAGGAACACTAGACATCTTAAGCAAGTAGTGTCCACAGTGCATTAGATGTGACACCCTCACACCACCTCTAGGTATGGATGTAACCACCCCTATTCTGCGGCACCCCAGGAGCAGCTGAACCGCAGGAGCAGCTGAAAGGGTGAGTGGACTTTGTGTGGAGAAGGAGGGGCTCTATCTCTACAGAAGGACGGAGGTTTCAGGGGACCTGTGTCTGGATTGGGGTTGGCAGACCCTGGGCCACATTCATCTAGATTCCACTAGAGGGATGAGTTTAGGGGCGGCCCCTGCAGGATGTAAGCAATCATAGAGAGATGGGAGTGGAACCTGGGTGTCCTGGGGAGCAAAGGGGAGGCTGGGGGCTCAGAGAGGCTCCTGAGACAATTCATCCTCCCAAAATTCCTTTACATCACAGGTTGCCCCCTTCTGAATTTTGGACCCAAAACAGGAAGTGTGGGGGGGGTGGGGAGTGGAGAAAATTGCTCCCAAATCCCCGTCCCCAGTCATGGGTGCTCAGCTGCATGTGGGGCCCCTGTCTGAGGGGAGAACAGTGTCCATGGGACAAGGGACCCTCACACACGTGCAGACAACCAGGGAGCATGCTGGTGCACACGCTCCAGAGGAGGGGCATCATGGCCTGGACATCTGGGTCAGGAGACGGACCCTGCGTGTCACCCAGCATCAGATAATCCTGAAGCACTACTGTGTGCCGGGTTGCGAGATAAACATGCAGACACATATTTCTGTGCCCTTAGAGGGTTACTGTCCAGTGAGGAGAGGGCCAGGGGACAGAAATGGATGTAATTCAGGCTCACCAAGGAGGGAGAGTTGGTCAGACCATGGATGGGGAGCTCCCTGGGATAGGGCTCTGTCCTAGCCCCCCTGTCAGTAACCAGGCTGCCACTGCCAGGATAACCAGAGTGTGTAATACAGGGTGGCCCTGACCTTTGGAAGGACAGGGGCAGACAGAGGGACTGGCCCATTGCAAGGGTGCCCTGGGAGGTCAGTGTGGTGGGAAAAGCCAGGCCTCTGACCCTGCTCTTCACCACCCATCCCTAGCGCCATCTCTTTTATCCTGGGCACATGGCTCAAGGAATACTCGGAGGATTTCAATCAGCCCCCAGACTTCCCCTGCCTAAAGCTCGTGCTGGAGTATGTGCAGGTGAACATGCCAGGTTCACATCTGGAGCGCTGTGCCCAACTTCTCTTGGCACAACTCGTTCAAATGGAGGTCACTGAGGCACAGCCAGAGAGTGAGGAAGACTGGGCATGACTGCACGTGAGCTTGGGAGGGGCACGACGGAAGAACCCCAGGGGTTGGGGTTGAGCCAGAGCTCAGAGTAACTTCAGACTCTCTTCTGGTGGACCACAGTCTGGGAAGACTTTCCGGGGTGGAAAATCTTGGGAATGGGCTTCTCTTTGTGGCAGTGGGTGTTTTCCATCATTGGCAAGGCATGAGGAGAGGCAGTCATGTTGGTGAACCTGTCTCCTCTTGCAGCTTCAGAGCCGGGGCCAGCGCCAATGGTAAAAGGAGCTCGAGAGCTATCTTCGCCCCAAGAACCGGCGACTGGACAATCTCCTGGGGTACATTCGTTTCCTGTAGCAGCACCAAATTGCCATAGTGCACCACCTATTATGTCATCGGCTGCAGCACTGGCACCAGATGGAGAGCTGGCTGGAGGGGTGGACCCCTCTCCTGGGCCACCTCCAGATATGGCTCCTGGACCACAAGCTGATGTCAATCCTGCTCCTTCTGCTGCTCCAACACCAGAGCTGCAGAGAGCACCAGCTATTCCATCACCAGCTCCATCGCTACCACCAGACCCAGAGCAGCCTGAAGGGTGGGATTCTTATCCTGGGCCACCTCCTGAAGCGGCCCTTTTACCAGCTGGTGAGGTTGATCCTGTTCCTGCACCAAAACCAGAGCGCCACAGAGCACCACTGCTTCCATCACCAGCTCCTGCAGTGGAACCTGACGAACAGCCAGCTGGAGGCTCAGATTCGTATACTAGGCCACCTCCAGAACCAGTTCCCGGACCATTGGCTGATGTCAATCCTGCTTCTGCTCCTGTTTCAACACTAGAGCTTGACGTAGCCTAGGTCTTCCCCCAGGTCCATCAGCAGCATCAGATGGAGAGTCCGATGGAGAGGTGGATTCCATCGTGAGCCACCTCCAGAACCGGATCCTGGAACACCAGCTGACGTCGATCCAGCTCCTGCTCCAACACAAGACGTCGACAGAGCAACAGCTATTCTGTCACAAGCTTCAGCTCTGGCAGCGGATGGATAGCCCGCTGGAGGTTCACGTTCTTAACCAGGGCCACCGCCTAAGCCAGGCCATGGACCACCTGGTGATGTCGATTCTGATCCTGTACAGACACCGACGCTCAATACAGCACCGCCTATCCCATCACCAGATGGAGAGCCCACAGAAGAGCTGGATTTTTACCCTGGGCAACTTCCAGAACACACTCAAGGACCGTCTCCTGAGTCAGATCCCGCTCTTGCAGGAACATTGGAGCTGGGTACAACAACAGGTCCTCCATCACCAAGTCGAGCACTGCCACCTGACAGACAGCCTGCTGAAAGATCAGATTCTTTCCCTGGGCCAAGACCATAACCAGCTCCTGGACCGCATGGTGAGGTCCATAACACGCCTGGACTAACACTGGGACTCCACAGAGCAGCATCACCAGCTCCAGCACTGGCACCAAATCGGGAGAAAGCTGAAAATGAGATTCTTATTCTGGGCTACATTCAGAGCTGGCTCCTGGACCACCAGCTGATGTCAACCCTGCTCCTGTACCTCTACCAACACTAGGGCTCAATATAGCCCACAGCCGTCCATCTCCATCTCTGGCCCCGGCACCAGGGGAAGAGCCTACTGGAGGGCCCGATTCCCATCCTGGGCCACCTACAGAAATGGTTCCTCAACCACCTGCTCCTGCACCAACACCGGAAGTCCTTAGGGCACCAGCTATTTCATCACCAGGTCCGGCAATGGCGATAGACAAAGAGTCAGCTGGAGGGGCGGATTTCCATCCTGGGCCACCTTCAACTGGCTCCCGACAAACAGCTGATATCGATCCTGCTCCTACGCCAACACTGGAGCCCCACAGGCTATTAAGTCCTCCATCGCTAGCTCTGCCCCGGGCACCAGAGGCAGAGCCACTTGCCATGCCTCCTCCACAGCAGCTCCTCATTCACAGCCTCGGAACCAGACATTTTCTTCTTCTCACCTCAGTGGGTGTTTTTTCACTTTTGTTGTGGTATTTTTCCAGCTCAATTTATACTTTATAGCTTAGACTGTATTAACTGGTAGATTTCTTATTAAAGAAAGGTTTGTTTTAATAGCTTTAAAGTGTGTCATATAGTGGCTTTACCTACTTTCACAATCCTATTGAACCACCACCAGTATCTACGTCAGAACACTTTCATCACCACTGTCATGGTTCATGTTACGTGTTAACTTAGGTAGGCCATGATTCTCAGGGATTTGGCCGAAATTATGTAATCATCTTCCATTTTGTGATCTGATGTGATCAGCCAATCAGTTGGAAGAGAAGCTTCCTTGGGGATGTGGCCTGAAAATTAATATATCTTCTGGGGTATGCAGCCATTAGTCTCCCTGATGCCTTTTTCTCTATCCCTGTTTTAAAGGACCACCAGAAGCAGTTTGCCGTCACTTGGTCAGGCCAGCAATACACCTGCACTAATTTATCTCGGGGGTATGTCAATTCTCAAGGTGTATGTCATAATTCAGTCCTCAGGGAGCTTGATTGCTTTTCCTTTCCAGAAGGCGTCACATTGGTCCATTACATTAATGGCATTATGCTGACTGAACCTAGTAAGAAAGAAGTATCAATACTCTAGACTTATCGGTAAGATACTTGCATGCTAACCCAAAAACCAAACACACTGCCATCGAGTCGATTCCGACTCGTAGTGACCCTATAGGACTGATTAGATCTGCCCGATACAGTTTCAAAGGAGCACCTGGCGGATTCGAACTGTGGACCTCTTGGTTAGCAGCTGAAGCACTTAACCACTGTCTGCCACCAGAGTTTCCATTGCATGCTAGAGGGTGGAAAATTATTCTGACAAAAATCCATATGCCTACATTTCAGTGAAATTTCTAGGGCTCCGGTGGTGTGGGGGATGTTGAAATATTCCTTGTAAAGTGAAGAATTAGTTGATGTATCTGGCCCTTCCTACAGCTAAAGAGGAGGCACAACATTTGTTGGGCCTCTTTGGGTTTCGGAGGCATCATATCCCTCATTTGGGTGTGCTGCTCCAGCCTATTTATCACATGGTTTAGAAAGCTGCACCTTTTGAGTAGGGCCCACAACAAGAGAAAGCTCTGCAACAGGTTCAGTCTGACGTCCAAGCTGCTCTGCCACTTGGGCCGTATGACCTGGCAGAGCCAGTGGTTTTGGAAGTGACAGTGGCAGACAGAGATGGTCTTTGGAGTCCTGTTTAGAGTCTCTGGCAGGCCCCTATTGGTGAATCACAGTGCAGATCCTTAGGATTTGGGAGCACAGCCCTGCCATCCTCTGCATTTAACTACTCTCCTTTTGAGAAACAGCTTTTGGCTTGTTACAGGGCCTTAGTAGAGACTGAACACTTAACCGTAGGACACCAAGTCACAATGCATCCAGAGCTGCCCATCATGAACTGGGTGTTGTCTGACTTACGGAGCCATAAAGCCAGATGTGCAGAGCCGCACTCCATCATTACATGCAAGTGGTATACATGATATCAGGCCTGAGCAGGACCTGAAGGCTCAAGTAAGTCGCACGAGGAAATGGCCCAAATGCCCATGGCCTCCACCCCTATTACATTACTTGCCCTTTCCTAGTCTTCATCTATGACCTCATCATCAGTTGACTGAGGAAGAGAAAACTGATGTCTGGTTTACAGGTGTTTCTCTGCATGATATGCAGGCACCATCTCAACATGGAGAGCAGCAGCAAAGCACTACAGCCCCTTTCTGGGACCTCCCTGAGGGACAGTGGTGAGGGAATAGCCTCTCAATGGGCAGAATTTCAATCAGTGAACATGAGTTTTCACTTTACTTGGAAGGATAAATGGCCAGATATGCAGTGGTACACTGATTCATGGGTTGTGGCCAATAGTTTGACTGGATAGCCAGGGACTTGGAAGGAACATGATTGGAATTTGGAGACAAGGAAGTATAAAGTAGTGGCATGTGACAGACCTCCCTGAACAGGCCAAAGAAGCAAACATATTTGTATCTCATGTGAATGCTCTGACTTAGGCAGCGTTCTCTAAAGAAGCAAAACCAGTAAAGTGTATAAATACCTACAGAGAGAGAGAGATTTATATCAAGAAAATGGCTCACACGGTTTTAGAGGCCATAACATCCCAAGTCTGTGGGTCAGGATACAGGCCTCTCCTTATTCATGTACCCTCAGGTGCTCGTGTACCCAACATCGGTAGGCTGGAGAGCACGGCTTTTACCCACAGGCTGTGAAGGTCAACAAATCCAAAGAGTGGCAGGCAAGACCGCAGGTAAACTGTTAGCTCAAGTCACCAAAACTGGAGGTGAGACGAACAGAAGCCAGCTGCAGATTCCAGAATGACAAAAACCCCCGAGCCCTGACAGAATGTCTGCGTAAACTAGATGTAGGACACACACCCAAGGAAACTCCCCTTCAACCAAATGCCTACTCACATCATATGGCAGCATGGGGGTAATCACATATTAAATCTCAACAGGGAAGTGACCACAACATAACACGACTGCCAAAACTCTGAGAATCACGGCACAGCCAAGTTAATACACAATCTTAACTATCACAGTTCACCCCTTTCCAACTCTACACATCTCCTTAAACCATACATGATCTCTGAATAAAGACAATTATAAAGGCATTCTTGTGCTAACATGATACAATGAACACACATACAACCAAAAATGCACTAGCCCTTTTTACATCTTATATTTTATAAGTTGAGAAAACAAAAATATTTGATGCACACATACAAAGCAGAAACACTCATAACAGTTACATTCCTTGTTTCTGTAGTTGGTCACATGGCCATAAGTGGTATTTAGAACTACCTTCTTCCACCACCTATTCCATGTTCCCTTTGCTCTAAGCAAGCACCTCAGCTCGTCGTGGCTCTTTCCTGGTGGGGTGGCCAAACGGTCATTTGTAAAGGGTCTGGGCCATTAGTAGTCCTGTCGTAACTGAATTGCTGTAATTTTACACTGACATTAATCACAAGGCATGTGTGATTGTTAAGATTGTGTGTGTCAACTTCGCTGGGCCACGATTCTCTGTGTCTTGGCTGTTGTACGATGTTGTGATCACTTCCCTGTTGAAATCTGATATGTGGATTTCAGATCTGGAACCCCCATAATGGAACCTTCCGAGTGGTATCAGTGCAGGTAGGGCCTGTGGTGGCTCACTCCCCACTCAGCCTTTCTCTCTTCACCCTCTGCCATGTACTTCCTTCCTGCTCATCTTGCCAAGGCTCTTGGCTTGCTCTGGATCCTGCAGCTGTCCCTTGTTCATCCGACCTCCAGTTCTTGGGACTTATCTGCCGATCCTGGGATTCATCAACCTTCACAGACTGGGAGTTTAAGAGCCCTGCTCTCTAGCCTGCCAATCTGGTCTTTGCCAGCCCCTATGACTACATCAATCACAAGAAGCCTCTATCCTGATGCATGGATTTGCAAATCTACAATCACATGAGCTGCTTCCTTGATGTAAATCTCTCTTTCTATACATATTTATACCCTTGACTAGCTTTGCTTCTCTAGAGAACCCAGCCTAAGACAGTTGGTACCGAGAGTGGTTCTGACAAACAAAATTTTAAGGATGAGTTTTCTAAATTAATTTTCAAGTCTGGTTAGTTTCGAAGATGTTGACTCTGCTCTCAGTAGTAAAGAAGGCACTGCTAATCCATGGCATGAGGCAATTCAAATATGCAAATTATCACCACCAACAGATCAGGTATTGGTGAAAGGCGAGGCTCTGGGTGATCGCATATATGATACATTTCAACAATTTTCTCATAATGTGAAGTATACAGAAGCTGGTTGGTTGGTCCTACTTTCACTAGACAAACTGGTGAAAGGAAGAGATGCACTCAGGGCTTCAGTGTCAAAGCTCAAGTGCAGCATAAACAACCTCAAAGTGGAAACACTTGTGCTTTGAAAGAAAGTCTTATTTCTTGTAGCAATAACACTGATATTGCCAAAAACCAAACCAGAGTCTTATTGTAAGAGTGGCTGAATTACAATCCTACTTCAATTGCCAAACTCAAGAGGTGTCTGAAGTTAAAATGAGGGCACTAATTGGGAAGAAATAAGATCCTGAAACTTGGGATGGGGACATATGGGAAGATAATTAGAAAGCTGGAGACACTGAGCCCCTAAATTCCATTTAATCACTCCTGTTGGTAGGGTTGCCAATAGAACCACTTCCATCGGAAGAGATTACTTGACGTTTGTCTGCTACACCACCCTGCCCAGTAAAAGCATTAGCCCCTCCACTTCCATTTAATGAAATTAGCCCTTCCTCAGCTGCCTCTAAAGAGCCCTTGCCTGAGCCATTGCCTGGGGCAGCATCGGAGGCAGATGGTTTACAAGACAATGCTGAACGTTCTCAAAACAATCCCACACTACAGATTCTGGCTTCTAGGCATATAACTAGACTTAAGTCCCAGCGAACCACAAAAGGTGAAGTACAAAGTGTGACCCAGGAGGAAGTACGCTACACTCCAAGAGAAGGACTTGAGTTTTCTAATATGTACAAACAGGAACCTGGGGAATAGGTGTGGGAATGGTTATTAAGGGTGCAGGATAATGCTCCAAGGAACGTAAACATGGATTGGACTGAGTTTATTGCTATGGGTCCACTAAGCACAGATTCTTCATTCAGTGTTTCACCTCAAGAAGTTAGGAAAAGATCTAATAGTTCCTTTGGTTAGGTTGCTGAAGCATGGGTCACGCAGTTGCCTACAGTAAATCAAGTTGAAGTACCAGACATGCCTTGGTATACTGTAGAAGACGGTATTCAAAGGCTTAGAGATACTGGCATGCTAAAATGGATTTCTCAGGTTAAACCCACAGACCCACACATGGAATGCCCAGAGAACACACCTTTTACCACAACTGTGAGGAAAAAAATTCTGAAGGGAAATTCAGCATCCTTGAAGACTGCTGTGACTGCTATTTTATGTAAATCAGATTTTACAGTGGGAACTGCCCTAACTGAACCAAGACACCTAAATACAATAGGGTTGATTGGACCCTGTGATAGTAGGGGCCAAGTGGCAACACTCAATCAACAAAGACAAGTGGACGTGGTTACAGTAATGGATGGCAGAATCAAAGCAGTAATCAGAAGAGTGTGACTCATATGGACTTAAGACTACTTAGTCATGGTGTCCCTAGGAGTGAATTAGATAGGAAATCTACTAAATATTTACTTGATCTGTACAAACAGAAGAACTCTAGTTCAGGTGAACAGCAGTCTAACAAGAATCGCTCTCAGTCAACTCCCATACTTGAGCAAATTTACGGACCCCCAACCCCTTCAATGAAGGGGAGGCCAGGTCCCCATGAGGACGGACTCCAATACACTGTCAAAAATTTATATGCTCAATTCTCTCCTAGCCTTCCCTAAAGGTGTCTACAACCTTTTATGAGAGTGACTTTTCATTGATGAAAAGAAAATAATCAGACTTTTTGGGGATTACCGGACAGTAGCTCTGAACTGACACTAATTCCAGGAGACACAAAACGGTACTGTAGCCCACCAGTCACAGTGGGGGTATATAGAGGTCAGGTTATTAATGGAGTCTTGGCTCATGTTTGTTTCACAGTAGGTCCAGTGGGTCCCTGAATCCCCCCATAGTAATTTTCCCAGTTCCAGAATGCATTATTGCAAAAGATACGCTCAACAACCGGCAGAAACCCCACGCTGAATCCCTCACAAATGAAGAAAGAGCTATTTTAGTAGGAAAAGCCAAGTGGAAGCCATTACAGCTGCCCCTACCTAGGAAAACAGTAAACCAAAAGCTATACTGCATTCCTGGAGGAATTGCAGACATTACTGCCACCATCAAGGACTTAAAGGATGCAGGGGTGGTGATTCTCACCACATCCCCCATTCAACTCGCCTATTTGGCTTGTGCAAAAAACAGATGGACCTAGGAGAACAACAGTAGATTATCAAAAACTTAACCATGTTGTGACTCCAACTGCAGATGCTGTTCCAGATGTAGTTTGATTGCTGAAGCAAATTAATACATGTCCTGATACCTGGTGTATAGCTGCTGAACTGGCTAATGCCTTTTTCTCCATAACTGTTTTGAAGGACCATCAGGAGAAGTTCACTTTCAGCTGGCAAGGCAAGCAATACACCTTCACTGGCCTACCTCAGCGCTCCATGAGCTCTCCAGACCTATGTCATAATTTAGTCAGCAGGGACCATGATTGCCTTTCCCTTCCATAAGATGTCACAGCTGGTCCACTACATTGACGGCATTATGCTGATTGGACCTAGTAAGGAAGAAGTATCAATGACTCTGGACTTATTGGTAAAACATTTGCCTGCCAGAGAGTGGTAAATTATTCCCACAAAAATTCAGGCACCTACCACCTCAGTCAAATTTTTAGGGGTCCAGTGGTACGGGGCATGTTGAGATATTCCCTCTAAACTGAAGGATAAGTTACTGCATCTGGCTGCTCCCACAACTAAAACAGAGGCAAAATGCCTACTGAGCCTCTTTGGAATTTGGAGGCAATACGTTTCTCATTTCGGTGTGCTACTCCAGCCTATTTATCAATTGACTTGAAAAGTTGCTAGTTTTGAGTGGGGCCCAGAACAAGAGAAGGTTCTGCAACAGGTTCAGGCTGCTGTGTAAGCCACTCTGCCACTTGGGCCATATGATCCGGCTGATCCAATGGTGCTTGAAGCGTCCGTGGCAGATGAAGATTCTGTCTGGAGACTTTGGCAGGCCCCTACTGGTGAACCACTGCACAGACCCTTAGGATTTTGGAGCGAAGCCCTGCCATCCTCTGCATTTAACTACTCTTCTTTTGAGAAACAGCTTTTGGCTTGTTACTGGGCCTTAGTAGAGACTGAACACTTAACCATGGGACACCAAGTCACCATGTGGGCTGAGCTGCCCATCATGAACTGGGTGTTGTATGACCCACAGAGACATAAAGTCGGATATGCACGGCAGCACTCCATCATTAAATGGAAGCAGTATATACTAAACCGGGCCCAAGCAGGACTTCAAAGCCTGAGTAAGTTGCATGAGGAAATAGCCCAAATGCCCACGGTCTCTATTCCTAGCACATTACCTTCCTTCTCCCAGTCTGCACCTATGGCCTCATGGGGAGTTCCTTCGGATCAGTTGACTGAAAAAGAGAAACTTGTACCTGGTTTACAGATGATTCTCTGCAATATGCAGGCACCACTCAAAAGGGAACAGTGGCAACACTTCAGCCCTTTCTGGGACCTCCCTGAAGAACAGTGCTGACAGGAACTCCTCCCAACAGGCAGAACTTTGAGCAGTGCACCTGGTTGTTCACTTTGCTTGGAAGGAGAAATGGCCAGATGTGAGCTTCTATACTGATACATGGGCTGTGTCCAAAGGTTTGGCTGGATGGTCAGGGACTTAGAAGGAATATGATTCAAAAATTGGAGACAAGAATTTATGAGGAAGAGGTATGTGGATAGTCCTCTATGAATGGGCCAAAGAAGTGAAGATATGTGTGTCATGTGAATGCTCACCAAAGGGTGACCTCACCAGAGGATTATTTTAACAATTAAGTGGATAGGGTGATGTGTTCTGTGGAAACCAGTCATCCTCTTTCCCCAGCTACTCCCGTCATTGTTCAATGGACTCATGAACAAAGTGGCCCTGGTGGCAGGGATGAAGGTTATGCATGGAACCAACATGGCCTTCCACTCACCAAGGCTGACTTGGCTACAGCCGCTGCTGAGCACCCAATCTGCCAGCAGCAGAAACCAATACTGACTCTCCAATATGGCACCATCCCTTGATGTGATCAGTCAACAACCTGGTGGCAAGTTGATTACACTGGACAACTTCCATCACGGAAAAGGCAGCGTTTTGTTCTTAGTGGAATAGACACTTACTCTGGATAAGGATTTGCCTTTCCAGTATGCAACACTTCTGCCAAAACTACCATCCGTGAACTTACAGAATGTCTTATCCCAGTCATGGTATCTCACACAGCATTGCCTCTGATCAAGGGACTCACTTCACAGCAAATGAAGTGCAGCAGTGGGCCCATGCTCATGGAATTCACTAATCTTACCGTGTTCCCCATCATTCTGAAGCAGCTGGTTTGACAGAATGATGGAATGGCCCCCTG
Source organism: Elephas maximus indicus (assembly GCF_024166365.1). Lineage (NCBI taxonomy): Eukaryota > Metazoa > Chordata > Mammalia > Proboscidea > Elephantidae > Elephas > Elephas maximus. The sequence goes on from NC_064845.1 coordinate 29,672,076, forward strand.
AAGTCACAATTATGGTGCTAGGTAGGTGGCAATACCTTGCAGGTTTGGGGCTGTGTTCTCCAAAGGCTCTATATGCTCTAAACCAGCGCCCAGTATATGGTACTGTTTCTCCCATAATCAGGATTCATGGGTCCAGGAATCAAGGGGTAGAAATGGAAGCGGCACCATGCACTATTACTCCTAGTCATCCACTCATAAGATTCTTCTTCCTGTCCCTGCAACCTTACGCTTTGTATGTCTAGAGGTCTTAGTTCCAAAGGGAAGAATGCTACCACCTGGAGACGCATCACTGATTCCACTAAACTGGAAGCTACGAATGCCACTTGGCCACTTTGGGTTCCTTATGTCTCTGGATCAACAAGCAAAGAAGGGAGTTACCATACTGGCTGGTGTGATTGATTCTTATTACCAAGAGGAAATCAGATTGATAGTACATAATGGAAGTAAAAAACAGTATGTCTGGAATGCAGGAGATCTCTTAAGCCGTCCCCTAGTACTACCATGCCTTGTGATTAAGGTCAACGGAAAACTACAGCAACCCAATTCCGACATGACTACTAATGGCCCAGGCCCTTCAGGAATGAAGGTTTGGCTCATGGCACCAGACAAAGAACCACGACCTGCTGAGGTCCTTGCTGAGGGCAAAGGGAATACGGAATGGGTGGTGGTAGAAGGTAGTTCTAAATACCAGTTGCGGCCATGTGACCACTTGCAGAAACGAGGACTCTAATTGTTATGAGTATTTCTGCTTTGAATGTATGCATCAAATATTTTTCTTTTCTCCACTTATAAAATGTGAGATGTCAACAGGGCTAGTGTGTTTTCGGCTGGATGTGTGTTAGCTGTATCATGTTAGCTGCAAGTGTGACTTTGTAATTGTCTTTCTTCAGAGATTTTGTATGGTTTGGGTAGATACGTACCAGTGCCAGGCTGACAAGGCATGGACTGTGATGGTTAAGACTGCATGTCAGCTTGGGCTGGGCCATGATTATCAATGTTTTGGCAGTTGTATAGTATTGTGATCACTTCCTGTTGAAATGTGATGTGTAATCACCCCCAAGATGGAATCTGCTGAGTGGCATCAGCAGAGGCAGGGCATGTGGCAGTTCACCGCCCCTCAGCCTTCATCTCTCCTCCCTCTGCTGCCTACTTCCTCCCTGCTTGTCTCGCCAAGGTGTTTGGCTGGTTCTGGACCCTGCAGGTACCTCGAGTTCACCTGACCTCTGGTACTTGGGTCTGGAGCTAACAACCTAGCTGCCAATCTTGGGATTCATCAGCCTTCACAGCCTGTGAGCAACAGCCCTCCTCTTTGACCTGCCCATCTTGGGTTCGCCAGACCCTGGGGCTACATGAATCAGGAGAAACCTCTATCCTGATCCATGGACTTGGGTTGTTCCAGCCCCTACAATCATGTGATTGATACACAAACACACACACACACATATATATACATACACGTATGCATATATATATACGCTTTACTGTTTTGCTTCTCCAAAGAACCTAGCTTAAGACAGCACATATGCCCAGTTACCAGGTGCTGTCTCGTGTTGCCTTCTCATACTCCCTGTCTGTATTCCTTGGTAGCTCTAGTCCAAGATGGCGAATCCATGCCGCATTAGCTGGTAGGGGACCTCCAGTCCATAGCTGTTTTCTCTGTTCTCTATCAGTTTCTTATTCCATTTGATGCTTGATCGAGTTCTTTATTCCTTCATTTGATGCTTAACGTTCCAGAACTGATGTATATATTTGTTTTGTTTTTTGGGTCTTTGCTCCAGAGAGATGGCATGCTGCTTCTGTGTATAGTGCCATGTTGGAAATGTCTTGTTTTCTTTATGTTGAGTCGCAATCCATACTGAAGGTTGTCATCTTTGATCTTCATCGGTATGTGCATTAAGTCAGCAAGCAAGGTTGTGACATCTGCATATCTCAGGCTGTTAATGAGTCTTCTTCCAATCCTGATGCCCATCCTTCTTCACGTAGTAGGATTATTTGTTCAGCATACAGATTGAAAAAGTATGGTGAAAGGATACAACCCTGACACACACCTTCCTTAACTTTAAACCACTCAGTATCCCCTTGTTCTGTTCAAATGACTGCCTCTTGGTCATTGTACAGGTTCCTCATGAGCAAAATTAAGTGTTCTGGAAATCCCATTCTTTAAATGTTACGCATAATTTGTTACAATCTACACAGTTGAATGTCTTTGCATAGTCAATAAAACAGGTAAACATCTTTCTGGTATTCCCTGCTTTCAGCCAAGGGCCATCTCACATCAGCAATGATGCACCTTGTTCCACGTCCTTTTCTGAATCTGGCTTGAACTTCTGGCAGTTCCCCATTGATGTATAGCTACAACCAGCTTCGAATGATCTTCAGCAAAATTTTACCTGTGTGTGATATTGATGATGTCGTTCAATAATTTCTGTTGCATCACCTTCATTTGGAGTGGGCACAAATATGGATCTTGTCCAGTGGCTTGGCCAAGTACACGGCTTCCAAATTTCTTGACACAGATAAGTGGGCACCTCCAGCACTGCATTCATTTGTTGAAACATCTCAATTGGTATTCTGCCAATTCTTACAGCCTTGCTTTTCGCCAATGCCTTCAGTACAGCTTGGACTTCTTTTTTCAGTAGCATTGCTTCTTGATCATATACTACCTCCTGAAAGAGCTGAACATCGACCAATTCTTTTTGCTACAGTGACTTTGTGTATTCCTTCCATCTACTTTTGGTGCTTCCTGGGTTAGTCAATATTTTCCTGTAGAATCCTTCAGTACTGCAACTCATGGCTTGAATTTTTTCTTCAGTTCTTTCAGCTTCAGAAATGCTTAGTGTGTTCTTCCCCTTTGGTTTTCTAATTCCATGTCTTTGCACATTTCATTATACTACTTTACTTTGTCTTCTCGAACAGACCTTTGAAATCTTCTGTTCAACTCCTTTACTTCGTTCTTTCTTCTGTTCGTTTTAGTTTCTCTATGTTCAAGAGCAATATTCAGAGTCTTTTCTGACATTCGTTTTGGTCCTTTCTTTCTTTCTTCTCTTTTTTAATGACCTTTTGCTTTCTTCATGTGTGATGTCCTTGATGCCATCCCACAACATTTCTGGTCTTTGGTCATTAGTATTCAATGCATGAAATCTATTCTTAAGATGGCGTCTAAATTCAGGTGGTATACACTCAAGGTCAAAGCCCTGGTGGTGTAGTGGTTAAGTGCTACAGCTGCTAACCAACAGATTAGCAATTTGAGTCCACCAGGCACACCTTGGAAACTCTGTGGGGGCGGTTCTACTCTGTCCTATAGGGTTGCTTTGAGTCAGGATACACTTGATGGCAACAGGGTTGGGTTGGTTGGTTGGTATACTCAAGGTTGCATTTTAGTCCTTACGGATGTGCGAACGAAAACCATAAATGCAGGGGCAGTGCTTTGAGGTCCAGCTTTTAACAATGGCTTATTTAATAATAAAAGCACAAAAGGCAAAATAAATAAATAGAACTTCATAAAAAGTAAAAACACTTTATCAAAAAAGTGAAAACACAAGCTACCAAATTGGAGAATATCTTCAGGAACTCTATGTCGTATAAGAATCTAACAATCCAACTATATACAAAACTTCAACAAAAAACCAAACCAAACACGTTGCCAATGAGCCAATACTGACTCTTAGTGACAAAAAGACAAAAAAAATCATAAAATGGGCAAAGGGCTTCAACAGACATTTCACCAAAGAGGGCATCCAAATGGCCACCAGACACATGAATAGATGCTCAGTGTCATTAGCCATCAGAGGGATGCAAATCAAAAACACAATGAGATACCATGTCACTTCCACCAGGATGTCTAATAATAAAAATAACAGACGTTGGTTGGGATGTGGGGAAATTGGAGCCCTTATCCATTACTGGTGGGAATACAAAACAGTACAGCAATTCTGGAAAACTGTGGCAGTTCCTCAAAAAACTAAAATAGGAGAGGCAGTGCCAAGATGGGGGAGTACTCACATGCTTCCGGTGGTCCCTTTTACAAAGAAGACCCCCCAAAAAACAGTGAACTGACTATATATATGAAAGTGAGGACCCATGAACATCAAAGCAAAGTTAAGAAACTGGACTGAGGAGCAGAGGGGAGGGACAGATGGTTCAGAATCATGAGGAGTTGCTGGACCTGTCTCAGTGGGAACCAGCGCCCCTAAGCCCCAATCCCTGGCTTGACCACAGCAGCCCTAGCTGTACCATACTGAATGCGGTTTTCTCAGCCAAAGACAGTGAGCAGCAGAATCTACTCATGCCTCAGGAATCAGCGAAGAACAGCCTTCTTGGCAAAAGTTAAGTGCTTGCATCTAATTTACTGTGCAGATTTATCTGATCCCTCTTCCCTCTGCACCAGGTCCTAAGTCAGCTTCAGTAACAGTCAGTTTTCCTGGGCCTGAGCTAGGTCCTGCTGCGCACCTTAAGCCACTCTCCTGGCCTTACAGAAGGAGCAAATTAACAAACAGGGAGAAGAATAATCTGCTGGCTCCCCTAAACTGGGAACTTAGGCAAGAAGGGGCTCCTGTTCAGGCACAAACAGTCCATGACTTTGAATGCCTTTGACCCCTGCATGGACCTGTGTCCCATTTCAGTAGCTAAGCCCTTGCTGTTACACTGCAAGGGTTTATGTGCCTGAAGCCTGACTTTAACTATTTCAGCTGTGGGGTGGAGAGCCAAGTTTTTAATATTTGACACTGCTCTACCTGTTAAGCAGGGTCCTCACCTACCCACATCAGGGGCTTCAGGACTGGTGTTTCCACCCATACCACCTAGCCACCCACAACACCGGTCCAAGGATAAGTGGTGCCTCCCAGTCCTTACGGTTAAAAGCACTGGGTGGCTATGGCACGGTTTCAGAGCCCACCCACCTGTACACTCTAGAGAACAGGGACTCACCTTCCTCACAGACACCTAGGGGGTGGTTGTCAGCCCCGACTTGCTCACAGTATGACCTCCTGCTGCAACAAGAAACTTGTGCATATACCAATCACTACTCTCCTCTCAGACCATAGGTGACAGCATGCACCACACACTTGGTGACCTGTTCACTGGACACCTGCCCTGAATCCACACAAGAAAAGTGAATGGACTCCTATGCTCGTATACTTGGTAACAGTTCTAGCCATCTCGTGAAAAGACATTACAGCTTAAAAGGCTCCGATAATCAAGTTAGCTCATTCCAGCAGCCTATTTGTGTATATCAAAACAAAACAAAGTAAGAAGCTAAGACAGGAACCAAACAAAATAAATAAATACAAAATAAATTATTACAGTGCAGAGTTAAATGAAATAGAGAACAACAAAACAACTGAAAGAGTTAACAAGACCAAAAGCTCTTTCTTTGAAAAGATTAAGAATCGATAAACCACTTACAAAAGAAAAACAGGAGACGAAGCAAATAACTGAAATAAGAAATGAGATGGGTGATATCACAACGGACCCAACTGAAATTAAAAGAATCATTTCAGATTACTATGAAAAACTGTACTCTAACAAATTTGAAAGCCTAGAAAAAATGGACAAATTTTAGAAACACACTACCTACGTAAACGAACACAAATAGAGGTAGAACAACTAAAATTCATATCAAAAAAAAGAGACTGAAAAGGTAATTAAAGAACTCCCAACAAAAAAAGCTCTGACCCTGATGGCTTCACTGGAGAATTCTACCAAACATTCAGAGACGACTTAACCCCACTACTACTAAAGGTATTTCACAGCATAGAAAAGGATGGGATACTCCAAAACTCATTCTATGAAGCCAGCATCTCCCTGATACAAAACCAGGTAAAGACACCACAGAAAAAGAAAATTACAGACGTATATTCCTCATGAACCTAGATACAAAAACCCTCAATAACCTTCTAGGCGAAAGATTTCAAAAACGTATCAAAAAAAAATAATTCACCATGCCGAAGTGGGATTCATATCCGGTATGCAGGGAGGGCTCAACATTAGAAATACAATCAATGTAATCCACCATATAAATAAAACAAAAGACAAGAACCACATAATCTTATCAACTGATGCAGAAAAGAAATTTGACAAAGTCCAACACCTATTCATGATAAAAACTCTCAGCAAAATAAAAATATAAGGGAAGTTCCTCAACATAATGCAGGGCATTTATACAAAGCCAACAGCCAACATCATCCTAAATGCAGAGAGTCTGAAAGCATTCCCCTTGAGAAAGGGAACCAGAGAAGGATGCCCTCTATCATCACTCTTATTCAACATTGTACTGGATGTCCTAGCCAGAGCGATTAGGCTAGATACAGAAATAAAGGGCACACAAATTAGTGAAGAAGAAGTAAAAGAATCTCTGCAGATGACATTATCTTATGCACAGAAAACCCTAAGCAATCCTCAAGAAAACTACTGAAACTAATAGAACATTTCAGCAGAGTACCAGGATACAAGAAAAATATACAAAAATCATTTGGATCCCTCTACACCAACAAAGAGGAAATTACCAAATCAATACCATTCACAATTACCCCCAAGAAGATAAAATACTTAGGAATAAATCTAACCAGAGATGTAAAAGATCTATACAAAGAAAACACGGCATTAATGCAAGAAACCAAAAGAGACCAACATAAGTGGAAAAACATACCTTGCTCATGGATAGGGAGATTCAACATTGTAAAAATGTCTGTTCTACCCAAAGTGATCCATAGATACAATGCAATCCCAATCCGAATACCAATGACGTATTTTAATGAGATGAAGAAACAAATCACCAACGTCATATGGAAAGGAAAGAGGTCTCCGATAAGTTAAGCATTACTGAAGAAAAGAACAAAGCGGGAGGCCTTGCACTACCTGATCTTAGAACATATTATACTGCCAAGTTGTCAAAACAGCCTGGTACTGGTACAACACACACAGAGACCAATGGAACAGAATTGAGAATCCACACATAAATCCATCCACATATGAGCAGCTGATATTTGACAAAGGCCCAAAGTCTGTTAAATAAGGAAAAGACAGTCTCTTTAACAAATGGCACTGGCATAAGAGGATACCCATCTGCAAAAAAAGGAAACATGACCCATACCTCACACCATGCACAAAAACTAACTCAATATGGATCAAAGACCTAAATAGAAAATCTAAAACAATAAAGATCATGGAAGAAAAAATACGGACAGTGCTAGGCGCCCCAATACATAGCATAAACAGTATGCAAAACGTTAGTAACACTGCACAAACACCAGAAGAGGAACTCGATATCTGGGAGCTCCTAAAAATCAAACACCTATGCTCATCCAAAGACTTCACCAAAAGAGAAAAAAGATAACCTACAGACTGGGAAAAAGTTTTGGGCTACCACAATTCTCATCAGCATCTGATCTCTAAAACCTACATGATACTGTAAAACTTCAATTACAAAAAGACAAATAATGCAATTAAAAAATGGGCAAAGGATATGAACAGGCACTTCACCAAAGAAGACATTAAGGCAGCTAACAGATACATGAGGAAATGCTCACAGTCATTAGCCATTAGAGAAATCCAAATCAAAACTACAATGAGATACCATCTCACCCAAACAATGCTGGCATTAATCCAAAAAATACAAAATGATAAATATACGAGAGCTTGTGGAGAGGCTGGAACACTTATACACTGCTGATGGGAATGTAAAATGGTACCACCACTTTGGAAATTGAGTTGGCGCTTGCTTAAAAAGCTAGAAATAGAACTACCATACAATCCAGCAATCCCACATCTTGGAATCTATCTTAGAGAAATAAAAGCCCTCATATGAACAGATACATGCACACCCATGTTCACTGAAGCACTGTTTATAACAGGAAAAAATGGGAGCAACCAAGGTGCCCATCGATGGATGAATAGATAAATGATGGTATATTCACAAAATGGAATACTACACAATGGTGAATAACAATGATGAATCCGTGAAACATCTATAGTACGAAGGAATCTGGAAGGCATTATGCTGAGTGAAATTAGTCAGCTGCAAAAGGACGAATATTGTATGAGACCACTATTATAAGAATTCAAGAAAAAAATTTAAACACAGAAGAAAATATTCTTTCATGGTTACGTGCATGAGGAGGGAGGGAATGGGTATTCACTAATTAGATAGAAGACAAGAACTATTTTAGGTGAAGGGAAAGACAGTACACAATACAGGACAGCTCAGCACAACTGGACTAAACTAAAAGAAAGGAAGTTTCCTGAACACAACTGAACACTTTGAAGGCCAGAGTAGCAGGGTTGGAGGTTTGAGGACCCTGGTTTCAGGGGACATCCAGGTCATTTGCATAACAAAATATTCTGCATCCCACATTGGTGAGTGGCATCTGGGGTCTTTGACGCTAGCAGGCAGCCATCTAAGATGCATCAATTGGTCTCAACCCACCTGGAGCAAGGGAAAATGAAGAATAACAAAGACATAAGGTAAAGAGGAGCCCAAGAGACAGAAAGGGCCACATAAACCAGAGACTACATCAGTCTGAGACCAGAAGAGCTAGACGGTGCCCAGCGACAACCGATGACCACCCTGACAGGGAACACAATAGAGAATCCCTGATGGAGCAGGAGAACAGTGGGATGCAGACCTCAAATTCTTATAAAAAGACTAGGCTTAATGATCTGACTGAGACTAGAGGTAACCTGCAAGTCATGATCCCCCGACCCTTTGTTACCCCAAGACTGGTACCATTCCCAAAGCCAATTCTTCAGACAGGGATTGGACTGCACAATAAGACAGAAAATGATACTAGTGAGGACTGAGACTTTTGGCTCAAGCAGACACATGAGACTATATGGGCAACTGCTGTTTAGAGGTGAGATGAGAAAGCAGAGGGGTATAAGAGCTGGTTGAATGGACACCAGGAATGCAGGTTGGAGATGAGGAGTGTGCTGTCTCATTAGGGGGAGAGCAGCTAGAAGTACAGAGCAAGGTGTTCATAAGTTTTTGTATGAGAAACTGACTTGATCTGTAGCTTTTCACTTACACCACAATAAATAATAAGAAATATTTTTTTACCCAGAAATGGAGCTACCATATGACCGAGCAATTCCACTCCTAGGTATATACCTGAAAGGCTTGAAAGCAAAGACTCAGATAGGGATTTGTACAAGAATGTTCATTGCAGCCTATTCACAACAGTCAAAAGGTGGAAACAACCTAAATGCCCATTTACAAATGAATGCGTAAACAAAATGTGGTACATACATACAATGGAATACTATCATCCAGTAGGAGAAATAAAGTCTTGATACATGTGACAGTATGCTGAGTGAAATAAACCAATCATAAAAGGAAAAATATTATATGACCTCCATTACATAAAAAGACAAGAAAAGGCAAATGTACAGAGCCCAAAGTTTATTAGTGGTTACCTGAGGCAGGGAAGGAGGAGGAATGGGGTGTTGACGGTGTTGGAAAAATCACATTGATTAAACAAGGGTTGCACAGCTAAGTATTGTAATTGCTGTCAATTATACACCTGTAAAAAGCTGAGTTGGCAAAAGTTGTGTGATAGATATATTTATAACTACAAAAAAAAAAAAAAAAAGAGGAGCTGTTGAGGCTGCTTATGTATAACCAAACACCTCATGGGATTTGGTTCCTTGGCTTGGAGGTTTACCGTTATGATTTCATGGACCATCCCAGTTAACTGACCTAATAATGTATTTAGTGCTTAGTTTGTTTTGTAGTGACTGAGGTCTTAAAACGCTTGCAGGCAGCTGTCCAAGGCACAATTGGTCTCTATTCACCTGGAGCAACACGGGAAAAAAGAGGGTCAGGAATAAGAGGAGGATATGGAATGTGTAGCTAATTGCTTCCATGAACAACCGCCTCCTTTGCCATAAGACCAGAAAAACTGGATGGTGTCTGTCTACCATTACTAAACATTTTGATCAAAAAGTCCATAGAAGAATCCTGATTGCAGAACTTCGAATTCTCATGGAATCCATACTTTCTGGACCATACAGACTAGATTAACCACTGAAACTATTGCCCTGAAATGATTTTTAAACATTAAACCAAAAATATTCCCTGAAGTCATCTTAAAATCAGCCAAGAGTGTAGCAATACACTCTTTTAAGAACCATCTATATACAGTGAGTCTATGTTAATGAGGAAGGAACCACTCAGAAAAGGAGGGTGAGAATGGTTGCACAACATGAAGAATGCAATCAGTGTCACTAAATTGTACATGCAGAAAATGTTGAATTGGTGTATGTTTTGTTCCGTATATTCTCAATAACAAAAAAACTAATAAAATTCAGAAAAAAAAAATCTGTTGACCATAAAAAAAAAAAAAGACAAATGACCAAGAAGGCTCTCCATGATTGTCCCCTATTACTCCTCTCTTATCATCTTCCCCTGGCTCACTCTGCTCCGGACTCATTGGTTTCCTTGCTCTTTCTAGAAAACCCCACACACCCTGCTGCATTAGTGCTTTTCAACTTGCTGTTCATTCATCTTGGAGCACTACCCTTCTCCCCATATCTGTGTCTCATTTCCCAATTCCTTCACCTTAACAAGGTCATCTCTCATCACCTATCGAAAACAACAAACCTCATGCCCTGAAACTCCAGGTTCCTCTTACTGGTTTTATTTCTCTCCAGAGTACTTATTGTCCCCAAAATTAAATGAATAAGTAAATGAACATGTTTGTTCATTTATCTATTACCATATTCTCCATTGAGAATTTAAGCTCTATTAGAGCATAGACTTTTTTTTTTTAATCTATTTTGCTTATTGCTGAATTCTCAGTGGGCAGAATGGTTTCTGAACTATAGTAGTCACATATATGACCAAAATAACACACCTGTTGAGTGAAAGAATGCACAAAGGAACCATTGGGCCATAGTCAATTCATAGCCAAGCACCACTTAAGTAGGGGAAGGGAGACAAGTGGATAGCTTAGGGGACTGAATACACTCATCTTCCCTGCCTACTCCTGGGTCCACAAGTTGTGTCTGGAAACTCTCCTGGGCACTGACTGACTGACAGCAACTCTTGAGAGTCTTGGGTCACCACTTGTTTCCATTCCAGGGGATACGATATTGCCATATGAAAAGTACAAGTTGTGGTTCCAGAAGGTCTAGTTTTAAAATCCATTAATTATTTGGAAGGTTTGAGAAAGTAACTTAACTACATCGAGTCTCAGTTTCCTCATCTGTAAAACAAGAGAACATATCAGCTATTTTCCATATGGGATGCAATGAAGATTAAAAGAGGTAACATGAAAACAACACTCTGTAAACTGTTAAAAAAAAAAAAAGCAATAAATATAGATTGTGATGGTAGAAGAGAACAATGCTGATTTGGACCTACTTAGCAACTTAGGATTGGAGGAAGATTCATTAACAACCTAAGACATGCAGATGACACAACCTTGCTTGCTGAAAGAGGACTTGAAGCACTTACTGATAAAGATCAAAGACTGCAGCCTTTAGTACGGATTACACTTCAACATGAAGAAAACAAAAATCCTGACAACTGGACCAATAAACAACATCACGATAAACGGAGAAAAGATTGAAGTTGTCAAGGACATTGTTCTACTTGGATCCACAATCAACATGCATGGAAACGGCAGTCAAGAAATCAGATGACACATTGCATTTGGCAAATGTCTGCAAGTATCTCTTTGAAGTGTTAGAAAGCAAAGATGTCACTTTAACAACTAAGGTGCGCCTGACTCAAGCCATGATGTTTTCAATTGCCTCATATGCCCATGAAAGTTGGACAATAATTAAGGAAGACTTAAGAAGAATTGGTACATTTGAATTATACTGTTAGTGAAGAATATTGAAAATACCATGAATTGCGGAAGCACAAACAAATCTGTCTTACAAGGAGTACAGACAGAATGCTCAATAGAAGCAAGGTTGGTGAGACTTTGTCTCACATAATTTGGACATGTTATCAGGAGGCACCTGTCCGTGGAGAAGGGCAACATAAAGTAAAGGGTCAGTGAAAAAGAGGAAAACCCTCGGCAAGATGGATTGACACAGTGGCTACAACAATGGGCTTAAGCATAACACCGACTGTGAGGATGGCGCAGGACCTGCCAGTGTTTCGTTCTGTTGTACACAGGGTTGCTATGAGTCAGGATCAACTCAGTGGCACCTAAAAACAACAGCAACCAACAGGGCCATTGTAATTACAATTACAATTACGTTGTAATTGACGGATACCTGATTAGTCATACAAACACGCAAAATATTTGTTGGTTGCTGCTATTAGCCTTGTTGGCCTAAAAGGAGAATGATGATTTTTTAGTACTCACAAGTGGTGAGTACTTTTTATGCATTATTTCATTTTATTCTAATAAAAAACTCTTGTGAGGTAAATATTACAACAACTATTTTAAAAGCGATAAGTGGCTTACAGAGGAGGTGGGGGCCAAGACGGCTGACTAGGTAGAAGCTACCTCGGATCCCTCTTGTAACAAAGCCTCGGAAAAACAAGTGAATCGATCACATACATGACAATCTACGAACCCTGACCATCAAACACAGATCTAAAGAGTTGACCTGAGTGACAGAGACTGAGAACGAACAACCACAGGGAAGCAACAACTCCTTTCGGAGCCTGCAGCCAGCGTCCCAGTCAGGAAACCTTGGCGCCGGGCTTTCAACTGGGCGCAGGGGACCTGAGCACGGCATCCTGAGGCAGCGCAAACAAGGGACGCGGCACTAGCCCCCAGAAGTGACCTCGGGGGAAGCCCAGCCAGTGTACACAGGCAGCGCAGCCACGTGGCTGACAGAAGGAGAAGTCACCAGTAGGCATCAACTGGTTTTGGAGCCTGGAGTGTGGCGTCCCAGCCGGGGAACATTGGCGCTGGGCTTTGGACTGGGAGCGGAGGAACTGACCACTGCTTCTGAGACAGTGCAAGGACAGGACACGGGCCTGACCCTCGGGGGCAATCTCTACCCACCCAGCACACACAGTCAACACGCCCCTTGGGAATTTCAGAGAAAACAGTAATCCCAAGCAAAATAAGTAACTTTGTCTATATTCCGGGGTGCTACTCTCTCCTATTTATCTGAACCCTCCCCTCCCCTCCCCTTCCCAGGTGGCTTCATTAACATTGAAATTTCCTGAGCCAGAGAGTGAAGTGTGCTGCGGTTTTTGTTTGTTTCTTTCTTTTTTTTCTGGTCTTTTCCTAACCCATACTCCTGGCCTGAGAGAAGCAGCTACAAAAAAACCCAGGGACCAAAACTCCTTCCCTAATTGGACTAAAGACACATAACCAGCTCCAGCCAAACATATGTGATCCACAGTCTTGGGCTTTCATCCCTACAGGGAACAAGGTGGCTAGTATAATGCAAAGGCAATTCTGATAGGGATCTGACTGTAATTGTTTTACCCCATTACTGGAAAGACAAGTTTCCCAGGTCTGATATCTTTGCGTATTGAACAGAGCCCTCACTTACCCACAACAGGGAACTGAGGGCTGAAGCTCCCCCCAGACCACCTAGCCTCCTGCCTTAGGGGTCTAAGGAGGGTGATACCTACCAATCTGTAGAGGTGCATGCATTGGGGGCCTAAGGTACAGCTGCCCAGCCCACCCACTAAAGTGCATTAGGAATAGAGACACACCTACCTCACTGGCACTTGGGGGAAGACTGTCAGTATCCTTCCCCCACTGGAGTGTGAAACCCTGCTGCTACTAGAATCTGGTGTACACAAATATCACCACTACTTCTCTAGGTGGATAGGTGACAGTCTGCACCAAACACTTGATGAACCAAAATCAGATTCTACTCAAGCATAGTGAATGGACTCTTAGGCTTATATATCTGGTAACAGCCCAAACCAGCTGGAACTAGGACATAAGTGATTGGAGGGATACAATAATCAAGACAGCGCAATCTAGTAGCCCATCTACATATATTGAAAGAAAACAAAACAAGATAAGACTCAGTTGGCAAATATAGAACAAATTACTACACTATCTTAGAGATGGCTCAGAGACAGCAGTCGATATCAAACCACATAAAGCAGCAGACAATGACTGCGTCTACAATTCCCCAAACTAAAGAATCAAAATCTTTCCCAAATGAAGATGCAATCCTGGAATTGCCAGATGTAGAATGTAAAAAACTAATTTACAGAATGCTTCAAGACATCAGGGATGACCTTAGAAATGAAATAAGGCAATCTACAGAAAAAGCCAAGGAACACACTGATAAAGCAGTTGAAGAACTCAAAAAGATTATTCCAGAACAAAGTGGAAAAATTAATAAGCTGCAAGAATCCATAGAGAGACAGCATTCAGAAATCCAAAAGATTAACAGCAAAATTACAGAACTAGACAACGCAATAGGAAGTCAGAGGAGCAGACTCGAGCAATTGGAATGCAGGGTGGGGGATCTGGAGGACAAGGGAATTGACACCAATATAGCTGAGAAAAATCAGATAAAAGAATTTAAAAAAATGAAGAAACTCTAAGAATCATGTGGGACTCTATCAAGAAGAATAACTTGTGTGTGATTGGAGTCCCAGGACAGGGAGGGATAACAGATAATACAGAGAGAACAGCTGAATATCTGTTGGCTGAAAATTTCCCTGATATCATGAAAGACGAAAGGATATCTATCCAAGATGCTCATCGAACCCCATTTAAGATTGATCCAAAAAGAAAATCACCAAGACATATTACCATCAAACTTGCCAAAACCAAAGACAAACAGAAAATTTTAAAAGCAGACAGGGAGAAAAGAAAGGTCTCCTACAAAGGAGAATAAATAAGAATAAGTTCAGACAACTCAGCAGAAACCATGCAGTCAAGAAGGCAATGGGATGACATATACAAAGCACTGAAGGAGAAAAACTGCCAGCCAAGGATCGTATATCCAGCAAAACTCTCTCTCAAATATGAAGACAAAATGAAAACATTTACAGATAAACACAAGCTTAGAGAATCTGCAAAAACCAAACCAAAGCTGCAAGAAATACAAAAGGAAATTGTTTGGTCAGAAAACCAATAATATCAGATACCAGCACAACAAAAGGTCACAAAACAGAACATTCTGATATCAACTCAAATAGGGAAATCACAAAAACAAACTAAGATTAATTTTAAAAAGAAAAAAAACACTCAAAACAGGGAATCATTGAAGTCAATATGTAAAAGATCACAATAATCACAAAGAGGGACTAAATACAGGTGGTATAGAACTGCCATACGGAGAGGAATACAAGGTGATATAGAAAATACAAGTTAGGTTTTTACTTACAAAAATAGGGGTAAATATTAAGGTAACCACAAAGAGGTATAACAACTCCATAACTCAAAACAAAGACCAAGAAAAACATAATGACTCAGCAAACATAAAGTCAAATACTATGAAATGGAGGAACACAATTTACAAAGAAAAACGTCTAAGCACAAATAATTGAAAAATGAAATTGTCAACAACGCACATAAAAAGGAATCAAAATCACAGTACTAAACACATACATATCTATAATTATGCTGAATGTCAATGGACTAAATGCACCAATAAAGAGACAGAGAGTCTCAGACTGGATAAGAAACACGATCCATCCATATGCTGCCTACAAGAAACACACCTTAGACTTAGACACACAAACAAACTAAAACTCAAAGGATGGAAAAAAATATATCAAGCAAACAACAAGCAAAAAAGAGCAGGAGTAGCAATATTAATTTCTGACAAAATAGACTTTAAATTTAAATCCACCACAAAGGATAAAGAAGGACACTACATAATGACTAAAGGGACAATTGACCAGGAAGATATAACCATATTAAATATTTATGCACCCAATCACAGGGCTGCAAGATACATAAAACAAACTTTAACAGAACTGAAAAGTGAGATAGACACCTCCACAATTACAGCAGGAGACTTCAACACACCACTTTCGGAGAAAGACAGGACTTCCAGTAAGAAGCTCAACAGAGACATGGAAGACCTAATTGCTACAATCAACCAATTTGACCTCATAAACTTATACAGAACACTCCACCCAACTGCTGCAAAGTATACTTTTTTTTGTAGCGCACATGGAACATTCTCCAGAATAGAGCACATATTAGGTCATAAAACAAACCTGTGCACGATCCAAAACATCGAAATATTACAAAGCATCTTCTCAGACCATAAGGCCATAAAAGTGGAAATGAATAACAGAAAAACCAGGGAAAAGAAATCAAATACTTGGAAACTGAACAATACCCTGCTCAAAAAAAACTGGCTTATAGAAGACGTTAAGGAGGGAATAAGGAAATTCATAGAATGCAATGAGAATGAAAACACTTCCTATCCAAACCTCTGGGACACAGCAAAAGCAGGGCTCAGAGGTCAATTTATATCGATAAATGCACACATACATAAAGAAAAAACAGCCAAAATCACAGAACTGTCCCTACAACTTGAACAAATAGAAAGTGAGGAACAAAAGAATCCATCAGGCACCAGAAGAAAACAAATAAAAATTAGAGCTAAACTAAATGAATTAGAGAACAGAAAAACAATTGAAAGAATTAACAAAGCCAAAAGCTGGTTCTTTGAAAAAAATTAACAAAATTGATAAACCATTGGCAAGACTGACTAAAGAAATAAAGGAAACAAATAAGCCGAATAAGAAACGAGATGGGCCGCATCACAACAGACCCAACTGAAATTAAAAGAATCATATCAGATTATTACAAAAATTGTACTCTAACAAATTTGCAAACCTAGAAGAAATGGATGAATTCCTAGAAAAACACTACCTGCCTAAACTAACACAATCAGAAGTAGAACAACTAAATACACCCATAAAAAAAACAGAGATTGAAACAGTAATCAAAAAACTCCCAACAAAAAAAAGCCCTGGCCCGGAGGGCTTCACTGCAGAGTTCTACCAAACATCCAGAGAAGAGTTAACGCCACTACTACTAAAGGTATTTCAAAGCATAGAAAAAGATGGAATACTACCTAACCCATTCTATGAAGCCACCATATCCCTGATACCAAAACCAGGTAAAGACATCACAAAAAAAGAAAATAGATGCAAAAATCCTCAACAAAATTCGAGCCAATAGAATTCAACAACATATCAAAAAAATAATCCACCATGACCAAGTGGGATTTATACCAGGTATGCAAGGTTCATTTAATATTAGAAAAACCATTAATGTAATCCACCATATATATAAAACAACAGACAAAAATCACATCATCTTAGCAATTGATGAAGAAAAGACATTTGACAAAGTCCAACACCCATTTGTGATAAAAACTCTCAGCAAAATAGGAATTGAAGGAAAATCCCTCAACATAATAAAGGGCATCTGAAAAAAAAAAAAATACAAAGCCAACAGCCAACATCATTCTAAATGGAGAGAGCCTGAAAGCACTTCCCTTGAGAACGGGAACCAGACAAGGACGCCCTTTAAAACCACTCTTATTCAACATTGTGCTAGAGGTCCTAGCCAGAGCTATTAGGCTAGACAAAGAAATAAAGGGCATCCGGACTGGCAAGGAGGAAGTAAAATTATCTCTATTTGCAGATGACATGATCTTATACACAGAAAACCCTAAGGAATCCTCCAGAAAACTACTGAAACTAATAGAAGAGTTTGGCAGAGTCTCAGGTTATAAGATAATCATACAAAAATCACTTGGATTCCTCTACATCAACAAAAAGAACATCGAAGAGGAAATCACCAAATCAATACCATTCACATTAGCCCCCAAGAAGATAAAATACTTAGGAATAAATCTTACCAAAGATGTAAAAGATCTATACAAACAAAACTACAAAGTACTAGTGCAAGAAACAAAAAAGGACCTACGTAAGTGAAAAAACATACCTTGCTCATGGATAGGAAGACTTATATAGTAAAAATGCCTCTTCTACCAAAAGCCATCTATACATACAATGCACTTCCGATCCAAATCCCAATGACATTTTTTAATGTGATGGAGAAACAAATCAGCAACTTCATATGGAAGGGAAAGAAGTCCCGGATAATTAAAGCATTACTGAAAAAGAAGAAGAAAGTGGGAGGCCTCATTCTATCCGATTTTAGAACCTATTATACAGCCACAGTAGTCAAAACAGCCTGGTGCTGGTACAACAAAAGGCACATAGACCAATGGAACAGAATTGAGAACCCAGACATAAATCCATCCACATATGAGCAGCTGATATTTGACAAAGGCCCAGTATCAGTTAATTGGGGAAAAGACAGTCTTTTTAACAAACGGTGCTGGCATAACTGGATATCCATTTGCAAAAAAATGAAACAGGACCCATACCTCACACCATGCACAAAAACTAACTCCAAGTGGATCAAAGACCTAAACATAAAGACTAAAACGATAAAGATCATGGAAAAAAAACTAGGGACAACCTTAGGAGCCCTAATTCAAGGCATAATCAGAATACAAAACATTACCAAAAATGACGAAGAGAAACCAGAAAACTGGGAGCTCCTAAAAATCAAACACCTATGCTCATCTAAAGACTTCACCAAAAGAGTAAAAAGACCACCTACAGATTAGGAAAGAATTTAAAGCTATGACATCTCCGACCAGTGCCTGATCTCTAAAATCTATATGATTCTGTTAAAACTCAACCACAAAAAGAAAAACAACCCAATGAAAAAGTGGGCAAAGGATATGAACACGCACTTCACTAAAGAAGGTATTCAGGCAGCTAACAGATACATGAGAAAAATGCTCTCGATCATTAGCCATTAGAAAAATGCAAATTAAAACTATAATGAGATTCCATCTTACTCCAACAAGTCTGGCATTGATCCAAAAAACACAAAATGATAAATGTTGGAGGGGCTGCAGGGAGATTGGAACTCTTATACAGTGCTGGTGGGAATGTAAATTGGTACAACCACTTTGGAAATCTATCTGGCATTTTCTTAAAAAGTTAGAAATAGAACTACCATACAACCCAGAAATCCCACTCCTCAGAATAGGGAAATAAGAGCCTTTACACAAACAGATATATGCACACCCATGTTTATTGCAGCTCTGTTTACAATAGCAAAAAGCTGGAAGCAACCAAGGTGTCCATCAACAGATGAATGGTTAAATAAATTATGGTATATTCACACAATGGAATACTACGCATCGATAAAGAACAGTGACCAATCTGTGAAACATTTCATAACATGGAAGAATCTGGAAGGCATTATGCTGAGTGAAATCAGTCAGATGCAAAAGGACAAATATTGTATAAGACCACTATTCTAAGATCTTGAGAAATAGTATAAACTGAGAAGAACACATTCTTTTCTGGTTACAAGAGGGGGGAGGGAGGGAGTGTGGGACAGGGTTATTTACTGATTAGTTAGTAGATAAAAACTACTTTAGGTGAACGGAAGGACAATACTCAATACAGGGAAGGTCAGCTCAACTGGACTGGACCAAAATCAAAGAAGTTTCCGGTATAAACTGAATGCTTCGAAGGTCAGTGGAGCAAAGGCGGGGGTTTGGGGACTATGGCTTAAGGGGACTTCTAAGTCAATTGGCAAAATAAATTCTATTATGAAAACATTCTGCATCCCACTTTGAAATGTGGCGTCTGGGGTCTTAAATGCTAACAAGCGGCCATCTAAGATGCATCAATTGGTGTCAACCCACGTGGATCAAAGGAGAACGAAAAACACCAAGGTCACACAATAACTATGAGTCCAAGAGACAGAAAAGGCCCCATGAACTAGAGACTTTGATCATCCTGAAACCAGAAGAACTGGATGGTGCCTGGCCAACCAATGACTGCCCTGACAGGGAGCACAACAGAGAACCCATGTGGGAGCAGGAGAACAGTGGGATGCAGACCCCAAATTCTCATAAAAAGACCATACTTAATGGTCTGACCGAGACTAGAAGAATCTCGGCAGTCATGGTCCCCAAACCGTCTATTGGCCCAGGGCAGGAACCATTCCCGAAGACAACTCATCAGACGTGGAAGGGAGTGGACAATGGATTGGAGAGAGATGCTGATGAAGAGTGAGCTACTTGTATCAGGTAAAAAAACTTGAGACTGTGTTGGCATGTCCTTTCTGGAGGGGAGATGGGAGGGTAGAGAGGGTTAGAAACTGGCAAAAAGGTCACGAAAGGCAAGACTGGAGGGAGGGAGCGGGCTGACTCATTAGGGGGAGAGTAAATGGGAGTATGTAGTAAGGTGTATATATGTTTATGTGCGACAGACTGACTTGATTTGTAAACTTTCACTTAAAGCACAATAAAAATTATTTTTTTAAAAAAACTTAACACCTAGTACTATAAATGCAGGGCAGACAGAATATGAAAAAACAAGGCTACCTGTCTAAGACGGCTTCTCCACGTATTAGATCCAATACCTGTCCACGTCTGTCATAAACTTTGCAAGTGTGTCTAACACTACAGAGACCAAAAACACAGCAAGGGTGAAAGCTAGCCTGCCAGGATGGTTTACATCTAATTCCTGCACTGCCCGACTTGAGTCAAGTTGGTGCTTTCTATCAAAATAACGTAGATCACTCAGGTCTAGATCAGGATTACAGCCTTTTTCACCTTTTCAACACACAGTTCTGAAGAGTAATAAAAGAACACATGGATCATAGTAAAGCATTCATGAAAAGCCTATGTGAAGACAACGTTTTTCCATATTCCAAAAGAGAGGAGACAGAAACCTAAAGGCTCTAGAAGAAAGAGACTTTTCCAAAAGTCTCTGGTCTTCATTAATCACCTGCAACAACTCTTCTGGATCAGCAGTCATTTCAAAAGACACTTCGATTTTGGAGGTTACTTCTCTGTGTCCTCTGGTCCAATTATACATGAGTCACTTTCACATTAGGAGATCGCCCCACCAAGTGCACTTTCCTGACTGCTCTTCTCAACAGCCTCCTTCCTGCCTCCTCTACCCTCCCCTTTCTTTCCTCTCCAAAAGAAAGCCTTCATCCAGAATACACTGTCACAATAAACTAGGACAGGATGCCTTCAAATAAACTCAGATGCCACTACTGTTCACCATTTCCCACACCACTAAGCCTTTACCCTTCTCCAAATTCCCACTGCCCCTCACTTACTGCCATCACAAAGATTAAGAGTGATCTTTGGGTCTTGGAAATGTGGGGAGATAGGTATTGTTTCTGAGCACTTACACAACCCCCTAGTTGCCACGCAGTACTATGCACATTACTTCCTTACACTGTGTCTACAGGTAGTGAAACTGAGGCACGATGAGGTTAAATCATTAAAATACAATCCCAGAAAAAACTCAAAGCAAGATTAAATTCCTATCTCCCACTGTAGTCACTCTCACCTGGGGCTCTTTTGGTGCCCCTCCCCCCTCATGCAGACATCTGCCATGTCTGGAGACATTTTTGATTGTCACAATTCGGGAGGGGGGCAGTGCTACTGGCATCCAGTGAGCAGAGGCCAGTGATGCTGCTAAACATCCTACAACAACTCCCTCTCCCCCTCCCCCCCACAACAAACAAGAACTGTCTGGATCAAAATGTCAACTACATTGACCTAATCTCTAGGACTACGTTCTTTGGCCCCTAATTGATAGTTAAAGAATGGCTTACTGTACAATTTTATCATTCTACAGCATTTACACATGGCAGTCAAGTGCTATATCTGACATGTTATACTTAAAAAAAAAAAAAATGCTTTTTAGTTACTCTTAAAAAAAAAAAAAATTTTTTTTTTAAAACAGATGATACAGGGAGCCATAGAGGAACATGAGTAGAGCTCACAAAGCCCAACTCTTTTTCTTTATTGAGAAAACCTGGCAAAGACCAGCTCCTTTCCTTAGCAACCTCCATCCCCTGCGCTGTGGTCTGCCTGTGCCTGGCTGCTCACCTGGAGTCTTCAGTTGCTGACATGCTCTCGCAGCTGCCTTTTCTCTGCTTTGCTCATCCCCACACACATGCATCACTCCACAGCAGTAATGATGCACATTGATGGGAATCTCCAGAGATCTACAGCCCCTAGTTGTCTCTTTTGCTCAGTAAATTACATTCATTACCAAGCCATGTGAGGCATCTAAGGACATCAGCCTTTCTGGCTGCCCTCTGTCTGAGGCTGGGCAATGGGACATTATCTACTAAGGGCTCCGAATTACTATTGTAAGCTGAAAACAACACTCCAACCAGTTTTTAAGCTGAATACAATTTTTCTTTTTTAATTTTTCACTCCCTGTCCCTCTTTCCTAACCATCCTTGGCTCTGCCTAGATTTCTATTAGTTGTAATTTTCTCTTCAAGGAGTCTACTTTCAGTTCAAGCTGGAGAAGCTGGAGAGCTCAAAAAGAGATGTGGTATCTTTTCTACTCCTTCTTCCAAGACTTCCACCTGGACTCTCAGAAGGGTACGCCAAACAGTGACTTTGTCCTTCTGGCCTCAAAACTCTTCAGCACAAATGAGAGCTCAAAGCCAGCCTTGGTCATAATGCTCCCAATGCCAATGCCTGATTCACTGTTGTTAGGTGCCATCAGATTCCCAGGTCTTTCTCCCAGCTGGTGTGTGGGTTTGAACTGCCAACCTTATGGTTAGCAGCCAAGTGCTTAATCTTTGCGCCACCAGGGCTCCTTGCCTGATTCACTAGGAACTGTAAATAGATGAGTAAATGGACATGTGACTGCCACTGATGAAGGATAAAGTGGAACTGGCAGAACCACTTGCTTTGCTGATGCTATTATCCACCAAACCTGGAATCCTCAACTCTCTGGCACACTGTTTCCTTTATAGAAAAAGTAATTAACAAAAGAACAGCTAAGGAAAGTGATCCACGGAGAAGGAGGATGGTGGTTGAGGGAATGTGAGCTGGCAGAGCTAACAATCTGATATGGTACAGGAAAAGGGCAATCAGACCTGGTTCCATTCTCGACAACACGCCTCAGGAAGGCCCAACAACCCTTCCCTGGTTCTAGGAAAATCATGTCTCATGTCAATAAATCCCTAATGATGCCTGAGATATTTCCACCCACATAACGAATTCCATCCTATCACCCAAAACCTAATGGTTTTCTCTTCACAATTATTCATAAGCATGGTGTCTATGAGTTGAATCAACAGAGGCTTTGGGAACCTTTCACAGGCAGGGTATCCCATTGCACTAACTCCAAGAGGCTGGAGAGACAAGAGTCCCTATGACCTGGCAAAGTCAGAGTAACAGTGGCAGCCACTGCCTTTGCCTTACCCTGAAGTAGAGACTGTGACAGCCTTCAAATACATCTTCACAATCCATCAGCTCTGCTGCTTTTCACCACTCACTCGCTTCTGTATGCTGGACCACGACCAATCAATCACCAACTGCCAGAGACAAAAAAAGGAACGAATGCATTAGGCCAACAGGCCCACGACTTCAATTACTAAGTCACTGCTCGAGTGTATTTGTTAAAGTTGGCTAAGTGCTTAAGAAATAGACCCAAACACAGATAATGGCTCAAGCTCAAAATAAAAGTTTACTCCTAGCTCCTGTACACATACTGGACAGGTGAAAGGTCTGTCACTGAGGTGGGCCTCCTCAATGCAGTGATCCAGGGACCCAGGCTGACAAGTCTTGCCATCTCTGAAACAATTTCTAAGGTTGCTCTGGGGTGAGGCGGGGCCAAGATGGTGGAGTAGTCTGATGCTTCCGGGATCCCTCTTACAACAAAGACCTGAAAAAAACAAGTGAAACGGTTATATATATCACAAGGTAGGATCCCTGAACACCAAAGGCAAAGCTCAGAAGTCAGACTGAGTGGCAGGGGGACGGAGAGATGGCTTAGAAGCTGCAAGGAGTTGCTAGACATGACTCGGCAGGAACCAGTGCCCCTCAGGCAGAATCCCCCAGAGCAACTGCAGCAGGGCTGGTGGTGGCATTCAGGACGTGGTTTCCTCAGGGAGAGACAGCCAGCCGCACAGTCTACTCACACCTCCCAAACCACAGAAGAACAGCTCTCTCGGCAAAAGCTAAGTACTTGCGTTTATTTTACCGTGTCCCCAAGCCCCCAAGCCAGCTTCAGTGGCCACTGATTTCCCTGGGCCTGAGATAGGTCCTGATGCACACCCTGAGCCATTCTCCCGGCCTTGGGGGAAAAGATAATCTGCCAGCTCCACTAACCTGGGGAGCTCAGGACAGAAGCGGCTCCTGTCCAGGCACAAATGGTCCATGAACTTTGAATACCTTTAACCCCCGCATGGAGCTGTGTGGGCCCATTTCAGATTAGGCCCTTGTTGGTAGACTGCAACGGTGCATCTGCTTGAGATCTGACTTTAACAGTCTCAGCTGTGTGGTGGAGAGGTGGGTTTTTGATGTTTGACAACTCTTTGCCTCTTAAACAGGGTCTTCACCTACCTACATCAGGGGCCTGAGGACTGGTGGCTCCACCCATGTCACCTAGCCACCCATGGCAGGGGTCCAAGGGTAAGTGATGCCTACCAGTCCTTACAACCAAAAGCATTGGGTGCCTGTGGTCCAGCTGCAGAACCCACCGAACTCTGCGTTCTAGGGAACAGGGACACACTTTCCTCACAGACACTCGGGGGACAGCTGGCAGCCCCCTGCCTTGTTCAGAGCATGACCCCCTTCTGCAACCAGATACCTGTGCCTACACCAATCTCCCCTTCCCCTCAAAGACCAAGGTTGTTTTGGGGACTTCACTCCTTTCAAGCCAGCTAGGAGTGGAAAACACAATGGAGGAGCTGCATGGGAGTTATCTTGTTGAGTTTGTCTCTCTTCCCTAGAAATGGATCTCAGTACCTCCCACTTCCACTCACATTATGCGGGCTAGAGCTATCCACACAGACTGCTGGGCAGCCAGGAATCTCTGTTGTACAAGGCTGACTCCAGCCCAACCAGGAACACAGCATTACGTTTGTTGTTTTCGTTAGGTGCCGTCAATTCTGACTCACAGAGACCCTGTGTACAACAGAATGGAACAATGCTATCCTGGGCCATCCTCACAATCATTGCTGTGTTTGAGCCCACTGTTTCAGTCACTGTGTCAATCCATCTCATTGAGGGCTTTCTTCTTTTTTGGTGACCCTCTATTTTTCCAAGCATCATGGTCTTCAGGGGCTCAACCCTCCTGATCATATGTCCAAAGCATGTGAGATGAAGTTTTGGTATCCTCACTTCTAATGAGCATTCTGGCTGCATTAGGTTTACAGCAAGAAATTTGGGATAAGACACAAGCACAGTAACCTTGCCTTAGTTACTTAACAACTCTGGGTCTTGATTTCCTCACCTGTAAAACACCCTGCCTTCCTCTGAGGGTCATTGCTGTTATTGTTGTTAGGTACTGTTTGCATCCCTGCTTTCAATTCTTTGGGCCATATGCTTAGGATTGGAACTGCTGGCTCATATGATAGTTCTGCATTGAACTTTTTTGAGGAACCACCAAACTGTTTTCCACAGCGACTATGGCATTTTGCATTCCCACCAGTAATGAACGAGGGTTCCATTTCTCCACATCCTTGCAAACACCTGTTATTTTCCTCTTTTTTTTTTTATTATAGCCATTCTAGTGGGGGTGAGGTCGTATGTCTTTGTGGTTTTGATTTGCATCTTTTTTAAATGACTAACAATGTTGAGCTAGCACCAGCAGAATTTTAGGATTCGTCATCGGTAGTAAAAACAAGCTCATCAGTTCATTTGAAGAGAGACAGAAATAAACCTCCAATAAGCTGAGCATAGAATACGAACTGAAAGAGAAAGCAGGTGACTGGCATACTGGCACCAAAGGCAGTGTACTCTACCTGGGTCAGGGTCAAAGCTGAGGTCCTCATTATACACTGTAACCTCCCCTTCACTGGAAAGAGCACCCATCTCCCTCAAACATCATGTCTACAAAATTCACCTCAAAGAACAGCCATCTAGTTATTTCAGAAAAGAGAATGGATGAATGAACCATGGCTCGTGAGGTCAATAAAACCAATGTTCAAGTTTTGGGTTGTGAATACAATCTCAAAAGGACAGGATTTAAGAAAATCCATACTTATTAGAAAGTTCCAAGTTTTAGAAGAAACTGATTTCAGAATAACTTTGACATGCCTTCTGTGCCAGCCCTGAAGTATACTGACTAATTAACCAACATTATTTTTACTAATACTCTCATCTCTACCTTCAAGGTTTATAATTACTGGATATTGATCAGGTTTAAAAGTCACATGTATGTTTCCAGAATCCCACCCATGTGTGTAGACTAGGTTTACATGCAACGAATTAGAAACTATGAAGTTATGGGGAATTTTAATTGAATCATGATTTCAACTTCAGGTTCAATTACCCAATATATGCAACCCAAAATTCAAAACCTGTATTATGATGCTTAATTGTTAGGTTACATCCCACCTTCTCCCCCACTACACACGCAAAAACACACACACACACACCCCTAGCAAAGTAACCACAACCATCCCTCAGTCTCCACAAAACCCATTATTTCAACCTTACGTAAACAATTTGGCTTTCACAATTATTTTCTTTGAGCTTCTCTTTGACTGAGATCTCAAAAAGCCTCTCAAGATCCTGTAGACTAGAGGCTACACACTGCTAGTTTGCCAGCTCCATTATTTCACCTCCTCCAGGAATTCCCAGAGACAGCAGTGCCACCTGCTGGTAGGGAGGGCACAATCTGCTTTCTGGAAGCCTATGGGTGACAGGAATGGCAGCCTAGACTTCTGTCTTTAGGAGCCTTTCTTTTCTAGAGCACATCATAAGTATAAGCTACCATCTGAGATGTGTAACCTACACAGGAGCCTCCACTGTGACTTGCAGGTCATCTGGAAGCCATGTAAAGCAAAGCCAGGCTGGCCAACGATGAGGCACTTCTGCCTGGAAATGCCTCCTCGATCTTGCAAATGCAAAAGCCTCACTGAATTCAACATTTCCTGGTTCTTCTTTTCCCCCACTGTTTCAGTATCAGATAACAGCACTCCCAGCCCCTACCTGTAGCTATGCTATCTAGCTCTACCTTACATCCTAAGGAAGGTGCTCAGACCCCTCCCAATGTGCAGGCTCTTACATGTACACAATGTGACACAGATCCTTCTCAAAGGACACTACTGCTTAGGCATGCTGGTCGGACTCTAATCTTTCATTCTCTCTCCATCCTCCCCGTGCCTAACCCAGGGGACAGAAAGGACAGGAAGGAAATGATTTTGTTATTGTTTTGAAAGTAACACTAGTGAGCTTTCATTGATTCAGAGAGTAAACCCTTGTACTATAGGTCACTGATACATGCTGCGTCCCTCAAGATGCACTCAGCCTGCCGATCTTCCTGGTTTCCCTTCCTTAACCTGATCAGTGTTTTTCAACCTTTTCACAGCCCCTTCCATAGATGAACGTAAGAACTGCACGCCTTTTGTGTAGTTTTCACAGGCAATCCCCAGTTACAAATGTCTCACTAACATGCAATCTGTAGTTACAATCTAATCCCCATAAAGCCTATTTATATTAAAAATTTGAGGTATATACAATGGCTCGTAATAATAAACAGGTGCTACTTTGCAAAGAGCATTAAAACACTCTTATTATCACCATATTATCATGTTAAAGATATTTTAGTGTACCTGGGAATGATTCTTTAATGTTTTTTATGTCTACAGAAGGAACACTACGTGCTAAGACAAACATTTGGTTAACTAACATTAGATACAAACCGTACCTAACTGTTCCGGCTTATGTACAAATTCAACGTAAAGACAGATTTAGGAACGGAGCTCCTTCTTAATCCGGGGACTGCCTGCATGACAAAAATGACATTATTTTTTTTCGATCTCAAAGCATATACTTTTTCAAGTTATACCACCTCTCTCAAACTTCAGAATTCCTTCCCTCACCATCACCAATAGCAACTTAAAAATTTTATACAAAATTTGAAGTTATTACCAATAATTTGCTTTGTGTTCCAAACTATTAGCCGACAACCTATATTTCACTTTACTAGGGACAGTTGTTCCCAACGAGCTTGAGCTTCGCTGCAACTTCTTTTACTTCCATTCACCTCAGAGTTCTCATCTCTCTAACAGATCCAAGTGCTCCCTCTTCAATTTTTTTTTTAACTTGCCAAGCTAACTGATTGCCTATCAAGTATAGACATTTTGCCAGTATGCAAGGGTGGGTTAGCCAGTAAGCAAGGTGTACAACAGGGTTAATTGTGTTTACTCACGAATCAGTAGTGAACAATTTCATGGGGGTTTCATCACATCTTTGATGTGGTGAAAAACAGGTAAAATTTTGACTACAGATTAGTAGGTAGGCACAAGTAAACCCGTGTGTACCTTGCTTATTGGATAAACCATGTCTGGAGTATGTCTTACATGTTTGAAAATCACAGTGTTTCCTAAAGAAATAAATTTGTAGGGAGAAGAGGAATAAAAGGGCTTGGAAAAGGTATCAGTGTGTCTCCAAGGAATCAGGTAAATATAGATCTTTGTCAATCTCATGCCAGAATAAATTCTAAGTGGATTACATTCAAAGTCCAGAATACAGTAAAACTAACACTAGTGAACCACTGGAAAACTGAAGGGACCTTTTATGTTTCACTATAAGGATGTACAGTATGCCCTTCCTATTGCAGGTCTGCGGAAATGGAGAAGAGAGGTAGGGGATACCCTGCAGTTTTAATCTGCTCTGAAACTCCTGCACACACCTCCCCTTTTCAAAGCGTAGTTTACAGGAGATATTCCCTCCCCGCACATCCCTCTTCTGCCAGCCAAATGGTCTTCTTCAAACACACACTTTTCAAAGAACTGAAGAAGTCTGAAGAGGCTTAATTTAGACCCTGCCTTCCTCTCACAACAGCCCAGTAACATGCAGAAAATAACTAATTTCCCTCTTCAACACCCCTAAAAAACCTCAGTTTACAGCGACCCCCCACCGCCCCCCCCCCCCAAAATCCTGTCTTCTTGAACAAGAATCTCAGTGTGCTGATCTGGTCTGCAGTTCACTGCAGGCATTTCCTTCCTCACAATTTACCAGTCACCAGTTAAGCGTCTCATTTAGACCTGCTCCGCCAGCGCCCAGCTGCTTAGAACATTTTTACCCCTGTAACGAATCTCTGGGTTTCTTCAGGCCCCTCAGAGCGCCCAACTGCGGGGAACCTGGGCCCCTCAGCCCACTCAGAGCGCCCAACTGAGGGGAACCTGGGCCCTGCAGCCCACTCAGAGCGCCCAACTGCGGGGAACCTGGGTTCTTCAGCCCACTCAGAGCGCCTCACTGCGGGGAACCTGGGCCCTTCAGCCCACGCAGAGCGCCCAACTGCGGGGAACCTGAGCCCTTCAGCCCACTCACAGCGCCCAACTGCGGGGAACCTGGGCCCTTCAGCCCACTCAGAGCGCCTCACTGCGGGGAACTTGGGCCCTTCAGCCCACTCAGAGCGCCCAACTGCGGGGAACCTGGGCCCTTCAGCCTACTCAGAGCGCCCACCTGCGGGGAACCTGGGCCCTTCAGCCCACTCAGAGCGCCCAACTGCGGGGAACCTGGGTCCTTCAGCCCACTCAGAGCGCCCAACTGCGGGGAACCTGGGCCCTTCAGCCCACTCAGAGCGCCCAACTGCGGGGAACCTGGGCCCCGGCCTCGCCTGCAGGTCCAGCGGGCAAAGAAGCTTCTCCGGGCCGCACTCGGGCTCGGTCCCCGGGTCACGCCGCCCCCACCCCGCCCGCACCAGGGAAGAGGGTCTACGACCACCTCAGAACCTGGGATCCCGGGGTGGGGTGGGGGACTGGCGTGTGAATCCGCGCCCAGCCCCGCCCATCCCGCTCACCCCGCCACGCCCATCCCGCTCGCCCGACCCGGCGAACGTGCGATGGGACCGGCAGCCCGGAAGAAACGCTCCGGCTTCCGCCCAGGGCTCCAGAATAAAAAAAAAAAAAAAAACCCTGCCACTCGCGCACGCGCACTAGGCTCTCGCGCCTTCGCCCCTCAGGTCCACGCGCCAGACCCTCCGACCAGGCTCTGGCCCGCCCCGGCCCTGTCCGTCCAGGGCCGCGAGAGCCAATCCGCTCGCACGGGAGGCCCAGCGCCAGTCACGTGGCCACAGCAGCCAATCACCAAATGGCCCTTGGCCACCCGCTCCAAAGTCCCTGGGGCTGGGCTGCTACAGCTCTGAGAGGGTGCAGAACGTGCGCGGAAGACTGAGTCTTCCAGTTTGGGGACTGATTGATCATTTGCTACATCTTTTAGTTTCTAAAATCCTAATATGAATAGACATGACCAGGGTACCTTGTTAAAATGCAGATTCTGATCCAGTAAGTTTGGGGTAGGGACCTGAGAGTCCACCTTTCTAACTAGCTCCCAGGTGGTGGTGATGATGCGCCTGGTCCCAGGACGACCCTCGAGGAGCAAGATTTTAAGGAAATCTGTCAGAAAGCGTCGGTTTTACACCTGCCCCATGTTATTTTCAAGTTTTGAGACCTCTTCCTCCAGTGAGGCAGAGCATTCCAGTGACTGACTAAGCAGGGGGTGTCCTGGTGACGCTCATGGTTTGGGCACCTGCTGAAGGAAAAAACCCGCTAACCAAACCCACTGCTGTGGTGTCGATTTGGACTCATAGGACCCTACAGGACAGAGAAGAACTGTCCCATAGGGTTTCCAAGGCTGTAAATCTTGAGGGAAGCAGACTGCTTTGTCCCAGGAGCAGCTGCTGGATTGGAACCCCTGACCTTTCACCGCTGTGCTGTGTTTAATTCCCACACCAACCACCCACCCTTAGGCTAAGGCACAACAACCTATGCCAACTCGGGGTTGGGGTATGGAAAGTAGAAATGGAGACTGTATGATCCTTGGAAATAACAGGACTGTGTTCTGAAATATTGGGCATGTGTTTCTGAGTGGCAGCTGGACCAGACTCTGGCATAAAGTCCCCCCCTACTTTATGTAATTTACAGTCTGTCATACAACTACAAGGGCAAGTTCAGGAAGGGCACTTGGAGTATAGGATAAACATGCAGTGACCTGATGCTTGCAGTGTAAGCTAGAGTGGTTGTACACTAACCCGCCTTAAAACCCACTGCCGTCGAGTCGATTCTGATTCATAGCGACCCTATAGGACAAGGTAGGACTGCCCTGTGGAGTTTCCAAGGAGCACCTGGTGGATTCGAACTGCTGGCCTTTTGGTTAGCAGCCATAGCAAACCTGCCTTAGAAGTCTTAAAAATTTTCCCAGATGCTCTTCTGTAATTCCAGAGTCAGGACGTCAAGAAGCCCATTGCCTCTAAAATCTCTCAAACTTGACCTGAACTTAGTGTACAGAGTGGCCATCTAGAAGCTTTGTGGTTCAGCATAGCCAAGCTCTTATTACCCAGTGTTGTACTGATGTGGCTCAAGAGTCTAAGTGCGAGAGGGGGGCCAAGATGGCGGACTAGGTGGACGCTCCCGTGGATCCCTCTTGCAACAAAGACTCGGAAAAACAAGGGAATCGATCACATACATAACAATCTATGAACTCTGAACAACAAGCACAGACTTAGAGACGGAGGACGAACAAATACGGGCAGACAGCGACTGTTTTCAGAACTAGGAGCCAGCGCACCAGCTGACTACTTGGAAAATCTAGTTTCCCAGTGATGGCTCGGAGACAGCAGTCCATATCAAACCACATAAAGAAACAGACCATGACAGCTTCTCCAACCCCCCAAACAAAAGAGTCAAAATCTTTCCCAAATGAAGATACAATCCTGGAATTATCAGATACAGAATATAAAAAACTAATTTACAGAATGCTTAAAGATATCACAAATGAAATTAGGATAAATGCAGAAAAAGCCAAGGAACACACTGATAAAACTGTTGAAGAACTCAAAAAGATTATTCAAGAACATAGTGGAAAAATTAACAAGTTGCAAGAATCCATAGAGAGACAGCATGTAGAAATCCAAAAGATTAACAATAAAATTACAGAATTTGACAACGCAATAGAAAGTCAGAGGAGCAGACTCGAGCAACTAGAATGTAGACTGGGACTTCTGGAGGACCAGGGAAACAACACCAACATAGCTGGAAAAAAATCAGATAAAAGAATTAAAAAAAATGAAGAAACCCTAAGAATCATGTGGGACTCTATCAAGAAGGATAACTTACGAGTAATTGGAGTCCCAGAACAGGGAGGGGGGACAGAAAACACAGAGAAAATAGTTGAAGAACTCCTGACACAAAACTTCCCTGACATCATGAAAGAAGAAAGGATATCTATCCAAGATGCTCATCGAACCCCATTTAAGATTGATCCAAAAAGAAAAACACCAAGACATATCATCATCAAACTTGCCAAAACCAAAGACAAACAGAAAATTTTAAAAGCAGCCAGGGAGAAAAGAAAGGTTTCCTTCAAGGGAGAATCAATAAGAATAAGTTCAGACTACTCAGCAGAAACCATGCAGGCAAGAAGGGAATGGGACGACGTATACAGAGCACTGAAGGAGAAAAACTGCCAACCAAGGATCATATATCCAGCAAAACTCTCTCTGAAATATGAAGGAGAAATTAAGATATTTACAGATAAACACAAGTTTAGAGAATTTGCAAAAACTAAACCAAGACTGCAAGAAATGCTAAAGGAGATTGTTTGGCCTGATGACCAATAATATCAGGTTCCAGCACAATACAAGGTCACAAAACAGAACGTCCTGATATCAACGCAACTAAAACAGGGAAAGCACAAAAACAAACAAATTAAGACTAATTCTAAAAAATAAATAAATAAACAAAATAATACACACAACAGGAAATCATGGAAATCAATAGATAAACGATCAAAATAATCAAAAAGAGGGACTAAATATAGGAGGCATTGAACTGCCAGATGGAGAGTGATACAAGGCGAAATAGAAGGATACAAGTTAGGTTTTTACTTAGAAAAATAGGGGTAAATAAAAAGGTAACCACAAAAAGGAATATCAATTCCATAACTCAAGAAAAAAGCCAAGAAAAACGTAACGACTCAATAAACACAAAGTTAAACATTATGAAAATGAGGATCTCACAAGCTACTAAGAAAAACGTCTCAGCACAAAAAAGCATGTGGAAAAATGAAATGGCCAACAACACACATGAAAAGGCATCAAAATGACAGCACTAAAAACTTACTTATCTATAATTACGCTGAATGTAAATGGACTAAATGCACCAATAAAGAGACAGAGAGTCACGGACTGGATAAAAAAACACGATCCATCTATATGCTGCCTACAAGAGACACACCTTAGACTTAGAGACACAAACAAACTAAAACTCAAAGGATGGAAAAAAATATATCAAGCAAACAATAAGCAAAAAAGAAGAGGAGTAGCAATATTAATTTCTGACAAAATAGACTTTAGACTTAAATCCGCCACAAAGGATAAAGAAGGACACTATATAATGATAAAAGGGACAATTGATCAGGAAGACATAACCATATTAAATATTTACGCACCTAATGACAGGGCTGCAAGATACATAAATCAAATTTTAACAGAATTGAAAAGTGAGATAGACACCTCCACATATATAGTAGGAGACTTCAACACACCACTTTCGGAGAAGGACAGGACATCCAGTAAGAAGCTCAATAGAGACACGGAAGACCTACTTACAACAATCAACCAACTTGACCTCATTGACTTATACAGAACTCTCCACCCAACTGCTGCAAAATATACTTTTTTTTCTAGCGCACATGGAACATTCTCTAGAATAGACCACATATTAGGGCATAAAACAAATCTTTGCAGAATCCAAAACATCGAAATATTACAAAGCATCTTCTCAGACCACAAGGCAATGAAACTAGAAATCAATAACAGAAAAACTAGGGAAAAGAAATCAAATACTTGGAAAATGAACAATACCCTCCTGAAAAAAGACTGGGTTATAGAAGACATCAAGGAGGGAATAAGGAAATTCTTAGAAAGCAACGAGAATGAAAATACTTCCTATCAAAACCTCTGGGACACAGCAAAAGCAGTGCTCAGAGGCCAATTTATATCGATAAATGCACACATACAAAAAGAAGAAAGAGCCAAAATCAGAGAACTGTCCCGACAACTTGAGCAAATAGAAAGTGAGCAACAAAAGAATCCATCAGGCACCAGAAGAAAACAAATAATAAAAATTAGAGCTGAACTAAATGAATTAGAGAACAGAAAAACAATTGAAAGAATTAACAAAGCCAAAAGCTGGTTCTTTGAAAAAATTAACAAAATTGATAAACCATTGGCTAGACTGACTAAAGAAAAACAGGAAAGGAAACAAATAACCCGAATAAGAAACGAGAAGGACCACATCACAACAGAACCAAATGAAATCAAAAGAATCATATCAGATTACTACATAAAATTGTACTCTAACAAATTTGAAAACCTAGAAGAAATGGATAAATTCTTGGAACAACACTACTTACCTAAACTAACACATTCAGAAGTAGAACAACTAAATAGACCCATAACAAAAAAAGAGATTGAAACGGTAATCAAAAAACTTCCAACAAAAAAAAGTCCTGGCCCAGATGGCTTCACTGCAGAGTTCTACCAAACCTTCAGAGAAGACTTAACACCATTACTATTGAAGGTATTTCAAAGTATAGAAAAAGACGGAATACTACCCAACTCATTCTATGAAGCTACCATCTCCCTGATACCAAAACCAGGTAAAGACATTACAAAAAAAGAAAATTTTAGACCTATATCCCTCATGAACATAGATGCAAAAATCCTTAATAAAATTCTAGCCAATAGAATCCAACAACACATCAAAAAAATAATTCACCCTGATCAAGTGGGATTTATACCAGGTATGCAAGGCTGGTTTAATATCAGAAAAACCATTAATGTAATCCATCACATAAATAAAACAAAAGACAAAAACCACATGATCTTATCAATTGATGCAGAAAAGGCATTTGACAAAGTCCAACACCCATTTATGATAAAAACTCTCACCAAAATAGGAATTGAAGGAAAATTCCTCAACATAATAAAGGGCATATATGCAAAGCCAACGGCCAATATCACTCTAAATGGAGAGAACCTGAAAGCATTTCCCTTGAGAACGGGAACCAGACAAGGATGCCCTTTATCACCGCTCTTATTCAACATCGTACTTGAAGTCCTAGCCAGGGCAATTAGGCTAGACAAAGAAATAAAGGGTATCCAGATTGGTAAGGAGGAAGTAAAGCTATCACTATTTGCAGATGACATGATCGTATACATGGAAAACCCGAAGAAATCCTCCAGAAAACTACTGAAACTAATAGAAGAGTTTGGAAGAGTCTCAGGATATAAAATAAACATACAAAAATCACTTGGATTCCTCTACATCAACAAAAAGAACACCGAAGAGGAAATAACCAAATCAATACCATTCACAGTAGCCCCCAAGAAGATAAAATACTTAGGAATAAATCTTACCAAGGATGTAAAAGACCTATACAAAGAAAACTATAAAACTCTGCTACAAGAAATTCAAAAGGACACGCTTAAATGGAAAAACATACCCTGCTCATGGATAGGAAGACTCAACATAGTAAAAATGTCTATTCTACCAAAAGCCATTTATACATACAACGCACTTCCAATCCAAATACCAATGTCATACTTTAAGGGAATAGAGAAACAAATCACTAATTTCATATGGAAAGGAAAGAACCCCCGGATAAGCAAAACATTACTGAAAAAGAAGAAGAAAGTGGGAGGCCTCACCCTACCTGATTTCAGAACCTATTATATAGCTACAGTAGTCAAAACAGCCTGGTACTGGTACAACAACAGGCACATAGACCAATGGAACAGAATTGAGAATCCAGATATAAATCCATCCACGTATGAGCAGCTGATATTTGACAAAGGACCAGTGTCAGTCAATTGGGGAAATAATAGTCTTTTTAACAAATGGTGCTGGCATACCTGGATATCCATTTGCAAAAGAATGAAACAGGACCCATACCTCACACCATGCACAAAAACTAACTCCAAGTGGATCAAAGACCTAAACATAAAGACTAAAACGATAAAAATCTTGGAAGAAAAAATAGGATCTACCCTAGGAGCCCTAATACAGGGCATAAACAGAATACAAAACATTACCAAAAATGATGAAGAGAAACCCGATAACTGGGAGCTCCTAAAAATCAAACACCTATGCTCATCTAAAGACTTCACCAAAAGAGTAAAAAGACCACCTACAGACTGGGAAAGAATATTCAGCTATGACATCTCAGACCAGCGCCTGATCTCTAAAATCTACATGATTCTGTCAAAACTCAACCACAAAAAGACAAACAACCCAATCAAGAAGTGGGCAAAGGATATGAACACACATTTCACTAAGGAAGATATTCAGGCAGCCAACAGATACATGAGAAAATGCTCTCGATCATTAGTCATTAGAGAAATGCAAATTAAAACTACGATGAGATTCCATCTCACACCAACTAGACTGGCATTAATTCAAAAAACACAAAATAATAAATGTTGGAGAGGCTGCGGAGAGACTGGAACTCTCATACACTGCTGGTGGGATTGTAAAATGGTACAACCACTTTGGAAATCCATCTGGCGTTATCTTAAACAGTTAGAAATAGAACTACCATACAACCCAGAAATCCCACTCCTCGGAATATACCCTAAAAATACAAGACCCTTCACACAAACAGATATATGCACACCCATGTTTATTGCAGCTCTGTTTACAATAGCAAAAAGCTGGAAGCAACCAAGATGTCCATCAACGGACGAATGGGTAAATAAATTGTGGTATATTCATACAATGGAATACTACGCATCGATAAAGAACAGTGACGAATCTCTGAAACATTTCATAACATGGAGGAATCTGGAAGGCATTATGCTGAGCGAAATGAGTCAGTTGCAAAAGGACAAATATTGTATAAGACCACTATTATAAGATCTTGAGAAATAGAAAAAACGGAAAAGAACACATACTTTTGTGGTTACAAAGGGGGGAGGGAGGGAGGGAGGGAGGGAGGGAGAGGGCTTTTTATTGATCAATCTGTAGATGGGAACTGCTTTGGGTGAAGGGAAAGACAACACTCAAAACAAGGAAGGTCAGCCTAATTGGACAGGATTAAAAGTAAAGAGGTTTCCGAGATAAAATGAAAGCTTCAAAGGATAGCGAAGCAGGGGCTGGGGTCTGGGGAACTTGGTTTGAGAGGACTTCTAAATCAATGGGCAAAACAATTCTATTATGAAAACACTCTGCATCCCACTTTGAATTGTGGCACCTGGGGTCCTAAATGCCAACAAGCAGCCATCTAAAATACATTAATTGGTCTCAACCCACCGGGAGCAAAGACAAAGGAAGAACACCAAGGTCACACGACAACTAAGAACCCAAGAGACAGAAAGGGCCACTTGAACCAGAGACCTACAATATCCTGAGACCAGAAGAACAAGTTGGTGCCCGGCCACAATCGATGTCTGCCCTGTCAGGGAACACAACAGACAACTCCTGAGGGAGCGGGAGACCAATGGGATGCAGACCCCAAATTCTCATTAAAAGACCACACCTAATGGTATGATTGCGACGAGAGGAATCCCAGAGACAATGCTCCCCAGAACTTCTGATGGCACAGGACAGGAACCATCCCCGAAGACAAATCATCAGGCATGAAAAGGACTGGTCAGTGGGGGGGAGAGAGATACTGATGAAGAGTGAGCTAATTAAATCAGGTGGACACGGGAGAGTGTGTTGGCAACTCTTGACTGGAGGGGGGATGGGAAGATAGAGAGAGAGGGAAGAAGGTAAAATTGGCACGAAACGAGAGACTGTAAGGGCTGACTCAATAGGGGGAGAGCAAGTGGGAGAAGGGAGTAAGATGTATGTAAACCTACATGTGAAAGACTGATTGGAATGGTAAATGTTCACTTGAAGCTTAATAAAAATTTAAAAAAAAAAAAGAGTCTAAGTGCTAAATTGTCTAAAACCTTCAGACCAGGTGGTGTGATATTCCACCACATTGCTTCAAGCAGTTCTCTCTCACTATTCATCAAGGGGACTAAACTGCCACTTACAGAGAACTTCATCCTTGTCAGTGTGTCTTAGTGCTAGGAGTGAAGCCCAGTGAGTAACCTTGGACATTGTTCATCACATTGCTCAGTATCAGGGCACGCATACCACAAAATTCAGAGTTTCTGGGAGCACATTAAATCAAGTATAGCACCGGTTCTGGTTATAGCAGGAATAAACAGATGTCCAAGCAAGAAAAACACATTTGAAGTCTCAACGAAAATCTCCTTTGCTGTCTTCTAAGGTCGCTATGAGTCGGAATCAACTTGATGGCAATGAGTTTGGTTTGGGTTGGTTTTAGCATTAAACTGGAGGAGTCCTGGCGGCTCAGTGGTAAAGTGGTCAACTGTTAACCAAAAGGTTAGTGGTTTAAATCCACCAGCCGTTTCATGGGAGAAAGATGTGGTGACCTGCTTCTGTGAAGGTTACAACCTTGGGAACCCTGTGGGGCAGTTCTACTCTGTCGTATAGGGTTGCTATGAGTCACAATCAACTCAGTGGCAATCGGTTTGATTTTGGGTTTATCATTAAATCAGTGGTTCTCACGCGTGGCTGTACAGTAAAGGTTTTTGAGGGTATAGATTTTGGGCCCCTGTGCCCAGAGATTCTGATTGGGGTGAGGCGTGGAACCTGCGTAGCGACAGGTTTAAAAAGCTCTGCAGGTGATTTGCTATCCAGCATGTGTGAGAACACCTGCATAAGTTCCTACATCAATGGAGTCATTCCTTCACAAGGAACAGTCAGCTCTGCAACACAGAACACTAACGACATGAAGCCTGTGAAAACAGAGGGCATTTTACACACAATATGTGAGAAAAGATAAGAAAGGCCAAAAATAACTCACAGGAAATAAATACACCAAGGACAGTTCAGCAGTACAAATTGAAAAGCCAGGTCCATAATTCAGTTTCATTCCAGTTGATTAGCTAAATATTTCAAAAAGAACCTGTTATCTTTGTTAAGCATGCCAAGCTGACCAGCTCTCTAGTGATATCTTCACTTATTCTCTGCCCCTCTTACCAAAAGAAAATTCCTGGTTGAATATCATTAACAGTTATTCTCTGAGGCTTTTCCCAAAGTGTGTAACAGAGTCACCAGGGGTACTTGTTAAAATGCAGATTCCCAGGACCCACCCCAGAGCCTCCTGTTACCTCTCTCATGTAACAATCCTGAAGTCAGTATTGGTTAAATGGGAGTCCAAACTGGACCTCCTGATAGAAAGCATCCACACATAGGCAAGGCCTCAAGTAGAAGACCTATGCTATTAGTTTGCCATGCTGGCTAAATAAAGGAGGGGCCTTCCGTTTTATAAAACTCCAGGAGATTCTCAGTTCTCTTTACTGGGATTGTATGAAGTTCTGTCATCATTATTATTATTATTTTTCATAAGACATCGGGATGCTGTTGTTGCACAGAGTTTTTCTACGGGATGATGTGTAATGCAGCGGAGCTTGACTCAGTTTTTAACTCAATTAGTGAGGTCCCCTCAGAATGCTCTGCTAACAACAGCCATCTTTTTCTAAAGTGACTTTATTTGTAACACCAAAAATACGGAAGCCCAATGCATGAGCCTTCAAACTAGCTTCTTTCTAGCTCTGACGCTTTAAAAAATATATTTCACAGCATCCAAATGGGTGAAGAATGCTTTTTGCCTTGTAAACTTGTAGCTCTATCTATTGGGTAAAATAAGGACAGATTTCACTGATATTTAACTAGCATGAATAATGTGAACTTTTAACTAGGAAAAAAACATTTGTTTTTCTCTTTACACGTGTCATCATTATAAAGAGAGGGAACAGGAAGCAAAGAGATGCTTACCTGAGGATATGAATTTGTAAAAAGGACATCCAGGCCCTCATTCATTTTCTGTTTCTCAGTCTACTTGCCTCACATATATAACTCGACTATTCTGTCTCAGGAAATGCTTATGTTAGGATGTGATATAAACCCCGAGTGATCGCAAGCACTTTTCTTCCCCCCCAGAAATTGCTGAACAAGAGATTGGGGTATATTTGAAAAGAAAAGAAAGAGATAAGATATAAACACCCCACCAATTTGCCAAGTCCCCAGAAATCCGCCCATTGGTCTGTTGTGAGCAAAACCTCTGTAGACTCCTTTATAATTGCTAATTACATTTTTATCTCTCTAGCAATAAACAGCTTCTCTAAATGCAATTGATTTCATTCACAAAGACTCACAGGTTATCCAAAAATTTACTCTCTAACATTTTATACCTATGTGTCTGTCTTTTGGAAATGCTGGTGGCGTAGAGGTTAAGTGCTATGACCAATGACCAAAAGGTCTGCAGTTCAAATCCACCAGGAGCTCCTTGGAAACTCTATAGGGCAGTTCTGCTCTATCCTGTAGGGTTTCTATGAGTCAGAATCAACTTGACACCAAAGAGTTTTAGTTGTGTTTTAATAACTGTTGCTTTTTTTTTTTTTTTGTCATCCAGTGTAATCCTGTACAGATTTAGATTTAACCTAACACACAAGGCATAGCTTAAAGTGATTTTCTTCATGGTCTCTATAGGTTGTTACTTTCTAAAAAAATATTTCAGACTTAAGGAATGTGTAGGTAATATGCAAATAGGACCACCACTTCTGATTGATAGAAACAGGGAAGAATTTTTGCAAGAAGTAATGCCTTAACTGAATTCCAAAGAACTAGTAAGAGCTTCCAGCCAAGGGTATTCCAGGCCTGGGGAACAGGCCATATAAAAAGCACGGAAGCATGAAACACTGGGGAAGAGAAAATAGTTTAACTAGGTCTGAGAGGAGGACAGGGTGAAATGATGATTGAAAGGTGGTGTTGTTGTACTTAGGTGCTGTCAAGTCAATTATGACTCATAGTGACCCTAGGTACAACAGAAAGAATATTGCCCAGTCCTGTGTCACCCTCACAATCATTGTTATGCTTGAGCTCACTGTTGCAGCCACTGTGTCAATCCATCTCATTGAGGGGCTTCCTCTTTCTCCCTGATATTCTACTTTACCAAGCGTGATATCCTCCAGGGACTGGTCCCTCCTGATAACATGTCCAAAATAAGCAAGACAAAGTCTCGCCATCCTTGCTTCTACGGAGCATTCTGGCTGTATTTCTTTCAAGGCACATTTATTCCTTCTTCTGGCAGCCTGTGGTATATTCAATATTCCTCGCCAACACCATAATTCAAAGGCATCAGTTCTCCTTCGGTCTTTCTTACTCATTGTCCAGCTTTCACATATGAAGTGATTGGAAACACCATGGCTTGGGTCAGGCATACCCTAGTCCTTAAGGACTTTAAAGTGACATCTTTGCTTTTTGACACTTTAAAGAGATCTCTTGCAGCAGATTTTCCCAGTGCCGTGCATCTTTTGATTTTTTGACTGCTGCTTCGGTAGACGTGATTGTGGATCCAAATAAAATGAAATCCTTGACAACTTCAGTCTTCTCTTCCTTTATCGTGATGTTGCTTATTGGTCCACTTGTGAGGATTTTTGTTTTCTTCCTGTTGAGGTATAAATCATACTAAAGGCTGTGGTCTTCATCAGTAGGTGCTTCAAGTCCTCTCACTTTCAGCAAGCAAGGCTGAGTCATCTGTATATGGCAGGATGTTAATGAGTCTTCCTCCAATACTGATTCCCTGTTCTTCTTCGTATAGTCCAGCTTCTGAGATTATTTACTTAGCATACAGATTAAATAAATATGGTGAAAGGATACAACCCTGACACACACCTTTCTTGATTTTAAATCATGCAGTACCCACTTGTACTGTTCTAAAGACTGCCTCTTGCTTTATGTACAGGTTTCTCATGAGCACGATTAAGTGTTCTGGAATGCCCACTCTTGGCAATGTTATTCATAAATTGTTGTGATCCACACAGTCTAATGCCTTTGCATAGTCAATAAAATACAGGTAAACGTTGTTCTAGTATTTTCTGCTTTCAGCCAAGGTCCATCTGACATCATTCCACATCCCCTTCTGAATCCAGTTTGAATTTCTGGCAGCTCCCT
This sequence comes from Elephas maximus indicus, assembly GCF_024166365.1. Classification (NCBI taxonomy): domain Eukaryota; kingdom Metazoa; phylum Chordata; class Mammalia; order Proboscidea; family Elephantidae; genus Elephas; species Elephas maximus. Next base: position 29,714,062 of record NC_064845.1, read on the forward strand.
GACAATGTAGAGCTGCAACCATTTTTGAGTTATCTTCAGCAAAATTTTACTTATTACAATATTAATGATATTGTTCAATAATTTCTGCATTCTGTTGGATCACCTTTCTTTGGAATGGGCATGAATATGGATCTCTTCCAGTCGGTTGGCCAGGTAGCTGTTGCCAAATTTCTTGGTAGAAATGAGTGGGTGCTTCCAGCATTGTATCTGCTTGTTGAAACATTTCTATTGATTTCCCCTCAACTCCTGGAGCCTTGTTTTTCACCAATGCCTTCAGTGCAGCTTGGACATCTTCCTTCAGTACCATTGGTTCTCCATCATATGCTACCTCCTGAAATAGTTGAATTTTGACCAGTTATTTTTGGTACACTGATTTTGTGTATTCCTTCCATCATCTTTTGATGGTTCCTGCTTGTTCAGTTTTTTACCTGTAGAATGCTTCAATATTGCACCTTGAGGCTTGAATTTTTTCTTCAATTCTTTCACCTTGAGAAGTGCTGAGCTTATTCTTCCCTTTTGGTTTTCTAACTCCAGGTCTTGCACATTTCATTATAAACTTTACTTTGTCGTCTTGGATGCCATTTGAAATCTTCTGTTCAGCTCTTTTACTCATCATTTCTTCCATTTCCTTTAGCTACAGGATGTTCATGAGTAAGTTTCAGAGTCTCTTCTGACATCCATTTTGGTCTTTTTGTTTTTTGTCTTTTTAAGGACCTTTTGCTGTCTTCATGTATGATGTCCTTTATGCATGATCCTACGACTTATCTGCTCTTCATTCATTAGTGGTCAGTGCATCAAATCTGTTCTGGAGATGGTCTCTAAATTCAGGGTGGCTAAAAAAAAAAATTTTTTTTTTTTTTTATACTCAAGAGTGTACTTTGGCTCTTGTGGACTTGTTTTAATTTTCTTCACCTTCAACTTGAACTTGCATATGAGTAATTGATGGCCTGCTCTGCAGTCAGCCCCAGCCTTGTGCTGACTGATGATACTGAATGTCTCAGTTGTCTCCACATACGTAGATTCCACATATGTCGATTTTATTCCTTTGTATTCCATCTGGCAAGGTCTACGTGTGTAGTCATCATTTATGTTGCTGAGAAAAGGTATTTGCAATGAATAGTTTACTGGTCTTGCAAAATTCTATCATGCAATCTCCCACATAGTTTCTATCACCAAGGCCATATTTTTCAACTACTAATCCTTCATCTGTGTTTCCAACTTTCTCCTTCCAATCACCAGTAATTACCAATGCATCTTGATTGCATATTTGATCAATTTCAGGCTGCAGAATTGGTAAAAATCTTCAATTTCTTCATCTCTGTCATTAGTGGTTGGTGTGTAAATTTGAATAATAGTTGCATTAATTGATGTTCCTTGTTGTTGTTGTTGTTGTTAGGCGCTGTCGAGTCAGTTCCAACTCATAGCAACCCTATGCACAACAGAATGAAACACTGCCTGGTCCTAAGCATCCTTAACAATCATTCTTATGCTTGAGCTCATTGTTGCAGCCACTCCGTCAATCCACCTTGTTGAGGGTCTTCCTCTTTTCCAATGACCCTGTACTCTGCCAAGTATGATGCCCTTCTCCAGGGACTGATCCCTCCTGACAACATGTCCAAAGTATGTAAGATGCAGTCTCGCCATCCTTGCTTCTAAGGAGCATTCTGGCTGTACGTCTTCCAAGACAGATTTCTTCATTCTTTTGGCAGTCCGCGGTATAATCAATATTCTTCGCCAACACCACAATTCAAAGGCGTCAATTCTTCTTCAGTCTTCCTTATTCATTGTCCAGCTTTCACATGCATATGATGCGATTGAAAATACCAACCATGGCTTGGGTCAGGCCCACCTTAGTCTTCAAGGTGACACCTTTGCTTTTCAGCAATTGAAAGAGGTCCCTTGCAGCAGATTCACCCAATTCAATGCGTCTTTTCATTTCTTGACTGCTGCTTCCACGGCTATTGATGGTGGATCCAAGTAAAATGAAATCCTTGACAACTTCAATCTTTTCTCTGTTTATCATGATATTGCTCATTGGACCAGTTGTGAGGATTGTTTTTCTTTATGTTGAGGTGCAATCCATACTGAAGGCTGTGGTCTTTGATCTTCATTAGTAAGTGCTTCAAGTCCTCTTCACTTTCAGCAAGCCAGGTTGTGTCATCTGCATAATGCAGGTTGTTAATGAGCCTTCCTCCAATCCTGATGCCTGTTCATCTTCATATAGTCCACCTTCTCGTATTATTTGCTCAGTGTACAGATTGAATAGGCATGATGAAAGAATACAACCCTGACGCACACCTTTCCTGACTTTAAACCGATCAGTATCCTCTTGTTCTGTCTGAACAACTGCCTCTTGGTCTATGTAAAGATTCCTCATGAGCACAATTAAGTGCTCTGGATATCTCATTCTTCGCAATGTTATCCATAATTTGTTATGATCCACACAGTCAAATGCCTTTGCATAGTCAATAAAACACAGGTAAACATCCTTCTGGTATTCTCTGCTTTCAGCCAGGATCCATCTGCCATCAGCAATGATATTCCTGGTTCTACGTCCTCTTCTGAAACCGGTCTGAATTTCTGGCAGTTCCCTGTTGATGTACTGTTGCAGCTGTTTTTGAATGATCTTCAGCAAAATTTTGCTTGTGTGTGATATTAATGATATTGTTCTATAATTTCCACATTCGGTTGGATCACCTTTCTTGGGAATAGGCATAAATATGGATCTCTTCCAGTCAGTTAGCCAGGAAGCTGTCTTCCATATTTCTTGGCATAGATGAGTGAGCACCTCCAGTGCTGCGTCTGTTTGTTGAAACATCTCAATTGATATTCCATCAATTCCTGGAGCCTTGTTCTTCACCAATGACTTCAGAGCAGCTTGGACTTCTTCCTTCAGTACCATCGGTTCCTGACATATGCCACCTCTTGAAATAGTTGAATATCGCCTAATTCTTTTTGGTATACTGACTCTGTGTGTTCCTTCCATCTTCTTTTGATGTTTCCTGCGTCGTTTAATATTTTCCCCATGGAATCTTTCACTGTTGCTACTCGAGGCTTGAATTTTTTCTTCAGTTCTTTCAGCTTGAGAAAGGCCGAGCGTGTTCTTCCCTTTTGGTTTTCCATCTCCAGCTCTTTGCACACGTTCTTATAATACTTTACTTTGTCTTCTCGAGAGCCCCTTTGAAATCTTCTGTTCAGTTTTTTTACTTCATCAATTCTTCCTTTTGCTTTAGCTGCTCGACGCTCAAGAGCAAGTTTCAGAGTCTCCTCTGATATCCACCTTGGTCTTTTCTTTCCTTCTTGTTTTCTCAGTGACCTCTTGTTTTCTCCATGGTTGATGTCCTTGATGTCATTCCACAACTCACCTGGTCTTTGGTCACTAGTGTTCAATGCGTCAAATCTATTCTTGAGATGGTCTCTAAATTCAGGTGGGATATACTCAAGGTCATATTTTGGTTCTCGTGGGCTTGCTCTGATTTTCTTCACTTTCAGCTTGAACTTGCATATGAGCAATTGATGGCCTGTTCCACAGTCAGCCCCTGGCCTTGTTCTGACTGATGATATTGACCTTTTCCATCGTCTCTTCCACAAAAAAAAAAAAAGATTTTTTTTTTTCTTTATGTAGTCAATTTGATTTCTGTGTGTTCCATCTGGAAAGGTCCATGTGTATAGTCACCATTTATGTTGGTGAAGGAAAATGTTTGCAATGAAGAAGTCGCTGGTCTTGCAAAATTCTATCATTCGATCTCCTACATTTTTCACACATTGTTCATCACAAAGGCCATATTTTCCAACTACTGATCCTTCTTGTTTCCATCTTTCGCATTCCAATCACCAGTAATCATCAAAGCATCTTGATTGCATGTTCAATCAATTTCAGACCGCAGCAGTTGATAAAAATCTTCTATTTCTTCATCTTTGGCCCTAGTGGTTGGTACGTATATTTGAATAATAGTCGCATTAACTGGTCTTCCTTGTAGGCATATGGATATTATCCTATCACTGACAGCGTTGTACTTCAGGATAGATCTTGAAACATTCTTTCTGACAGTGAATGCAATACCATTCCTCTTCAAGTTGTCATTGCCAGCACAGTAGACTATATGATTGTCCAATTCAAAATGGCCAATACCAGTCCATTTCAGTTCACTAATGCCTAGGGTATTGATGTTTATGCATTCCATTTCATTTTTGACAATTTCCGATTTTCCTAGATTCGTACTTCATACATTCCAGATTCCGATTATTAACGGATGTTTGCAGCTGTTTCTTCTCATTTTGATTCATGCCACATCGGCAAATGAAGGCCCCGAAAGCTTTACTCCATCCACATCATTAAGGTCCACTCTACTTTGAGGAGACAGGCCTTCCCCAGTCATCTTCTGAGTGCCTTCCAACCTGGGGAGCTCATCTTCCAGCACTATATCAGACAATGTTCCACTGCTATTCATAAGGTTTTCACTGGCTAATTCTTTTCACAAGTAGACTGCAGGGTCCTTCTTCCTAGTCTGTCTTAGTCTGGAAGCTCAGCTGAAACCTGTCCTCCATGGGTTACCCTACTGGTGTCTGAATACCAGCGGCTAGCTTCCAGCATCACAGCAACACAGACATGTGGGGGCTACCTCATTTAGTCCCTCTTTATTGATTATTGTCATCTTTCACATAGTGACATCACTGATTCCCTGTTTTCAGCTTTTTTTCATCTTAATTTTTGTGCTTTCCCTATCTGAGTTGATGTCTGAATGCTCTGTTCTGTGTCCTAGTGCTCTGTTGATATCTAACATTATTGATTTTCTAACTAGAGAATTCCCTTTATTATTTCTTGTACTTTTGGTTTGGTTTTTGCACATTCCCTAAGCTTGTGTTTATCTGGAAATGATTTCATTTCGCCTTCATATTTGAGAGACAGTTTTGCTGGATATATGATTCTTGGCTGGCAATTTTTCTCCTTCGATGCTCCATATATGTCCTCCCACTGCATTCTTGCCTACATTGTGTCTGCCGAGTAGTCCGAACTTATTCTTATTCATTCTCCTTTCTAGATGATGATGTTGCTTATCCCTGGCTGCTCTTAAAATTTTCTCATTATCTTTGGTTTTGGCAAGAATGATGATAATATGTCTTGGTGACTTTCTTTTGGGACCTACACTGTATGGGGTTCTAGGATAGATATCCTTTCATCTTTCACTCTGTCAGGGAAGTTTTCTGCCAACACACCTTCAACAATTCCCTCTGTATTTTCTCTTATCCCTCCCTGTTCTTGTATGCAAATCACTCACAAGTTATTCTTCTTGATAGAGTCTGACGTGATTCTGCATTCCACCTCCTCAATTCTGTTACTCTGACTTCCTATTGTGTTGTCTAATTCTATAATTTTATTGTTAATCTTGTCAATTTCTGAATGCTGTCTCTATGGATTCTTGCAGCTTATTAATTTTTCATAACGTTCTTGAATAATCTTACTTTCTAAACTGCTTTATCTGTGTGTTCCTTGGCTTTTCTGTATATTGCCTGATGTCATCCCTGATGTCTTCATGTGTTCTGTATATTAACCTTTTGTATTCTACATCTGGCAATTCCAGGAATACATCTTCCTCCAGCAGAGTCCTTGATTCTCTGTTTTTGGGAGTTTGCTGAAGCCATCACAGTCTGCTTCTTTATGTGATTTCATATCAACTGCTGTCTCCGAGCCATCTGTAAGTTCTTGTAATAATTTATTTTATGTTTTCTCACTGTGTCCTAGCTTCTTGCTTTGTTTTGTTTCAAATGTCCCCAAATAGGCTACTAGAGTGTGCTAACTTGATTATTGGAGCCTTTTTATTTTTGAAGCACTAATGTCCTGTTACCAGATGGTTAGAGCTGTTACCAGCTATATAAGCCTAAGAGTCCATTCACTATTCTTGTGTGGATTCAGCTCAGGTGTCCTGACAGTCGGTCACCTAGTGTGTGGTGTAGGCTCTCACCTACTATCTTAGAGGGGTAGTGATAATGGTTGTATGCACTGGTTTCTGGTAGCAGCAGGGGGTCACACTCTGAGGATGGCAGGGTGCTGACAGTCTTCCCCCAAGTGGCAGTGAGGAAGGAGAGTCTCTGTTCTCTAGAGTGCTCTGGTGGGTGGGCTCTTTAGCTGTACCTTAGGCACCCAGTGCTTATCCCTGTAAAGACTGGTAGGTACTACTATCCTCAGACCCCTTTCATGAGTGGCTAGGTGGCATGGGTGGAGCCTCAGCCCTCAGGTCTCTGCTGTGGGTAGGTGAGGGCTCTGTTTAATAGGCAGAGTGGTTTCAGACCTCCAAAACCTGCCTCTCCACCACACAGCTGAAACCATTACACTCAGATCTCTAACAGATTTGCCCATGCATTATAACAGCCACCTGGATCCATGTAGGGGTGAAAGCCAAAGTCTGTGGATCACTTATGCCTGGACTGGAGCCACTTCTGCTCTGAGCTTTCAGTTTAGGGGAGTTGGGAAAGTATTTTCCCCATGTTTGTTAATTGGCTCCATCTCCCAGGCCTGGAGAATGGCTCAGAGAGAGTGCGACAGGTTCTATCTCAGGCCCAGGGAATTCACCAGCTAATGAAGCCTGCAAGGGCAGAGGCGGGAGGGATCAGATAGACAGGACAGAGTACTTTCAGAAGAAAGAGCTATTAGATCCATGTGGTAAATTAGACAAAATCATCTATCTTGTACCGAGAGTGCTCTTTTATCACAGATTCCAGAATGCGTGTAGCCTGTGTGCACTGGCTGGTACCCACCAAGGTTGCCCCAGGGGGTTAGGGCTGCATTCCGTGCTTGCCTTCTGCCGCTAAAGCAGCTGTGTCCTAAACTCCACAGCCAGATCAGCAGCTGACACACCAGGGGATCGGGGTGCTGGCACTTCATTTGCCTTTTTTCACTGAAGCAGCTACTTCTAAAATGCTGTGGCCAGCCCTGCTGTAGACACACCACAGAGTCAGGGGTGTGCCACTTAGCTTGCACTCTTTTCCTGAACCTGCCGTGTCTCAGGAAACCACCATCAGCCCTGCGACACCTGCACTGGAGAACGGTGCCGAGGAATCGGAGCTGAGGTGCTGTGTGGGCTCGGCAATTCGTCACTGCTTCTGCACTGTCTCTTGCTCCTCTGTCACTCAGATCGATTCCTTACTTCTGTGCTTGATCCTCAGGGTTTGTACATTGTCATATATATAATCGATTCACTTGTTTTCTCGGGTCTTTTTTGCAAGAGGGTTCAGGGGAAGCTTCTGACTAGTTAGCCATCCTGACCCCGCCTCCTGAATCTGAATTTGAGACAGCACAAACAGGGGAACCAGCCCTAGCCCCCAGAATTGACCTCGGGGGAAGCCCAGCCAGTGCACGCAGGCAGCGCAGCAATGCAGCTGACAGGAGAAGTCACCAGGAGGCAGTGACTGGTTTGGGAGCCTGGAGTGCGGCATCCCAGCCTGGGAACCTTGGCACTGGGCTTTGGACTGGGAGCAGAGGAACTGTCCACGGCTTCTGAGACAGCACAAACACAGGACGAAGGCCTGACCCTCGGGGGCAATCTTGACCCAGCCAATGCACACAGGCTACACACCCCTTGGGAATCTCAGATAAAACAGTCATCCCCAAGCAAGATAAGTAACTTTATCTATATTCCAGGGTGCTACCCTCTCCTATTTTTCTGATCCCTCCCCTCCCCTTCCCAAGCAGCTTCATTAACATTGGAATTTTCTGAGCCAGAGAGTGAAGTGCTCTGCCGTTTTTTTATCTTTTGGTCTTTTCCTAACCCATCCTCCTGGCCAGACAGAAGCAGCAACAAAAAACCGAGGGACCAAAAGTCCTTCCCTGACTTCCCGAAATTGGACTAAAAATACAGAACCAGCACCAGCCAAGCATATGAGATCCACAGTCTTAGGCTTTCATCCCTACAGGGAACAAGGTGGCTATTATAATGCAAAGGCAAATCTGATAGTGATCTGACTGTAATTGTTTTAGTGGATTACTGGAAAAACAAGTTTCCCAGGTCTGATATCTCTGCATATTAAACAGAGCCCTCACTGACCCACATCGGGGACCTGAGGGCTGAAGCTCCCCCCAGACCACCTAGCCTCCTGCCTTAGGGGTCTGAGGATGGTGACACCTACCAATCTGTAGAGGTGCATGCATTGGGTCCCTAAGGTACATCTGCAGAGCCCACCCACCAAAGTGCTTTAGGAAGAGAGACACACCTACCTCACTGGCACTTGGGGGAAGCCTGTCAGCATCCTGCCCCCCATGGAGTGTGACCCCCTCATGCCACTAGAATCTGGTGCACACAACTATCACCACTACTCCTCTAGATGGATAGGTGACAATCTGCACCAAACACTTGGTGAGCCAAAATCAGATTCTACTCAAGAATAGTGAATGGACTCTTAGGCTTCTATATCTGGTAACAGCCCAAACCAGCTGGTAACAGGACAGAAGTGATTCAAGGGCTACAATAATCAAGACAGTGCAATCTAGTAGCCCATCTACGTATATTGAAAGAAAACAAAACAAGATAAGACTCAGAGAACAGATATAAAATAAATCATTACACTTTCTTATAGATGGCTCAGAGATAGCAGTCGATATCTAACCACATAAAGAAGCAGACCATGATTGTTTCCACAACTCCCCAAACTAAAGAATCAAAATCTTTCCCAAATGCAGATACAATCCTGGAATTGCCAGATGCAGAATATAAAAAACTAGTTTACAAAATGCTTCAAGACATCAGGGGTAACCTCATAAATGAAATAAGGAAATCTACAGAAAAAGACAAGGAAGACACTGATAAAGCAGTTGAAGAAATCAAAAAGATTATTCAAGAACATAGTGGAAACATTAATAAGCTGCAAGAATCCATAGAGAGACAGCATTCAGAAATCCAAAAGATTAACAGCAAAATTACAGAACTAGACAACGCAATAGGAAGTCAGAGGAGCAGACTCGAGCAATTGGAATGCAGAGTGGGAGATCTGGAGGAAGAGGGAATTGACACCAATATATCTGAAAAAAAATCAGATAAAAGAATATAAAAAAATAAAGAATCCCTAAGAATTATGTGGGACGCTACCAGGAAGAATAACTTGCGTGTGATTGGAGTTCCAGAACAGGGAGGAATAACGGAAAACACAGAGAGAATAGTTGAAGATCTGTTGGCAGAAAACTTCCCTGACATCAAGAAAGACGAAAGAATACCTATCCAAGATGCTCATCGAACCCCATTTAAGATTGATCCAAAAAGAAAATCACCAAGACGTATTATCATCAAACTTGCCAAAACCAAAGATAAAGAGAAAATTTTAAAAGCAGCCAGGGATAAAAGAAAGGTCTCCTACAAAGGAGAATAAATAAGAATAAGTTCAGACAATTCAGCAGAAACCATACAGGAAAGAAGGCAATGGGATGACTTATATAGAGAACTGAAGGAGAAAAACTGCCAGCCAAGGATCATATATCCAGCAAAACTCTCTCTCAAATATGAAGGTGAAATTAAGACATTTACAGATAAACAGAAGCTTAGAGAATTTGCAAAAACCAAACCACAGCTACAAGAAATACTAAAGGAAATTGTTTGGTCACAAAATCAATAATATCAGATACCAACACAACACAAGGTCACAGAACAGAACATCCTGATATCAGCTCAAATAGGGAAATCACAAAAACAAATTAAATTAATTTTAAAAAGAAAAAATGCTCAAAACAGGGAATCATTGAAGTCATTATGTAAAAGATCACAATAATCAAAAAGAGGGACTAAATACAGGAGGCATAGAACTGCCATATGGAGAGGAAAACAAGGCGATATACGACGATACAAGTTAGGTTTTTACTTAGAAAAATAGGGGTAGATATTAAGGTAACCACAAAGAGGTCTAACAATTCCATAACTCAAAATAAAAACCAAGAAAAACATAACAACTCAACCAACATAAATTCAACTACTATGAAAATGAGAAACACACAATTTACAAAGAAAAACGTCTCAGCACAAAAAAGCAAATGGAAAAAGGAAATTGTCAACAACACACAAAAAAAGGGATCAAAATGACAGCACTAAACACATAGAAACACATACTTATCTAAAATTACGCTGAATGTAAATGGACTAAATGCACCAATAAAGAGACAGAGAGTCTCAGACTGGATAAAGAAACATAATCCGTCTATATGCTGCCTACAAAAGACACACTTTACACATAGAGACACAAACAAACTAAAACTCAAAGGATGGAAAAAAATATATCAAGCAAACAAGAAGCAAAAAAGAGCAGGAATAGCAACATTAATTTCTGACAAAATACACTTTAAAGTTAAATCCACCACAAAGGATTAAAGAAGGACTCTACATAATGATTAAAGGGACAATTGACCAGGAAGATATAACCATATTAAATATTTATACACCCAATGACACGGCGGCAAGATACATAAAGAAAACTTTAACAGAACTGAAAAGTGAGATAAACACCTCCACAATTACAGTAGGAGACTTCAACACACCACTTTCCAAGAAGGATAGGACTTCCAGTAAGAAGCTAAATAGAGACACGGAAGACGTAACTGCTACAATCAACCAAATTGACCTCACAGACTTATACACAACACTCCATTCAACAGCTGCAAAGTATACATTTTTTTCTAGTGCACACGGTACATTCTCTAGAATAGATCACATATGAGGTCATAAAACAAACCTTTGCAGAATCCAAAACATCGAAATATTACAAAGCATCTACTCAGGCTACAAGGCCATAAAAGTGGAAATCAATCACAGAAAAATCAGGGAAAAGAAATCAAATACTTGGAAACTGAACAATACCCTGCTCAAAAACAACTGGCTTATAGAAGACATTAAGGAGGGAATAAAGAAATTCATAGAATACAATGAGAATGAAAACACTTCCTATCAAAACCTCTGGGACACAGCAAAAGCAGTGCTCAGAGGCAGTTTATATCGATAAATGCACACATACATAAAGAAGAAAGAGCCAAAATCAGAGAACTGTCCCTACAACTTGAACAAATAGAAAGCGAGCAACAAAAGAATCCATCAGGCACCGGAAGAAAACAAATAATAAAAATTAGAGCTGAACTAACTGAAATAGAGAACAGAAAAACAATTGAAAGGATTGACAAAGTCAAAAGCTCGTTCTCTGAAAAAATTAACAAAATTCATAAACCATTTGGCAGACTGACTAAAGAAATACAGGAAAGGAAACACATAACCCGAATAAGAAATGAGATGGGCCATGTCACAACAGACCCAACTGAAATTAAAAGAATCATGTCAGATTATTACAAAAATTGTACTCTAACAAATTTGCAAACCTAGAAGAAATGGATGAATTCCTAGAAAAACACTACCTACCTAAACTAACACAATCAGAAGTAGAACAACTAAATAGACCCATAACAAAAAAAGAGATTGAAAAGGTAATCAAAAAACTCCCTCCAAAAAAAGCCCTGGCCCGGACGGCTTCACTGCAGAGTTCTACCAAACATTCTGAGAATAGCTAACACCACTACTACTAAAGGTATTTCAAAACATAGAAAATGATGGAATACTACCTAACTCATTCTATGAAGCCACCATATCCCTGATACCAAAACCAGGTAAAGACACCACAAAAAAAGAAAATTACAGACCTATGTCCTTCATGAACATAGATGCAAACATCCTCAACAAAATTCTAGCCAAGAGAATTCAACAACGTATCAAAAAAATAATCCACCATGGCCAAGTGGGATTTATACCAGGTATGCAAGGTTGGTTTAATATTAGGAAAAGCATTAATGTAATCCCCCATATAAATAAAACAAAAGACAAAAACCACATGATCTTATCAATTCATGCAGAAAAGGCATTTGACAAAGTCCAACACCCATTCATGATAAAAACTCTCAGCAAAACAGGAATTGAAGGAAAATTCCTCAACATAATAAAGGGCATCAATACAAAGCCAACAGCCAATATCACTCTAAATGGAGAGAGCCTGAAAGCATTTCCCTTGAGAACGGGAACCAGACAAGGACGCCCTTTATCACCGCTCTTATTCAACATTGTGCTAGAGGTCCTAGCCAGAGCAATTAGACCAGACAAAGAAATAAAGGGCATCCAGATTGGCAAGAAAGAAGTAAAATTATCTCTATTTGCAGATGACATGATCTTATACACAGAAAACCCTAAGGAATCCTCTAGAAAACTACTGGTACTAATAGAAGAGTTTGGCACAGTCTCAGGTTATAAGATAATCATACAAAAATCACTTGGATTCCTCTACATCAACAAAAAGAACAACGAAGAGGGAATCACCAAATCAATACCATTCACAGTAGCCCCCAAGAAGATAAAAGACTTAGGAATAAATCTTACCAAAGATGTAGAAGACCTATACAAAGAAAACTACAAATACTAGTGCAAGAAACTAAACGGGACCTACATAAGTGGAAAAACATACCTTGCTCCTGGATAGGAAGACTTAACATAGTAAAAATGCCTATTCTACCAAAAGCCATCTATACATACAATGCACTTCCGATCCAAATTCCAATGACGTTTTTTAATGTGATGGAGAAACAAATCACCAGCTTCATTTGGAAGGGAAAGAAGCCCCGGATAAGTAAAGCATTACTGAAAAAGAAGAAGAAAGTGGGAGGCCTCACTCTACCTGATTTCAGAATGTATTACACAGCCACAGTAGTCAAAACAGCCTGGTACTGGTACAACAACAGGCACATAGACCAATAGAACAGAATGGAGAACCCAGATATAAAATCCATCCACATATGAGCAGCTGATAATTTGACAAAGGCCCAGTGTCAGTTAATTGGGGAAAAGAGAGTCTTTTTAACAAATGCTGCTGGCATAACTGGATATCCATTTGCAAAAAAATGAAACAGGACCCATACCTCACACCATGCACAAAAACTGACTCCAACTGGATCAAAGACTTAACATAAAGACTAAAACGATAAAGATCATGGAAGAAAAAATAGGGACAACGTTAGGAGCCCTAATAATAAAAAATAATACAAGGCATAAATGGAATACAAAACATTACTAAAAATGACAAAGAGAAACCAGATAACTGGGAGCTCCTAAAAATCAAACACCTATGCTCATCTAAAGACTTCACCAAAAGAGTAAAAAGACCACCTACGGATTGGGAAAAAATTTTCAGCTGTGATATCTCCAACCAGCACCTGATCTCTAAAATCTATATGATTCTGTTAAAACTCAACCACAAAAAGACAAACAACCCAATCAAAAAGTGGGCAAAGGATATGAACACGCACTTCACTAAAGAAGGTATTCAGGCAGCTAACAGATACATGAGAAAAATGCTCTCGATCAGTAGCCATTAGAGAAATGCAAATTAAAACTACGATGAGGTTCCATGTCACTCCAACAAGGCTGGCATTCATCCAAAAAACACAAAATAATAAATCTTGGAGAGGCTGCGGAGAGATTGGAACTCTTATACACTACTGCTGGGAATGTAAAATGGTACAATCACTTTGGAAATCTATCTGGCATTTTCTTCAAAAGTTAGAAATAGAACTACCATACACCCAGAAATCCCACTCCTCAGAATATAACCTAGAGAAATAAGAGCCTTTACACGAACAGATATATGCACACCCATGTTTATTGCAGCTCTGTTTACAATAGCAAAAAGCTGGAAGCAACCAAGGTGTCCATCAACGGATGAATGGATAAATAAATTACGGTATATTCACAAAATGGAATACTACGCATCGATAAAGAACAGTGACGAATCTGTGAAACATTTCATAACATGGAGGAACCTGGAAGGCATTATACTGAGTGAATTTAGTCAGATACAAAAGGACAAATATTGTATAAGACCACTATCATAAGATCTTGAGAAATAGTACAAACTGAGAAGAACATATACATTTGTGGTTACGAGAGGGGGGAGGGAGGGAGGGTGGGAGAGGATTTTTTACTGATTAGTTAGTAGATAAGAAGTGCTTTAGGTGAAGGGAAGGACCATACTCAACACAGGGAAGGTCAGCTCAACTGGACTAGACCAAAAGCAAAGAAGTTTCCTGGATAAACTGAATGTTTCGAAGGTCAACGGAGCAAGGGTGGGGGTTTGGGGCCTATGGCTTAAAGAGACTTCTAAGTCAACTGGCAAAATAATTCTATTATGAAAACATTCTGCATCCCACTTTGAAGCTTGGCGTCTGGGTTCTTAAATGCTAACAAGCGGCCATCTAAGGTGCATCAGTCGGTCTCAACCCATCTCGATGAAAGGAGAATGAAGAACACCAAGGTCACATGATAACTAGGAGCCCAAGAGACAGAAAGCGCCACATGAACCAGAGACTTACATCATCCTGAGACCAGAAGAACTAGTTGGTGCCCGGCCACAACCCATGACTGCCCTAACAGGGAGCACAACAGAGAACCCCTGAGGGAGCAGGAGGACAGTGGGATGCAGACCCCAAATTCTGCATAAAAGGACCAGACTTAATGGTCTGACTGAGACTAGGAGAATCCCGGCAGTCATGGTCCCCAAATCTTCTGTTGGCCCAGGACAGGAACCATTCCCGAAGACAACTCATCAGAAATGGAAGGGACTGAACAATGGGATGGAGAGAGATGCTGATGAAGAGTGAGCTACTTGTATCAGGTGGACACTTGAGACTGTGTTGGCGTCTCCTGTCTGGAGGGGAGATGGGAGGGTAGAGAGGGTTAGAAACTGGCAAAATTGTCACGAAAGGAGAGACTGGAAGGAGGGAGCAGGCTGACTCATTGGCGGAGAGTTAGTGGGAGTATGGAGTATGGAGTAAGCTTGTGTGTGACAGACTGACTTGATTTGTAAACTTTCACTTAAAGCACAATAAAAATTATTAAAAAAGGAAAGTAGTTACCTGCAGAGAATGGTACGGCTTTGCTCCTAAATCCTGCAGATCTGTGCAGTGATTCACCAAAAGGGCCTGTCCTTCAAAAGAAGGATGAAGAAAAAGGCATTGGCCACATCAACGGCTGCATACCAGGTACCAGGAGATGTGTTAATTTGCAGTTCACTCCTCCAAGGAAACTCCTCTTCCAAATGATTGGCTGCTCACATCAGATCACAAAATGGAGGCTGATTACATAATTTCTGCCAAACCCCTAAGAATCATGGCCTAACCAAACTGACACATAACATTAACTATCACAGTGGTGATGAAAATGTTATGAAGTGGGTACTGATGATGGTTGAATAATATTGTAAAAGTATATAAAGCCAGTATACTACACACTTAAAAATTATTAAAACAAATTTTATGAGAAATCTACCAGTTAAAATAGCATAAACTATGAAGTATAAAGTGATCTGGGAAAATATTACCACAAAACCAAAGAAATTCCCGCTCAGGTGAGTTGAAGAAAGGGTGTGTTTCTGGAGCTGACGTTCCCTAGCTGTGAATGAGGGGTGGCCGTGGAGGACTTGCAGCAAATGGCTCAACCTCTGGAGACCGAGGCAGAGCTGGAGATGGAGGACCTGGTGTTCTATAGAGCTCTTATGTTGAGCAGGAGCCGGATCGACATCAGGAGGTGATCTGGGAGCCATTCAGGAGGTGGCTACGATTGAACTCTACGCCTCCAGCTGACTGTCCATCTGACGCTGGTGATGGAGCTGGTGACGGAATAGTTGGTGCACTGTGGAGCTCCAGTTAGTGCAGGAGCAGGATCAACATCAGCAGGTCCTCCAGGAGCTGGTTCTGAAAATGACCCATGTGGTCCCTGTCCGCTGGAGCTCACAATCTGTAGGGGAGACATGAAGATGGATAAAAGCATGAAAACAAACACATGCAAAGAAAAAAGCATATTTTATAGAGAAAATAAAGCAGGGTGCTGTGAGACAAGACTGGGCTGTGGTCCAGGAGGCCTCACTAAGGTGACATTTATGTCTGACCAGAATGACAGGAGGTACCAGCCCTGCACGAGTCTGGGGACAGCGTGCCAGGGAGAAGACAGAGCTGTTGCAGAGACTGGGACACAGACGTGAGTTTGTCCAGAGAAGTGGTTGAAATGCAGCCAGTAGAGCTAGAGGGAGCTGAGGAGGAGAGGAGGCAGGGAGGAGGAGAACAGGTCCAGGACCCATGACCTGGTGGGCTGGTGGAGTTCTCTCTTGCTCTGTGATAACAACACCCCCAAAACTAATGACTCACAACACACAACAGCACACAGTCTCTGTGGGCCAGGAATCCAGGCATGGCTTACCTGGTGACTTCTCCAAGTTCTCAGGAGCCTGTGGTTGTGGTCTCAACTGAGTCTTGACTGCGGACGATCTGTTCCCTACTCACTTCCACGTTATCAGCAGTACTCCATGAGCTTTTGGACTGGGGGGCCTCACTCCTGTCTGTCTGTTGATCAGGACCCTCCCCAGGTCTTTGTCACATGAGTCTCTCCATGGGCAGGTCATACATCACAACTGCTGCCTGGAGGGAGAGAGAAAAATAAATGACAGACAGAGATGACTGAGAGAGAAACAGAGAGAGAGGATAAAAGAGAGCCAAGAAACATTGCCCCAAATGGGGTCATTATGAATTGAAATCGACTCAATGGCACTTAACAACAACAACACTCTTGAGAAGTGAGTCCCTGAGTCCAATCCACACTGAGGGGAGGGGGTCACAGAGGATGTGGAGACCAGGAGGTAGGATTGTTGGGAGCCATCGTGCAGGCTGCGTATCCACTAGTCTGAGATGAGGCACTGGGTCAGATTCTAAATATAATGGAAGTTATCGGAGGGTTTTATGCAGAGGGTGACACCATCTGATGTTCATTTAATTCCAAACCCCTCATGGTGCTGACTGGGAAATGAGGCCAAGAGGGGAAGTGAATTTCCCAAGCTCACACCACCAGAACCCAGCCCTGTTTGGAGATGTACTCCATGCTGCTTCCCACACCTGCTTGAAATTCTTCCATCTCTGAGTTTGTGCATTAGCTACAGGGGCAGATTATCCAATAGGCAAGGTAAGCACGGTGAACACCACATCTTTGATGTGGCAAAACCCATGTGAAATTCTTCACTACAGGTTAGTAAGTAAGCACAAGGAGACCTGTGTTTACCTTGCTTCCAGGGTCATCTGCCCGCGTCAGGGATTGTAAATTTGAAAAGAGGCTTTGATTCTGCAGGAAGGTGCTGTGGGGTTGGGAGAAACAGATGCCAGCCATACCCAGAAGCAGAGTATTAGACGTGCTGAAAAAATGTGAAAAGGTGAAACTGTTCATTACACATAATCTGGCAAGCAGGTAAGCCCTGTGCTTACCTTGCCTATTAGATAATCCACCCCTGATTAGTCAGCCCACAGGTTCTACAGGTGTTATCTCACATATACCTGCTGAGGTCCCTGGGAAGAAGATGCCAGAATGATTCCTATTGTGTGGGTAAGGGGACTGAGGAGGCTCTGAGAAACACAAAGACTTGTTCACGGTCACAAACTGGTTGACAAGGATGACCTTTGTCTGAGCCCAGCTCTGTCAGCTCAAAGCTGGGGCCCTGGCTACACCCAGGCCTTCCTCAGGTTCTGGGGGTGGGGGTGGGGAGGGCTGTGTTGGTGTCACTGTGTACAAGTATGGAGATGGCATGGGGAGAGGTGAGCACTCAGCAGCCCAGGGGAGACATTGGGGAGGTTTTATCTGCCATCAGGCCTAAGTCAGGAGATCCAGGACATGACCTCACTTCCTTGACGACAGAGTACATAGAACTTGGAACCCTGGTAACCAGGGACCCACATTCAAAACACAGCCCGCTACCCAGCTCACTTGAGTGGAGACACTCAAACTAGAAACATGTTTTCTTCTTGTCTCCCATCTTCCCTTGTATCAAATCTTGAGAGACCCAGGAGTTCGACACTTCCACGAAGGCTGAGACATGGTCTCATCCCCCACCCACAACAGCTCAGGCCATTTACCAAAAAGAATCCAAAGGTAACACAGGGTGGCCCAGGGTTGCCAATCCAGGCCAGGCCACCACTGTGACCCCACCTGGGAAGCCCCACACCCCTCCCCAAGGTCATACCACCCCCCAAGCCATGCCAGCCCTTGTCCTCATGGGGTCCCTGGTAATGGGGGCTGGGAGGAAATGTGGACAGAACTGATGAGGCAGAAAGTTGTTGGATGAGGCAGGGTCCATTCGGGAGAGAGGTGGTGGGGGTCAGGGCAGGAGGAGCCATGTGACCGGGGGAGATCTGGGAGGGGAGGAGTAATAATGAGGATGATGAAAATTGGGCTACTGCTTCAGGACTAGCACACATTGAGGGCAACGCCAAGCTCCATCCCCACGGCCTCTCACCACACTGGGTTCATGGCGCTGAGTCTGACCGTGGCTGGGCCTAGTCCATGAGGTTGGGCGCCTTGGGGAGGCTGGGGGCTGGGGTGGCAAATGGGGAGGCCTCTTTCACTTTCCTGCCCTGACCCCGCTGATCGCACAGAACAGTGGGATGTAAGTCTACCCAGGAGTTCCAGTTCAGACGAGGCCGTAGGGAGGGACTGTCGGAGTCACAGGCTAAGTCAGCACTCTCACCTGGACCTTCTCTGAGATCCAGCTCACCCTGAGTGTGGCAGTCAAAGTGCAGCCCTACCTGCTGGCATTGCCTGGGCCACAGCTGCTGTGTGCCAGTCCAGCTTCTGCCAGATCCTGCTGCAGTAATTAGAGGTTGATTCCTCTATCTGGGGACATGGTCACGGCTGGATGGTACACCCCCAGGCTGACCCATCCAGCATGGGAGAACTGAGAGCTCCTCGGAGGCACAAGGGCTTCAGGGGCAGAAACAGAAGGAGGTGGCTCAGAGGGGCTCTTGACGCCTCCCTGGCCGCTGCCGGCACTGTCTCTGCAGAACTCCCCGCAGGAGATCCCCAAGGAAAAGGAGAATGGCATCATCTCCTCGGTTTACCCCAAGAAACGGGCGATGAAGGGCTGCCGCAGGTTCTGGGTGAGTGCAGGGGGAGGGGAGTGACGTCCCTACCCAGGGACCCAAGATGCCCAAGACACCACCCTGTGGACCTCAGGTTACTCCCAGGACCTTCCCTCTCCAGGGTCCCCAGTCCCCTCACAAGAAAATGATCTTCCCCCCCTCCCCCACTGTCCTCCCTGCCCTGGCCAGCCACAAAGTCACTCTTCCCATAGTTGTAGGAATATCAGAAATGAGGTTTTTATACTGTCTGCACTTCACATAAGCCCATGCATATTTTGCCTGTTGCTGCTGTTTTAGTGTTGAACTTTCAACCCCACGGTCTCAGGCAGCAGTCGGCTCGGCTCTCCTTGCACAACTTCTCCCACCTTCACACATCATCACACTTGGCAGGCTTCTTTTATCCTAAAACGAGGGGCTTAGGCTATGACACATCTTTTTCTACAACCTGCAATCTCAGGGAACACATCACGTGACCCCTTCAGGTCAGGGGCTCTAGCCTGACTCGCTGCAGAATGTTCCAGAAGGGAGGCCTGTCCCCACAGTGACTGAGCCTCTCTCTGCTGCTGGCCCTGGACTGATGCCTTCTGCAGGGCTGCAGGAACGCTTACGTGTGTCCTCACACACTCACCCACCCAGGACAGACTCCCAGGAGTGGCATGCTTAGGGGGGAGGATGCACACATTTCAAGTTAGGATCACTAGAGCCAGACTTCCCAAAACAGCGGTCGCAGTCCCGTGGCCCAGCAGTTTGTGATGCTGGCCACGTCTCTGCATTGAGCCTGTTCCAGGTATTATGGTTCCTTTCTGTTTTGCCAGTCTGCTGTCAGGGTAGCCAACAGAACTGCAGGGTGGCTCCGAGGCACCTGTTGGCCCTAAGAAGCTGAACCGCCTCTCAGTCCTTTACCGATCATTCACATTTGCACTCCCTGGGCCATCTGTTCAGATCCTCAGGTTTGCGGGGGTCTTTCTCCCATCCCAGGGTCTCTAGGCTCTCAACCTTGTATGCATCTGGGTACTCCATAGCTTCATGTTCTCAAAACCCCCTTTAACGCACAGAAAGAAAAATCCATGTCTTGCCTATCTCATGGGTGTGTCTGCTGTGTGCACTGTCTCCAGCTGGGAGGGAGTGAGCTTGGACCAGACCTTCCCCTCTGAGTCAGGGGCAGAGCAGGCTTCACGTAGCACAGAGGGAACATCATGGAACACTAATGTCGGACAGTTCTGGGCTCTGACCAGGTGACCTCGAGAAGACACTGGATATCACCAAGCCTCTGTTTTCTCATCTCTGGAATGGGGTGTTTCGTGAAGACTCACTGGGATACTGCTCTTCCTTCAGGGAGATAACAATGGTTACTTAGTCAACGAAATCCCTTCAGGTTCCTAATGTTTGTAATCAGCCCCCACCTCCAATTCTGCTTGGAAATCCGAGTCCTGTTTGCTGCTGAAGGCACTCATGTCCCACCTCCTGCCACAGGTCACTGAGGGAGAGGGAGTGCCTGGTCTAAGCTCTGGGCCCCCAAACCTCCTGGTGGTTTATGGGGTTGCCTCTGACAATATGTCCCTCCTCTGTCCCACCTCAGTGTGTCTGTGGTTCAAACGAGGACCTGGATGAGGCCTGGGTGATGAAAACCTTCAAGGCAGGCTCACTGGAGAAGCTGGTGGAGCTCCTGGTGCCCGCTTTCCTAAAGGGTGACTTCTCCTACATCGACATCTTTCTGCGAACCTATAGAACCTACGCCACCACCCAGCAGGTCCTAGACCGGCTGCTCCAAAGGTGAGCACTCTGCCCTCGACAGCCCAATGGGGCCTCTACTCCCTACCAGCTGTGAGTCTGCAGAATGCCACTTCACCACTCAGAGCCTCAGTTTTCTCCCCTGAGAAGTGGGCTGATAAAGGTCCAATCAGCTAGAATTACTGTCAGGAACACATGCGATAATCCACAGAAAGTGTGTACCCGGAGCCCATCCCTATGGTAAAGGGTGCTGGAGGGGCTGGGATCTTCACATGTTCTCCATCACGAAAAAGCTGTCTGCCTCACTCCTCAATGACTACGTGCCCTTCAGCAAACCTATCTCCCATCTGTAAAGGGGATGTTGAGATTCCATTTAGTGTGTCCTTGTCCTTGGTATCAACAGAACTGGTTTTGGTTTTTGGTTTTGGGTTGTCCTTGGTATAGCCAGAAAAGAGATCCCTGGAGGCTGGAAGAGAGGCTACAGGACTCTCAGATACCTGGGAAGGTGCTGGGTGGGTTCACTCATTCACCAATGATCCGTGAAACCCCTACTGTTGCAGACACTGTTCTGGGTATTTAGCATTGTTCAGTGAACAAAGCAGATAGGAATCCCTGCCCTCCTGGGCCTCCATTCCAGTCCGAGAGTCAGACAGGAACACTAGACATCTTAAGCAAGTAGTGTCCACAGTGCTTTAGATGTGACACCCTCACACCACCTCTAGGTATGGATGTAACCACCCCTATTCTGCTGAGTACGGTGAACCCCAGGAGCAGCTGAAAGGGTGAGTGGACTTTGTGTGGAGAAGGAGGGGCTCTTATCTCTGCAAAAGGACAGAGGTTACAGGGGACCTGTGTCTGGATTGGGGTTGGCAGACCCTGGGCCCCATTCATCTAGATTCCACTAGAGGGATGAGTTTAGGGGCGCACCCTGCAGGACGTAAGCAATCATAGAGAGATGGGAGTGGAACCTGGGTGTCCTGGGGAGCAGAGGGGAGGCTGGGGGCTCAGAGAGGCTCCTGAGACAATTCATCCTCCCAAAATTCCTTCACATCACAGGTTGCCCCCTTCTGTATTTTGGGCCCAAAACAGGAAGTGGGGGGGGGGCGTTGGGGAGTGGAGACAATTGCTCCGAAATCCCCGTCCCCAGTCATGGGTGCTCAGCTGCATGTGGGGCCCCTGTTCCAGGGGAGAACAGTGTCCATGGGAGAAGAGACCCTCACACATGTGCAGACAACCAGGCAGCATGCTGGTGCACACGCTCCAGAGGAGGGGCATTATGGCTTGGACATCTGGGTCAGGGGGCGGACCCTGTGTGTCACCCAGCATCAGATAATCCTGAAGCACTACTGTGTGCCGGGCTGTGAGATGAACATGCAGACACACATTTCTGTGCCCTTAGCGGGTTACTGTCCAGTGGGGAGAGGGCCAGGGGACAGAAATGGATGTAATTCAGGCTCACCAAGGAGGGAGAGTTGGTCAGACCATGGATGGGGAGCTCCCGGGGACAGCGCTCTGTGCTAGCCCCGTCAGTAACCAGGCCTGCCACTGCCAGGATAACCAGAGGGTGTGATGCAGGGTGGTCCTGACCTTTGGAAGGGCAGGGGCAGGCAGAGGGACTGGCCCATTGCAAGGGTGCCCTGGGAGGGCAGTGTGGTGGGAAAAGCCAGGCCTCTGACCCTGCTCTTCACCACCCATCCCTAGCGCCATCTCTTTTATCCTGGGCACATGGCTGAAGGAATATTCCGAGGATTTCAATCAGCCCCCAGACTTCCCCTGCCTAAAGCTCGTGCTGGAGTATGTGCAGGTGAACATGCCAGGCTCACATCTGGAGTGCTGTGCCCATCTTCTCTTGGCACAGCTGGATCAAATGGAGGTCACTGAGGCAGAGCCAGAGGGTGAGGAAGACTGGGCATGACTGCATGTGAGCTTGGGAGGGGCACGACGGAAAAACCCCAGGGGTGGGGGTTGAGCCAGAGCTCAGAGTAACTTCAGACCCTCCTCTGGTGGACCACAGTCTGGGAAGACCTTCCGGGGTGGAAAATCTTGGAATGGGCTTCTCTTTGTGGCAGTGGGTGTTTTCCATCATTGGCAAGGCATGAGGAGAGGCAGTCATGTTGGTGAACCTTTCTCCTTTTGCAGCTCCAGAGCCGGGGCCAGCGCCAATGGTAAAAGGAGCTCGAGAGCTATCTTTGCCCCGAGAACCGGCTCCTGGACAATCTCCTGGGGTACATTCGGTTCCTATAGCAGCGCCGAAGTGCCATAGTGCACTGCCTACTATGTCATCGGCTGCAGCACTGGCACCAGATGGAGAGCTGGCAGGAGGGGCGGACCCCTCTCCTGGGCCACCTCCAGATATGGCTCCCGGACCACAAGCTGATGTCAGTCCTGCTCCTTCTGCTGCTCCAACACCAGAGCTGCAGAGAGCACCAGCTATTCCATCGCCAGCTCCATCGCTGCCACCAGACCCAGAGCTGCCGGAAGGGTGGGATTCTTATCCTGGGCCACCTCCAGAACCGGCCCCTGTACCACCTGGTGAGGTTGATCCTGCTCCTGCACCAAAACCAGAGCTCCACAGAGCACCACTGCTTCCATCACCAGCTCCTGCACTGGAACCTGATGAAGAGCCAGATGGAGGCTCAGATTCGTATCCTGGGCCACCTCCAGAACCAGTTCCCGGACCACTGGCTGATGTCAATCCTGCTTCTGCTCCTGTTTCAACACTGGAGCTTGACGTAGCCCAGGTCTTCCCCCAGCTAAATCAGCAGCATCAGGCGGAGAGTCCGATGGAGAGGTGGATTCCCATCGTGAGCCACCTCCAGAACCAGATCCTGGAACACCAGCTGACGTCGATCCAGCTCCTGCTCCAACACAAGACGTCGACAGAGCAACAGCTATTCTGTCACGAGCTTCAGCTCTGGCAGCGGATGGATAGCCCGCTGGAGGTTCACGTTCTTAATCAGGGCTACCGCCTGAGCCAGGCCATGGACCACCTGGTGATGTCGATTCTGATCCTGTACAGACACCGACGCTCAATACAGCACCGCCTATCCCATCACCAGATGGAGAGCCTGCAGAAGAGCTGGATTTTTACCCTGGGCAACTTCCAGAACACACTCAAGGACCGCTTCCTGAGTCAGATCCCGCTCTTGCAGGAACATTGGAGCTGGGTACAACAACAGGTCCTCCATCAGCAAGTCGAGCACTGCCACCTGACAGACAGCCTGCTGAAAGATCAGATTCTCTCCCTGGGCCAAGACCATAACGAGCTCCTGGACCGCCTGGTGAGGTCCATCATGCGCCTGGCCTAACACTGGGACTCCACAGAGCAGCATCACCAGCTCCAGCACTGGCACCAAATGGGGAGAAAGCTGGAAAATGAGATTCTTATTCTGGGCTACATTCAGAGCTGGCTCCTGGGCCACCGGCTGATGTCAACCCTGCTCCTGTACCTCTACCAACACCAGGGCTGAATATACCACACCGCCGTCCATCTCCATCTCCGGCCCCGGCACCAGGAGAAGAGCCTACTGGAGGGCTCGATTCCCACCCTGGGCCACCTACAGAAATGATTCCTAAACCACCTGCTCCTGCACCAACACCGGAAGTCCTTAGACCACCAGCTATTTCATCACCAGATCCGGCGATGGCGATAGACAAAGAGTCAGCTGGAGGGGCGGATCTCCATCCTGGGCCACCTCCAACTGGCTCCTGACAAACAGCTGATATCGATCCTGCTCCTACGCCAACACTGGAGCCCCACAGGCTAATAAATCCTCCACCGCTAGCTCTGCCCCGGGCACCAGAGGCAGAGCCACTCGCCATGCCTCCTCCACAGCAGCTCCTCATTCACAGCCAGGGAACATCAGCCTCAGAACCAGACTTTTTCTTCTTCTCACCTCAGTGGGTGTTTTTTCGCTTTTGTTGTGGTATTTTTCCAGCTCAATTTATACTTTATAGCTTATACTGTATTAACTGGTAGATTTCTTATTAAATAAAGTTTTGTTTTAATAGCTTTAAAGTGTGTCATATAGTGGCTTTACCTACTTTCACAATCCTATTCAACCATCACCAGTATCTATGTCAGAACACTTTTGTCACCACTGTGATGGCTCATGTTACGTGTTAACTTAGTTAGGCCATGATTCTCAGGGATTTGGCCGAAATTATGTAATCATCTTCCATTTTGTGATCTGATGTGATCAGCCAATCAGTTGGAAGAGAAGCTTCCTTGGGGATGTGGCCTGAAAATTAATATATCTTCTGGGGTATGCAGCCATTAATCTCCCTGATGCCTTTTTCTCTATCCCTGTTTTAAAGGACCACCAGAAGCAGTTTGCCGTCACTTGGTCAGGCCAGCAATACACCTGCACTAATTTATCTCGGGGGTATGTCAATTCTCAAGGTGTATGTCATAATTCAGTCCTCAGGGAGCTTGATTGCTTTTCCTTTCCAGAAGACATCACATTGGTCCATTACATTAATGGCATTATGCTGACTGAACATAGTAAGAAAGAAGTATCAATACTCTAGACTTATTGGTAAGATACTTGCATGCTAACCCAAAAACCAAACACACTGCCATCGAGTCCATTCCGCTTCGTAGTGACCCTATAGGACTGATTAGATATGCCCGATAGAGTTTCAAAGGAGCACTTGGCGGATTCGAACTGTGGACCTCTTGGTTAGCAGCTGAAGCACGTAACCACTGTATGCCACCAGAGTTTCCATTGCATGCTAGAGGGTGGAAAATTATTCTGACAAAGTCCATATGCCTACATTTCAGTGAAATTTCTAGGGCTCCGATGGTGTGGGGGATGTTGAAATATTCCTTGTAAAGTGAAGGATAAGTTCATGTATCTGGCCCTTCCTACAGTAAAGTGGAGGCACAACATTTGTTGGGCCTCTTTGGGTTTCGGAGGCATCATATCCCTCATTTGGGTGTGCTGCTCCAGCCTATTGATCACGTGGTTTGAAAGCTACACCTTTTGAGTAGGGCTCACAACAAGAGAAAGCTCTGCAACAGGTTCAGTCTGATGGCCAAGCTGCTCTGCCACGTGGGCCATATGATCTGGCAGAGTCAGTGGTTTTGGAAGCGACAGTGGCAGACAGAGATGGTCTTTGGAGTCCTGTTTAGAGTCTCTGGCAGGCCCCTATTGGTGAATCACAGTGCAGATCCTTAGGATTTTGGAGGAAAGCCCTGCCATCCTCTGCATTTAACTACTCTCCTTTTGAGAAACAGCTTTTGGCTTGTTACAGAGCCTTAGTAGAGACTGAACACTTAACCGTAGGACACCAAGTCACAATGCATCCAGAGCTGCCCATCATGAACTGGCTGTTGTCTGACTTACGGAGCCATAAAGCCAGATGTGCACAGCAGCACTCCATCATTACATGGAAGTGGTACACACGATATCAGGCCTGAGCAGGACCTGAAGGCTCAAGTAAGTCGCACAAGGAAATGGCCCAAATGCCCATGGCCTCCACCCCTATTACATTACTTGCCCTTTCCTAGTCTTCATCTATGACCTCATCATCAGTTGACTGAGGAAGAGAAAACTGATGTCTGGTTTACAGGTGTTTCTCTGCATGATATGCAGGCATCATCTCAACATGGAGAGCGGCAGCAAAGCACTACAGCCCCTTTCTGGGACCTCCCTGAAGGACAGTGGTGAGGGAATAGCCTCTCAATGGGCAGAACTTCAATCAGTGAACATGAGTTTTCACTTTACTTGCAAGGATAAATGGCCAGATATGCAGTGGTACACTGATTCATGGGTTGTGGCCAATAGTTTGACTGGATAGCCAGGGACTTGGAAGGAACATGATTGGAATTTGGAGCCAAGGAAGTATGAAGTGGCATGTGACAGACCTCTCTGAACAGGCCAAAGAAGCAAACATATTTGTATCTCATGTGAATGCTCTGACTTCGGCAGCGTTCTCTAAAGAAGCAAAACCAGTTAAGGGTATAAATACCTATATATAGAGAGAGATTTATATCAAGAAAATGGCTCACACGGTTTTAGAGGCCACAACACCCCAAGTCTGTGGGTCAGGATAGAGGCCTCTCCTGATTCATGTACCCTCAGGTGCTGGTGTACCCAAGATAGGGAGGCTGGAGAGCAGGGCTTTTGCTCACAGGCTGTGAAGATCAACAAATCCAAAGAGTGGCAGGCAAGACCACAGGTAAACTGTTAGCTCACGTCCCAAAAACTGGAGGTGAGACGAACAGAAGCCAGCTGCAGATTCCAGAATGACAAAAACCCCCCGAGCCCTGAGAGAATGTCTGCACAAACTAGATGCAGGACACAGGCCCAAGGAAACTCCCCTTCAACCAACTGGCTACTCACAGTGTATTGCACCATGGGGGTAATCACATATCAAATCTCAACAGGGAAGTGACCACAACATAACATGACTGCCAAAACTCTGAGAATCACGGCACACCAAGTTAACACATACTCTTAACTATCACAGTTCACCCCTTTCCAACTTTTCACCTCTACACATCTCCTTAAACTATACATAATTTCTGAATAAAGACAATTATAAAGGCATTCTTGTGCTAACATGATACAATGAACACACATACAACCAAAAATGCACTAGCCCTGTTTATATCTAATATTTTATAAGTTGAGAAAACAAAAATATTTGATGCACACATAAAAGCAGAAACACTCGTAACAGTGACACTCCTCATTTCTGCAATTGGTCACATGGCCAAAACTGGTATTTAGAACTACCTTCTTCCACCACCTATTCCATGTTCCCTTTGCTCTAAGCAAGCACCTCAGCTCGTCGTGGCTCTTTCCTGGTCGGGTGACCCAAACCGTCATTCCTAAAGGGTCTGGGCCATTAGTACTCATGTCATAACTGAATTGCTGTAATTTTCCACTGACATTAATCACAAGGCATGTGTGATGGTTAAGACTGTGTGTGTCAACTTGGCTGGGCCACGATTCTCTGTGTCTTGGCTCTTGTACGATGTTGTGACCACTTCCCTGTTGAAATCTGATATGTGGATTTCAGATATGGAACCCCCATAATGAAACCTTCTGAGCGGTTATCAGTGCAGGTAGGGCCTGTGGTGGCTCACTCCCCACTCAGCCTTTCTCTCTTCACCCTCTGCCATGTACTTCCTTCCTGCTCATCTTGCCAAGGCTCTTGGCTTGCTCTGGATCCTGCAGCTGTCTCTTGTTCATCCGACCTCCAGTTCTTGGGACTTATCTGCTGATCCCGGGATTCATCAACCTTCACAGACTGGGAGTTTAAGAGCCCTGCTCTCTAGCCTGCCAATCTGGGCTTTGCCAGCCCCTACGGCTACATGAATCACAAGAAGCCTCTCTCCTGATTCAGGGACTTGCAAATCTACAATCTCATGAGCTGCTTCCTTGATGTAAATCTCTCTTTCTATACATATTCATACCCTTGGCTAGTTTTGCTTCTCTAGAGAACCCAGCCTAAGACAATTGCTACCAAGAGTGGTTCTAGACAAACAAAATTGTACAGATGAGTTTTCTAAATTAATTTTCAAGTCTGGTTCGTTTCAAAGATGTTGATGACTCTGTTCTCAGTAGTAAAGAAGGCACTGCTAATCCATGCCATGAGGCAATTCAAATATGCAAATTATCACCACCAATAGATTAGGTATTGGTGAAAGGCGAGGCTCCGGGTGATCACATACATGATACCTTTCAACAATTTTCTCATAATGAGAAGTATACAGAAGCTGGTTGGTTGGTCCTACTTTCACTAGACAAACTGGTGAAAGAGATGCGCTCAGGGCTTCAGTGTCAAAGCTCAAGTGCAGCATAAACAATCTCAAAGTGGAAACACTTGTGCTTTGAAAGAAAGCCTTATTTCTTGTAGCAATAACACTGATATTGCCAAAAACCAAACCAGAGTCTTATTGTAAGAGTGGCTGAATTACAATCCTACTTCAATTGCCAACCTCAAGAGGTGTCTGAAGTTAAAATGAGGGCACTGATTGGGAAGAAATAAGATCCTGAAACTTGGGATGGGGACATATGGGAACGTAATTAGAAAGCTGGAGACACTGAGCCCCTAAATTCCATTTAATCGCTCCTGTTGGTAGGGTTGCCAATAGAACCACTTCCATCTGAAGAGATTACTTGACGTTTGTCTGCTACACCACCCTGCCCAGTAAAAGCATTAGCCCCTCCACTTCCATTTAATGAAATTAGCCCCTGCCCAGCTGCCTCTAAAGAGCCCTTGCCTGAGCCATTCCCTGGGGCATCATCTGAGGCAGATGCTTTACAAGACAATGCTGAATGTTCTCAAAACAATTCCACACTACAGATTCTGGCTTCTAGACCTATAACTAGACTTAAGTCCCAGCGAACCACAAAAGGTGAAGTACAAAGTGTGCCCCAGGAGGAAGTATGCTACACTCCAAGAGAAGTACTTGAGTTTTCTAATATGTACAAACAGGAACCTGGGGAATAGGTGTGGGAATGATTATTAAGGGTACAGGATAATGCTCCAAGGAACGTAAAGATGGATCGGTCTGAGTTTATTGATATGGGTCCACTAAGCACAGATTCTTCATTCAGTGTTTCACCTCAAGAAGTTAGGAAAAGATCTAACAGTTCATTTGGTTAGGTTGCTGAAGCATGGGTTATGCAGTGGCCTACACTAAATCAAGTTGAAGTACCAGACCTCCTTTGGTATACTGTAGAAGAAGGTGCTCAAAGGCTTAGAGATACTGCCATGCTAAAATGCATTTCTCACGTTAAACCCACAGATCCACACATGGAATGCCCAGAGAACACACCTTTTACCACAACTGTGAGGAACAAATTTCTGAAGGGAAATCCAGCATCCTTGAAGACTGCTGTGACTGCTATTTCATGTAAATCAGATTTGACAGTGGAACTGCCCTAACTGAATCAAGACACCTAAATACAATAGGGTTGATTGGACCCTGTGATAGTAGGGGCTAAGTGGCAGCACTCAGTCAACAAAGTGGACATGGTTACAGTAATGGACAGCAGAATCAAAGCAGTAATCAGAAGAGTGTGACTCATATAGACTTATGACTACTTAGTCATGGTGTCCCTAGGAGTGAATTAGATAGGAAATCTACTAAATATTTACTTGATCTGTACGAACAGAAGAATTCTAGTTCAGGTGAACAGCAGTCTAACTCGAATTGCCCACAGTCAACTCCCATACTTGAGCAAATTTAAAGACCCACAACGCCTTCAATGAAGGGGAGGCCAGGTCCCCATGAGGAAGGACTCCAATACACTGCTAAAAATTTCTATGCTCAATTCTCTCCTAGCCTTCCCCAAAGGTGTCTACAACCTTTTATGAGAGTGACTTTTCATTGAAGAAAAGAGAATAATCAGACTTTTTGGGGATTACCAGACAGTAGCTCTGAACTGACACTAATTCCAGGAGACCCAAAACGGCACTGTAGCCCACCAATCAGAGTGGGGATATACAGAGGTCAGGTTATTAATGCAGTCTTGGCTCATGCTTGTTTTACAGTAGGTCCATTGGGTCCCTGAATCCCCCCATAGTGATTTTCCCAGTTCCAGAATGCATTATTGCAATAGATAACACTCAACAACCGGCAGAAACCCCACGCTGAATCCCTCACAAATGAAGAAAGAGCTATTTTGGTAGGAAAAGCCAAGGGGAAGCTATTAGAACTGCCCCTACCTAGGAAAACAGTAAACCAAAAGCTATACTGCATTTCTGGAGGAATTGCAGACATTACTGCCACCATCAAGGACTTGAAGGATGCAGGGATGGTGATTCCCACCACATCCCCCATTCAACTCGCCTATTTGGCCTGTGCAAAAAACAGACAGATCTTGGAGGATGACAGTAGGTTATCAGAAATTTAACCAGGTTGTGACTCCAACTGCAGATGTTGTTCCAGATGTAGTTTCACTGCTTGAGCAAATTAATACATGTCCTGGTACCTGGTGTGCAGTTATTGAACTGGCTAATGCCTTTTTCTCCATAGCTGTTTCCAAGGACCATCAGAAGAAGTTTGCCTTCAGCTGGAAAGGCCAGCAATACACCTTCACTGGCCTACCTCAGCGCTCCATGAGCTCTCCAGACCTATGTCATAATTTAGTCAGCAGGGATCACGATTGCCTTTCCCTCCCATAAGATGTCACACTGGTCCACTACATTAATGGCACTATGCTGACTGGATCTAGTAAGGAAGAAGTATCAATGACTCTGGACTTATTGGTAAAACATTTGCCTGCCAGAGAGTGGTAAATTAATCCCACAAAAAATTCAGGCACCTACCACCTCAGTCAAATTTTTAGGGGTCCAATGGTATGGGGCATGTCGAGATATTCCTTCTCAATTGAAGGATAAGTTATTGCATCTGGCTGCTCCCACAACTAAAACAGAGGCACAGTGCCTACTGAGCCTCTTTGGAATTTGGAGGCAATGTTTCTCATTTCGGTGTGCTACTCCAGCCTATTTATCAAGTGACTTGAAAAGTTCCTAGTTTTGAGTAGGGCCCAGAACAAGAGAAGGTTCTGCAACAGGTTCAGGCTGCTGTGTAAGCCACTCTGCCACTTGGGCCATATGATCCGGCTGATCCAATGGTGCTTGAAGCGTCCGTGGCAGATGGAGATTCTGTCTGGAGACTTTGGCAAGCCCCCTGCCAGTGAACCACTGCACAGACCCTTAGGATTTTGGAGCGAAGCCCTGCCATCCTCTGCATTTAACTACTCTCCTTTTGAGAAACAGCTTTTGGCTTGTTACTGGGCCTTAGCAGAGACTGAACACTTAACCATGGGACACCAAACACCATTTGGGCTGAGCTGCCCATTTTAAACTGCGTGTTGTATGACCCACAGAGACATAAAGTTGGATGTGCACAGCAGAACTCCATCATTAAATGGAAGCAGTATATACAAGATCAGGCCCGAGCAGGACTTGAAAGCCTGAGTAAGTTGCATGAGGAAACAGCCCAAATGCCCACGGTCTCTATTCCTATCATATTACCGTCCATCTCCCAGTCTGCACCTATGGCCTCATGGGGAGCTCCTTCTGATCAGTTGATTGAAAAAGAGAAACTTGTACCTGGTTTACAGATGATTCTGTGCAACATGCAGGCACCACTCAAAAGTGAACAGTAGCAGCGCTTCAGCCCTTTCTGGGACCTCCCTGAAGGACAGTGCTGACGGGAACTCCTCCCAACAGGCAGAACTTTGAGCAGTGCACCTGGTTCTTCACTTTGCTTGGAAGGAGAAATGGCCAGATGTGAGCTTCTATACTGACACATGGGCTGTGTCCAAAGGTTTGGCTGGATGGTCAGGGACTTAGAAGGAATATGATTCAAAAATTGGAGACAAGAATTTATGGGGAAGAGGTATGTGGATAGTGTTCTCTGAATGGGCCAAAGAAGTGAAGATATGTGTCTCATGTGAATGCTCACCAAAGGGTGACCTCACCAGAGGATTATTTTAATAATTAAGTGGATAGAGTGATGTGTTCTATGGAAACCAGTCATCCTCTTTCCCCAGCTACTCCCATCATTGTTCAATGAACTCATGAACAAAGTGGCCCTGGTGGCAGGGATGAAGGTTATGCATGGACAACAACATGGACTTCCACTCACCAAGGCTGACTTGGCTACAGCCACAGATGAGCATCCAATCTGCCAGCAGCAGAGACCAATACTGACTCTCCAATATGGCACCATCCCTTGATGTGATTAGTCAACAACCTGGTGGCAAGTTGATTATGCTGGACCACTTCCATCACGGAAAAGGCAGCGTTTTGCTCTTAGTGGAATAGACACTTACTCTGGATAAGGATTTCCCTTCCCAGTATGCAATGCTTCTGCCAGAACTACCATCCGTGAACTTACAGAATGTCTCATCCACCATCATGGTATCTCACACAGCATTGCCTCTGATCAAGGGACTCACTTCACAGCAAATGAAGTGCAGCAGTGGGCCCATGCTCATGGAATTCACTAATCTTACCATGTTCCCCATCATTTTGAAGCAGCTGGTATGACAGAATGATGGAATGGCCCCCTGAAGTCACAATTACGGTGCTAGGTAGGTGGCAATACCTTGCAGGTTTGGGGCTGTGTTCTCCAGAGGCTCTATATGCTCTAAACCAGCGCCCAGTATATGGTACTGTTGCTCCCATAATCAGGATTCATGGGTCCAGGAATCAAGGGGTAGAAATGGAAGTGGCACCATGCACTATTACCCCCAGTCATCCACTCATAAGATTCTTCTTCCTATCCCTGCAACCTTATGCTTTGCACGTCTATAGGTCTTAGTTCCAAAGCGAAGAATGCTACCACCTGGAGACGCATCACTGATTCCATTGAACTGGAAGCTACGAATGCCACCTGGTCACTTTGGGTTCCTTATGTCTCTGGATCAACAAGCAAAGAAGGGAGTTACCATACTGGCTGGTGTGATTGATCCTTATTACCAAGAGGAAATCAGATTGATATTACATAATGGAAGTAAAGAAGAGTATGTTTGGAATGCAGGCGATCTCTTAAGGTGTCCCCTAGTACTACCATGCCTTGTGATTAAAGTCGACGGAAAACTACAGCAACCCAATTCCGACATGACTACTAATGGCCCAGGCCCTTCAGGAATGAAGGTTTGGGCCATCCCACCAGGCAAAGAACCATGACCTGCTGAGGTGCTTGCTGAGGACAAAGGGAATACGGAATGGGTGGTGGTAGAAGGTAGTTCTAAATACCAGTTGCGGCCACATGACCACTTGCAGAAACGAGGACTGTAATTGTTATGAGTATTTCTGTTTTGTATGTGTGCATCAAATATTTTTGTTTTCTTCACTTATAAAATGTAAGATGTCAATAGGGCTAGAGTGTTTTCGGCTGGATGTGTGTTAGTTGTATCATATTAGCTGCAAGTGTGACTTTCTAATTGTCTTTCTTCAGAGATTTTGTATGGTTTGGGGAGATGTGTACAGGTACCAAGCTGACAAGGCATGGACTGTGATGGTTAAGACTGCATGTCAGCTTGGGCTGGGCCATGATTATCAATGTTTTGGCAGTTGTATAGTATTGGGATCACTTCCTGTTGAAATCTGATATGTAATCACCCCCAAGATGGAATCTGCTGAGTGGCATCAGCAGAGGCAGGGCATGTGGCAGTTCACCGCCCCTCAAATTCATCTCTCCTCCCTCTGCTGCCTACTTCCTCCCTGCTTGCCTCGCCAAGGCGTTTGGCTGATTCTGGACCCTGCAAGTACCTCGAGTTCATCTGACATCTGGTTCTTGGGACTTGAGCTAGCAACCTACCTGCCAATCTCGGGATTCATCAGCCTTCACAGCCTGTGAGCAAGAGCGCTCCTCTTTGACTTGCCCATCTTGGGTTCGCCAGCCCCTGGGGCTACATGAATCAGGAGAAACCTCTATTCTGATCCATGAACTTGGGTTGTTCCAGCCTCTACAATCATGTGATTGATACACAAACACACACACACACATATATATATATGTATCTACATGTACATACGCTTTACTGGTTTTCCTTCTCCAAAGAACCCAGCTGAAGACCACACACTTGCCCGGTTACCAGGTGCTCTGTCTCCTGTTGGGAGCTCCATGAAGTTGCCTTCTCATACTCCCTGTCTGTATTCCTTGGTGGCTGTAGTCCAAGATGGCGAATCCATGCCGCATTAGCTGGTAGGGGACCTCCACTCCGTAGCTCTGTTTTCTCTGTTCTCTATCAGTTTCTTATTCCATTTGATGCTTGATCGATTTCTTTATTCCTTCAATTGATGCTTAAGGTCCCAGAATTGATGTATATATTTGTTTTGTTTTTTGGGTCTTTGCTGCAGAGGGATAGCATGGTGCTTCTGTCTATAGTGCCATGTTGGAAATGTCTCGTTTTCTTTACGTTGAGTTGCAATCCACACTGAAGGTTGTCATCTTTGATCTTCATCAGTATGTTTTTTAACTCGGCAAGCAAGGTTGTGACATCTGCATATCTCAGGTTCTTAATGAGTCTTCTTCCAATCCTGATGCCCCATCCTTCTTCGTGTACTTGGATTATTTGTTCAGCATACAGATTGAAAAAGTATGCTGAAAGGATACAACCCTGACGCACACCTTTCTTAACTTTAAACCACTCAGTATCCCCTTGTTCTGTTCAAATGACTGCCTCTTGGTCTATGTACAGGTTCCTCATGAGCAAAATTAAGTGTTCTGGAATTCCCATTCTTCAAAATGTTACCCATAATTTGTTATGATCTACACAGTTGAATGTCTTTGCATAGTCAATAAAACAGGTAAACATCTTTCTGGTATTCCCTGCTTTCAGCCAAGGGCCATCTCACATCAGCAATGATGCACATTGTTACATGTCCTCTTCTGAATCTGGCTTGAACTTCTGGCAGTTCCCCATTGATGTATTGCTACAACCACCTTCAGCAAAATTTTATCTGTGTGTGATATTGATGATGTTGTTCAATAATTTCTGTATTCTGTTGGATCACCTTCATTTGGAATGGGCACAAATATGGATCTTGTCCAGTGGCTTGGCCAAGTACACGGCTTCCAAATTTCTTGACACAGATAAGCGGGCACCTCCAGCACTGCATTTACTTGTTGAAACATCTCAATTGGTATTCTGCCAATTCTTAGAGCCTTGCTTTTCGCCAATGCCTTCAGTACAGCTTGGACTTCCTTTTTCAGTAGCATTGTTTCTTGATTATATACTACCTCCTGGAAGAGTTGAACATCGACCAATTCTTTTTGGTACAGTGACTTCGTGTATTCCTTCCATCTACTTTTGGTGCTTCCTGTGTTATTCAATATTTTCCTGTAGAATCCTTCAATACTGCAACTCATGGCTTGAATTTTTTCTTCGCTTCTTTCAGCTTCAGAAATGGTTAGTGTGTTCTTCCCCTTTGGTTTTCTAATTCCATGTCTTTGCACATTTCATTACACTACTTTACTTTGTCTTCTCGAACGGACCTTTGAAATCTTCCGTTCAGCTCTTTTACTTCATCATTTCTTCTATTCATTTCAGCTTCTCTATGTTCAAGAGCAATATTCAGAGTCTCTTCTGACATTCATTTTGGTCTTTTCTTTCTTTCTTCTCTTTTTTAATGATCTTTTGCTTTCTTCATGTGTGATGTCCTTGATGCCACCCCACAACATTTCTGGTCTTTGGTCATTAGTATTCAATGCATGAAATCTATCCTTAAGATGGCATCTAAATTCAGGTGGTGTATACTCAAGGTCAAAGCCCTGGTGGTGTAGTGGTTAAACACTGCAGCTGCTAACCAAAAGGTCAGCAATTTGAATCCACCAGGCATACCTTGGAAACTCTATGGGGGCAGTTCTACTCTGTTCTGTAGGGTTGCTATGAGTCAGGATAGACTTGACGGCAACACGGTTGGGTTGGTCGGTTGGAATGCTCAAAGTTGTATTTTCGCTCTCACAGATGTGTGAACGAAAACCATAAATTTCTTAGAAGAAAATGCAGGGGCAGTGCTTTGAGGTCCAGCTTTGAACAATGGCTTATTTAATATAATAATAAAAGAACAAAAGGCAAAATAAATAAATGGAACTTCATAAAAAGAAAAAACACTTTATCAAAAAGGTGAAAACACAAGCTACCAAATTGGAGAATATCTTCAGGAACTCTATGTCGTATAAGAATCTAACAATCCAACTATATACAAAACTTCAACAAAAAACCAAACCAAACACGTTGCCAGTGAGTCAATTCTGACTCTTAGTGACAAAAAGACAAATACAAAAATCAGAAAATGGGCAAAGGGCTTGAACAGACATTTCACCAAAGAGGGCATTCAAATGGCCACCAGAGACATGAAAAGATGCTCAGTGTCATTAGCCATCAGAGGGATGCGAATCAAAAACACAATGAGATACCATGTCACTTCCACCAGAACGTCTAATCATAAAAAAAAATAACAGATGTTGGTTAGGATGTGGGAAAATTGGAGCCCTTATCCATTACTGGTGGGAATACAAAACGGTACAGCAGTTGTGGTAAACTGTGGCACTTCCTCAAAAAACTAAAATGGGAGAGGCAGTGCCAAGATGGGAGAGTACTCAGATGCTTCCAGTGGTCCCTTTTACAAAGAAGACCCAAAAAAAATAGTGAATTGATTATATATATGAAAAGCGAGGACCCGTGAACATCAAAGCAAAGTTAAGAAACTGGACTGAGCAGCAGGGGGAGGGAGAGATGGTTCAGAAGCATGAGGAGTTGCTGGACCTGTCTCAGTGGGAACCAGCGCCCCTAAGCCCCAATCCCCTGCCTTGACCACTGCAGGGCTTGCTGTAGCATGCTGAATGCAGTTTTCTCAGCCACAGAGACTGAGTAGCAGAATCTACTCATCCCTAAGGAATCAGCGAAGAACAGCCTTCTTGGCAAAAGTTAAGTGTTGCATCTAATTTACTGTGCAGATTTATCTGATCCCTCCTCCCTCTGCCCCAGGTCCTAAGTCACCTTCAGTGACAGTCAGTTTTCCTGGGCCTGAGCTAGGTCCTACTGTGCACCTTAAGCCATTCTCCTGCCCTTACAGAAGGAACAAATTAACAAACTGGGAGAAGAATAATCTGCTGGCTCCCTTAAACTAGGAACTTACGGAAGAAGTGGCTCCTGTTTAGGCACAAACAGTCCATGACTTTGAATGCCTTTGACCCCTGCATGGACCTGTGTCCCATTTCAGTAGCTAAGCCTTTGCTGTTACACTGCAAGGGTTTATGTGCCTGAAGTCTGACTTTAACTGTTTCAGCTGTGGGGTGGAGAGCCAAGTTTTTGATATTTGACACTGCTCTGCCTGTTAAGCAGGGTCCTCACCCACCCACATCAGGGGCTTGAGGACTGGTGTTTCCACCCATACCACCTAGCCACCCACAACACCGGTCCAAGGATAAGTGGTGCCCCCCAGTCCTTACAGTTAAAAGCACTGGGTGGTTATGGCACGGCTTCAGAGCCCACCCACCTGTATGCTCTAAAGAACAGGGACTTATCTTGCTCACAGACACCTGGGGGGTGGTTCTCAGCCCCTACTTGTTCAGAGTGTGACCTCCTGCTGCAACAAGAAACTTGTGCATATACCAATCACTACTCTCCTCTCAGACCATAGGTGACAGCATGCACCACACACTTGGTGACCTGTTCACTGGACACCTGCCCTGAATCCACACAAGAAAAGCAAATGGACTCCTATGCTCGTATACTTGGTAACAGCTCGAGCCACCTCGTGCAAAGACATTACAGCTTAAAAGCCTCCAAGAATGAAGTTAGCTCATTCCAGCAGCCTATTTGGGTATATCAAAACAAAACAAAGTAAGAAGCTAAGACAGTAAGCAAACAAAATAAATTAATACAGGAACTTATAGATGGCTTGGAGACAACGGTTAATATCAAATCATATAAAGAAGCAGACAATGATCACTTGAACACGCTCCCAAAACAAAGAACAAAAGAAACTTCAGAATGAAGAGGTCTTCCTGGAATTACCAGAGGTAGAATGCAAAATATTAATATACAGAGCTCTTCAAGAGATCAGGAAGGAGATCAGGCAAAATGCAGAACAAACTAAAGAGTACACAGATAAAGCATTTGAGGAAATTAAGACAGTTATTCAAGAACATAACGAAAAATTTAAAAGGCTGAAAGAATCCATAGAGACACTGCAATCAGAAATTCAGAACTTCAACAATAATACTTCAGAATCAGAAAACTCAAGAGAAAGTTAGATGAGCAGAACTGAAGCAATGAAAGTCAGAATTAACAAGATTGAAGATAAAACACTTGACACCAATATATTTGAAGAAAAACCGATAAAAGAATATTAAAAACTGAATAAACCCTAAGAAACATGTGGAACTCTATCAAGAGAAATAACCTACGTGTGATTCAAGTACTAGAACAGGGAGGGAAAACGGAAAATACAGACAGAATTGCTGAAGATTTACTGGCAGAAAACTTCCCTGATACCATGAAAGATGACAAGATATCTATCCAAGATGCTCACCTAACTCCACACAAGATAGATCCCAAAAGAAAGTCACCAAGACATATTATAACCAAACTTGCCAAAACCAAAGATAAAGAGAATTTAGGTGCAGCTAGGGATAAAGAAAAACTCACCTACAAAGGAGAGTCAGTAAGAATAAGCTCAAACTACTCAACAGAAACAATGAAGGTAAGAAGGCAATGGAATAACATACAAAAAGCCTTGAAGGAAAAAAACTGCCAGCCAAGAATCATATATCCAGCAAAACTGTCTCTCAAATATGAAGGTAAAATTAAGACATTTCCAGATAAACAGAAGTTTTGGGAATTTGCAAAAACTAAAACAAAATTACATGAAATACTAAAGGGAGTTTTCTGGTTCAAAAAGTCAATAGCATCAGACAAAAACCCAAGATTAGAACATACGACAGAGAAATCAGATATCAACCAATGTAGGGAAATCACAAAAATAAGTCAATAAAAAATTGCGCAAAACAGGGAAAAAGAGACGTCATTATGTAAAAGAAGACATTAAATCAATCAAGAGGGACAAGAAAATGTACTCATAGATCTTTCATATGAAGAAATCAAGGCAATACAGAGATAAAAGTTTGGTTTAAACTTAGAAAACTAGGGGAAAATAATACCGTAAACACAAAGGAGATTAACACTCCTACACATCAAAATAAAATACAAGAAAAACATAAAGACTCAGCAAAAACAAAATCAACACTCAAAAAAAGGAAAAGACAATTTATAAAGAAAAACTACTCAACACAAAAAATTCAGTGGAAAAAAGAAATGGTCAACAACACACACAAAAAGACATCAAAATGAGAGCACTAAACTCATACTTTTCCGTAATTTCCCTGAATGGAAATGGACTTAATGTGCCAATAAAAAGACAGAGAGTGGCAGAATGCTTAAAAAAAAATGCACGATCCGTTTATATGCTGCCTACAAGAGACACATCTTAGACTTAAAGACACAAACAAACTAAAGCTCAGAAGATGGAAAAAACATACATATCAAGCAAACGACAATCAAAAAAGAGAAGGAGTGTCAACATTAATTTCTGACAAAATAGACTTTAAAGTTAAATCCACCACAAAGGATGAGAAAGGACACTATATAATGATTAAAGGGACAATATTCTAGGAGGATATTACCGTATTAAATATTTATGCACCCAACGACAGGGCTGCAAGATACATAAAGCAAACTCTAACAGCACTGAAAAGTGAGATACACAGCTATACAATAACTTCAACACACCACTTTTGATGAAGGACAGAACATCCAGAAAGATGCTCAACAAAGACACGGAAGATCTAAATGCCACAGTCAACCAACTTGACCTTGTAGACAAACACAGAACACTCCACCCAACAGCAGACAAGTATGCTTTCTTTTCCAACGTTCATGGAACATTCTCAAGAAGACACCACATATTAGGTCATAAAGCAAGCCTTAACAGAATCCAAAACATAGAAATATTACAAAACATCTTCTCTGATCATAAAGCCATAAAAGTAGAAATCAATAACAGAAAAAGCAGAGAAAAGAAATCAAACACATGGAAATGGAACAACACCTTGCTCAAAAACGACTGGGTTATAGAAGAAATTATCGACAGAATAAAT
The DNA here is from genome assembly GCF_024166365.1 of Elephas maximus indicus. Lineage (NCBI taxonomy): Eukaryota > Metazoa > Chordata > Mammalia > Proboscidea > Elephantidae > Elephas > Elephas maximus. The sequence goes on from NC_064845.1 coordinate 29,754,390, forward strand.
TCATAGAATCCAATGAGAATGAAAACACTTCCTATCAGAATCTTTAGGACTCAACTAAAGCAGTACTCAGACGTTAATTTATAGCCATAAATGCACATGTCCAAAGAGAAGAAAGGGCCAAAGTCAAAGAACTACCCCTACAACTTGAACAAATAAGACAGCAGCAAAAGAAACCCTCAGGAACCAGAAGTAAGCAAATAATAAAATTTAGTGCAGAATTAAATGAAATAGAGGACAAAACAATTGAAAGAGTTAACAAGACCAAAAGCTCTTTCTTTGAAAAGACTAACAATCGATAAACCACTGGCCAGAGTTACAAAAGAAAAACAGGAGACGAAGCAAACAACTGAAATAAGAAATGACATGGGTGATATCACAACAGACCCAACTGAAATTAAAACAATCATTTCAGATTACTATGAAAAACTGTACTCTGAAAATTTGAAAACCTAGAAAAAATGCACAAATTTTAGAAATACACTACCTACGTAAACAAACACAAATAGAGGTAGAACAACTAAAATTCATATCAAAAGAAGAGATTGAAAAGGTAATTAAAGAACTCCCAACAAAAAAAAGCTCTGACCCTGATGCCTTCACTGGAGAATTCTACCAAATTTTCAGAGACGAGTTAACCCCCCCACTATTCAAGGTATTTCACAGCACAGAAAAGGATCGGATACTCCCAAACTCACTCTATGAAGCCAGCATTTCCCTGATACAAAAATCAGGTAAAGACACCACAGAAAAAGAAAATGGCAGACCTATATCCCTCATGAACCTAGATGCAAAAACCCTCAACAAACTTCTAGCCAAAAGATTTCTATAACATATCAAAAAAAAATAATTCACCATGACCAAGTGGGATTCATATCAGGTATGCAGGGAGGGCTCATCATTAGAAATGCAATCAATGGAATCCACCATATAAATAAAACAAAAGACAAGAACCACATGATTTTATCAACTGCTGCAGAAAAGGCATTTGACAAAGTTCAACACCTACTCATGATAAAAACTCTCAGCAAAATAAGAATATAAGGGAAATTCCTCAACATGATACAGGGCATTTATACAAAGCCAACAGCCAACATCACCCTAAATGCACACAGTCTGAAAGCATTCCCCTTGAGAAAGGGAACCAGAGAAGGATACACTCTATCATTTCTCTTATTCAACATTGTACTGGATGTCCTAGCCAGAGCGATTAGGCTAGATACAGAAAAAAAGGGCACCCAAATTAGCGAAGAAGAAGTAAAAGAATCTCTGCAGATGACATTATCTTATATGCAGAAAACCCTAAGCAATCCTCAAGAAAACTACTGAAACTAATAGAACGTTTCAGCAGAGTACCAGCATATAAGAAAAATATACAAAAATCATTTGGATCCCTCCACACCAACAAAGAGAACATCAAAGAGGGAAATCCCCAAATCAATAACATTTACAATTGCCCCCAAGAAGATAAAATACTTAGGAATAAATCTAACCAGAGATGTAAAAGATCTATACAAAGAAAACTACAAGACATTAATGCAAGAAACCAAAAGAGACCAACATAAGTGGAAAAACATACCTTGCTCATGGATAGGGAGACTCAACATTGTAAAAATGTCTGTTCTACCCAAAGTGATCCATAGATACAATGCAATCCCAATCCAAATACCAATGACAGATTTTAATGAGAGGTAGAAGCAAATCAGCAACATCATATGAAAAGGAAAGAGGTCCCCAATAAGTTAAGCATTATTGAGGAAACGAACAAAGCGGGAGGCCTTGCACTACCTGATTTTAGAACCTATTATACTGCCACAGTAGTCAAAACATCCTGGTACTGGTATAACAACAGATACATAGACCAATGGTACAGAACTGAGAATCCAGACATAAATCCACCCACATATGAACAGCTGATATTTGACAAAGGCCCAAAGTCTGTTGAATAAGGAAAAGACAGTCTCTTTAACAAATGGTGCTGGCATAAGAGGATATCCATCTGCAAAAAAATGAAAAAAGACCCACACCTCACACCATGCACAAAAACTAACTGAAAACAGATCAATGACCTAAATAGAAAATCTAAAACAATAAAGATCATGGAAGAAAAAATACGGACAGTGCTAGGAGCCCTAATACATGGCATAAACAGTATGCAAAACATTAGTAACAAAGCACAAACACCAGAAGAAAAACTCGGTATCTGGAAAAAAAAAAATCAAACACCTATGCTTATCCAAAGACTTCACCAAAAGAGGAAAAAGATAACGTACAGACTGGGAAAAAGTTTTGGGCTACCACAATTCTCATCAGCATCTGATCTCTAAAACCTACATGATACTGTAAAAATTCAACTACAAAAAGACAAATAATGCAATTAAAAAATGAGCAAAGGATATGAACAGGTACTTCACCAAAGAAGACATTAAGGCAGCTAACAGATACATGAGGAAATGCTCACAGTCATTAGCCATTAGAGAAATCCAAATCAAAACTACAATGAGATACCATCTCACCCAAACAATGCTGGCATTAATCCAAAAAATACAAAATAATCAATGTACGAGAGCTTGTGGAGAGACTGGAACACTTATACACTGCTGACGGGAATGTAAAATGGTACAACCACTTTGGAAATTGAGTTGGCGCTTGCTTAAAAAGCTAGAAATAGAACTACCATACAATCCAGCAATCCCACTTCTTGGAATCTATCTTAGAGAAATAAGAGCCCTCCCATAAACAGATACATGCACACCCATGATCACTGCAGCACTGTTTATAATAGCAAAAAATGGAAGCAACCAAGGTGCCCATCAATGGATGAATAGATAAATGATGGTATATTCACAAAATGGAATACTACACAATGGTTAAGAACAATGATGAATCCGTGAAACATCTATAGTACGGAGGAATCTGGAAGGCATTATGCTGAATGAAATTAGTCAGCTGCAAAAGGACAAATATTGTACGAGACCACTATTATAAGAATTCAAGAAAAAGTTTAAACACAGAAGAAAATATTCTTTCATGGTTATGAGGGTGGGGAGGGAGGGAAGGGGTATTCACTAATTAGATAGCAGACAAGAACTATTTTCGGTGAAGGGAAAGACAGCACACAATACAGGAGAGCTCAGCACAACTGGACTAAACTAAAAGAAAGGAAGTTTCCTGAATACAACTGAACACTTTGAAGGCCAGAGTAGCAGGGCTTGAGGTTTGAGGACCATGTTTTCAGGGGACATCTAGGTCATTTGCATAACAAAATGCACAAAGAAAACATTCTGCATCTCACATTGGTGAGTGGCATCTGGGGTCTTAAATGCTAGCAGGCAGCCATCTAAGATGCATCAATTGGTCTCAACCCACCTGGAGCAGAGAAAACTGAAGAATAACAAAGACATAAGGTAAAGATTAGCCCAAGAGACAGAAAGGGCCACATAAACCAGAGACTACATCAATCTGAGACCAGAAGAACTACATGGTGCCCAGCGACAACCCATGACTACCCTGACAGGGAACACAACAGAGAATCCCTGATGGAGCAGGAGAACAGTGGGATGCAGACCTCAAATTCTTATAAAAAGACTAGGCTTAATGATCTGACTGAGACTAGAGGTAACCTGCAAGTCATGGTCCCCAGACCCTTTGTTACCCCAAGACTGGTACCATTCCCAAAGCCAATTCTTCAGACAGGGATTGGACTGCACAATAAGACAGAAAATAATACTACTGAGGAGTGAGATTTTTGGCTCAAGCACACAGATGAGACTATTTGGGCAACTGCTGTTTAGAGGTAAGATGAGAAAGCAGAGAGGTATAAGAGCTGGTTGAATGGACACCGGGAATACAGGTTGGAGATGAGGAGTGTGCTGTCTCATTTCGGGGGGAGCAGCTAGAAGTACATAGCAAGGTGTTCATAAGATTTTGTATGAGAAACTGACTTGATTTGTAGCCTTTCACTTAAAGCACCATGAATAAAAAGAAAAAATTTTTTAACCCAAAAATGGAGCTACCATGTGACCGAGCAATTCCACTCCTAGGTATATACCTGAAAGGCTTGAAAGCAAAGGCTCAAATAGGGACTTGTACAAGAATGTTCACTGCAGCACTATTCACAATAGTCAAAAGGTGGCAACAACCTAAATGCCCATCTACAAATGAATGCATAAACAAAATGTGGTACATACATACAATGGAATACTATCATCCAGTAGGAGAAATAAAGTCTTGATACATGTGACAGTATGCTGAGTGAAATAAGCCAATCATAAAAGGAAAAATATTACATGACCTCCATTATATAAAAAGACAAGAAAAGGCAAATGTACAGAGCCCAAAGTTTATTAGTGGTTACCTGAGGCAGGGAAGGAGGAGGAAACGGGGGTTGACGGTGTTGGAAAAATCACATTGATTAAACAAGGGTTGCATAGCTAAGTATTGTAATTGCTGTCAACTATATACCTGTAAAAAGCTGAACTGGCAAAAGTTGCGTGAGAGATATATTTTTAACGACAAAAAAAAAAAAGAAAGGAGCTGTTGAGGCTGCTTATGTATAACCAAACACCTCATGGGATTTGGTTCCTTGGCTTGGAGGTTCACGGGTATGATTTCATGGACCATCCCAGTTAACTGACCTAATAATGTATTATTTAGTGCTTCTGTTTTACCTCCTAGTTTGTTTTGTAGTGACTGAGGTCTTAAAACGCTTGCAGGCAGCTGTCCAAGGCACAATTGATCTCTATTCACCTGGAGCAATGCGGGGAAAAAAGAGGGTCGGGAATAAGAGAAGGAGATGGAATGTGTAGCTAATAGCCTCCATGAACAACTGCCTCCTTTGCCATAAGACCAGAAGAACTGGATGGTGTCTGTCTACCATTACTAAACATTTTGATCAAAAAGTCCATAGAAGAATCCTGATTGCAGAGCTTCAAATTCTCATGGAATCCATACTTTCTGGAGCCATACAGACTAGATTAACCACTGAAACTATTGCCCTGAAATGATTTTTAAACATTAAACCAAAAATATTCCCTGAAGTCATCTCAAAATTGGTCAAGAGTTTAGCAATATGCTCTTTTAAGAACCACCTATATAGGGTGAGTCTATGTTAATGAGGAAGGAACAACTCAGAAAAGGAGGGTGAGAATGGTTGCACAACATGAAGAATGCAATCAGTGTCACTAAATTGTACATGCAGAAAATGTTGAATTGGTGTATGTTTTGTTCTGTATATTCTAAAAAACAAAAAAAACTAATAAAATTCAGAAAAAAAAATCTGTTGACCATAAAAAAAAAGACAAATGACCAAGAAGGCTCTCCATGATTGTCCCCTATTACTCCTCTCTTATCATCTTCCCCTGGCTCACTCTGCTCTGGACTCACTGGTTTCCTTGCTGTTTCTAGAAAACCCCACACACCCTGCTGCATTAGTGCTTTTCAACTTGCTGTTCATTCATCCTGGAGTAGTACCCTTCTCCCTATATCTGTGTCTCATTTCCCAGTTCCTTCACCTTAACAAGGTCATCTCTCATCACCTATCTAAAACAACAAACCTCATGCCCTGGAACTCCAGGTTCCTCTTACTGGTTTTATTTCTCTCCAAAGTACTTATTGTCCCCAAAATTAAATGAATAAGTAAATGAACATGTTTGTTCATTTACCTGTTATCACATTCTCCATTGAGAATTTAAGCTCTATTAGAGCATAGACTTTTTTTTTTTTAATCTATTTTGCTTATTGGTGAATTCTCAGTGGGCAGAATGGTTTCTGAACTATAGTAGTCACATATATGACCAAAATAATACACACCTGTTGAGTGAAAGAATGCACAAAGGAACCATTGGGCCATAGTCAATTTATAGCCAAGCACCATTTAAGTAGGGGAAGGGAGACAAGTGGATAGCTTAGGGGACTGAATACACTCATCTTCCCTGCCTACTCCTGGGTCCACAAGTTGTGTCTGGAAACTCTCCTGGGCACTGACTGACTGACAGCAACTCTTGAGAGTCTTGGGTCACCACCTGTTTCCATTCCAGGGGATACAATATTGCCTTATGAAAAGTACAAGTTGTGGTTCCAGAAGGTCTAGTTTTAAAATCCATTAATTATTTGGAAGGTTTGGAGAAAGTAACTTAACGACATCGAGTCTCAGTTTCCGCATCTGTAAAACAAGAGAACAAAGGCTATTTTCCACATGGGATGCAGTGAAGATTAAATGAGGTAACATGAAAACGACATTCTGTAAACTGTTAAAAAAAAAAAAAAAAGGAATAAATATAGATTGTGATGGTAGAAGAGAACAATACTGATTTGGACCTACTTAGCAACTTAGGATTGGAGGAAGACTCATTAACAACCTGAGACATGCAGATGACACAACCTTGCTTGCTGAAAGTGAAGAGGACTTGAAGCACTTACTGACGAAGATCAGACACCACAACCTTCAGTATGGATTACACTTCAACATGAAGAAAACAAAAATCCTGACAACTGGACCAATAAATAACATCACAACAAACGGAGAAAAGATTGAAGTTGTCAAGGATTTCATTCTACTTGGATGCACAATCAACATCCATGGAAGCAGCAGTCAAGAAAACAGATGACACATTGCATTTGGGCAAATGTGCTGCAAGTATCTCTTCGAAGTGTTAGAAAGCAAAGATGTCACTTTAACAACTAAGGTGCGCCTGACTCAAGCCATGATGTTTTCAATTGCCTCATATGCCCATGAAAGTTGGACAATAATTAAAGAAGACCGAAAAAGAATTGGTACATTTGAATCACAGTGTTGGTGAAGAATATTGAAAATACCATGCATCGCCAGAAGAACAAACAAACCTGTCTTGCAGGAAGTACAGACAGAATGCTCATTAGAAGCAAGGTGGGTGAAACTTTGTCTCACATAATTTGCACATGTTATCAGGAGGGACCTGCCCGTGGAGAAGGACATCATAAAGTAAAGGGTCAGCGAAAAAGAGGAAGACCCTCAGCAAGACGGATTGACGCAGGGGCTGCAACAATGGGCTTAAGCATAACACCGACTGTGAGGATGGCGCAGGACCTGCCAGTGTTTCGTTCTGTTGCACACAGGGTTGCTATGAGTCAGAATTGACTCAGTGGCACCTAAAAACAACAGCAACCAACACAGAGTCATTATAATTACAATTGTAATTGACGGATACCTGATTAGTCACACAAACAGTCAAAATGTTTGTTGGTTACCGCTATTAGCCTTGTTGGCCTAATAGGAGGTAGTACAGATGGAGGAGTAGCGGGCTAACGGAAAGTCCTGGGTTAAGAGGAGAAGATTCAGACACACGTTAGAAAGCTGTGGGGTAAGGTCAAGGGGCCAGAACGAGAGCTTCTTTGGGAAACTGGGGCATTCAGAAGCACCCGGGGATACTGAGGAATTTAAAAAGACACACAAACACCTAGGTTAAGATGCTCACCCAGAAAAGACCTGAGAACACCTTTAACATTCACTTTAGGTTGATCTCTAGGTCAGTGTAAACCTTGCTGAGTATTGAAGGAGTGTTGCAGGACAGACCCTATCTGCAAGGACCACAGAGGATTTTTTCTCTCATTGCTTACCTTTGCTTCTTTTTCCTGTTTTCTTTCATTTTTTTTCTTTTTCGTTTCAACTCCTAGTGTTCATGGAAGTCTCTGTCAGAACAATAGCTGAGCACAACCTAAAGAAACAGAGACTTCAGTGAACACACACACCAAGTAATTCAGACTTTGCAAAACTAATTTGTGAAAGTCACTAAACCAATGGACTTCAACAACAAAACAAAGAGACAGACAGAGAGGAATGGAGGAAGAAATGAAAGAAGGAAGAAAAGAAAGTCCGGTACAAGGGGGAGAATCTCATTTCAAAAGTCCTCATATTACTCAAATATCTGATTTTCAATTAAAAAAATCACAAGGTATACAGAGAAACAGGGGAGAATGGCCCATTCAAAGGAACAAAGTGACAGAAATCATCCCCAAGAAAGCCAAGTTACCGGACTTACTAGATAAAGACTTTTAAACAACTCTTTTAAATATGGTCAAAGAGCTAAAAGAAAACACAAAGAACTAAAGGAAATCAGAAAAACAATCTATAAACAAAGCGAGAATATCACTAGAGATATAAATTCTACACATATAAAAAAAAGAACCAAACAGAAAAGTACAACGACTGAAATGAAAAATTCACTAGAGGGGCTCAGCAGCAGATTTGAGCTGGCAGAAGGAAGAATCAGTGAACTTGAAGATAGGACAACTGAAATAATCCAATCTGAGAAACCGAAAGAAAAAAGAACTTTAAAACAATGTACAGAGTCTAACACACCTGTAGGATGCCATCATGCAGAAAATATACACATTATGGATATCCCAGAATGAGGAGAAAGTAAGAAAGGGACAGAAAGAATATTTCAAGAAATAATGGCTGAAAACTTTCCAAATTTGATCAAAGTAATGAATCTATGCATGCAAGAAGCTCAATGAACTCCAAGGATAAACCTAAAGAGATCCACAGTGAGACACATTATAATCAACCTGATGAACACCAAAGATAAAGAGTTTTGAAAGCAGCAAGAGAGAAGCAAATCATCACATGCAAAGAATCCTCAAAAAGATTAAATATCAATTTCTCCTCAGAAACCACGAAGGCCAGAAAGCAGTGGGGTCACATACTTATGACAATGACAGAAAAAAAAAAGAAACTGCCAAATACTAATTCTGTATCTGACAAAATAGTCCTTCAAAATTGAGGGCAAAAAATAGAACATTCCCAGATAAACAGAAGCTAAGGAAGGAGGAAATGACCCAAGATGGCAGCTTAGTCACACACACCATGCTGTCCCCCTACAGCAAAGAACCAAGAAACCAAGTGAAACAGATAAAGACGATGTCATGGATTGAACTGTGTCCCCCCAAAATATTTGTTAACTTGGCTAGGCCATGATTTCTAGTATAGTGTGATTGTCCACCATTTTGTCATTTCATGATATTTTTCTATGTGTTGTAAATCCTATCACTATGATGTAATGAGATGGATTAGTGGCAGTTATACGGATGAGATCTTCAAGATTAGATAGTGTCTTAAGCCAATCTATTTTGAGATACGAGAGAGAGGAGCAGGCAGAGAGACATGGGAACCTCACACCACCAAGAATGCAGTGCTGGGAACAAGGTGTGTCCCTTTGGACCTCATGTTTCTGCATGGAGATGCTCCCAGACCAAGGGAAGACTGATGATAAGGACCTTCCTCCAGAGATGACAAAGACAGAAAGCCTTCCCCTGGACCTGGCGCCCTGAATTCAGACTTCTGGCCTACTGGATTTTGACAGAATAAACTTCCCTTTCTTAAAGCCGTCCACTAGTGGTATTTCTATTATAGCAGCACCAGATGACTAAGACAGATGACAATCTGGGAACCCAGAACACCAAATGAGTCAAACACCGAAGGAAAGGAGAACTGAATGAAAACAGCAAACAAGACTTACAGACTGTAGGCATCCTGCCAGCCAGCCCAGAACCATGTGGCCATCTTAAGACAAAGTGAGCTACATTCCTAGGTGAGGAGCTCAGGAAGGCAACTTCACAGAACCCCCATTAAGAGACAGAGATACTGTGTAGACAAACGTGGAGCAAAACAAGGTGAGCAAAACATGAACCATACCTAAGTAAGCAAAGTGCAGGAAGGCAGGCGAGAGCCCTAGGCATCCAGGCAACCACAGAGTAGGGAGTGAGGTAGAAAATAGGGCAGAAGTACTCACCAGCAGCAGTTTCTGGTCATTAGGGCAGCTGGCACTGCCAGAGTGGAGGATCCTTGAAGTGGCAACTAGAGATCCCTCACTTGACCAGACTCTGAACAGCGCACTCCCAGCATCTGGTCAGAGCTGGTCCTGATCACTGGTTGCACTCTGTGGGGAGTGCCTCAATCCCTCTCTATGCTCCCCGCTTCCCTCCCAGTTCCCAGGAGTGTGCCTCTCTTCCCTTCGCCACTTGGCAATCCACATCACACAGCACCGTGCTGTCACACTTGCAACCCGAGGTTTTCATCTGCCCCGTCCATTCTCATGCCAACTTGCACACCTGGCAATCCACAGCACACAGTCGTACACTGTCGGACCTGCAACCAGAGGCTCATGCACGCTCCATCCACCCCTGTGCTACACAGCCCACCACTCCCACCACCAGACTGGCAATCAGAGGAGTGAAACTCCCCTCTCCCGCCCACCATTCCACCCACCTGGTGATCAGCAGTGCAAGTTCCTGTGCTACCTACCCAGTGACACGTGACCCATGCACTCTCAACCCAACCACTGGGAAACCCGCAAGGCACACACACAATGCCCAACCCAGAGATCAGTAAGAACGCTCCCTGCACCCATGCTCCAGTAACCAGCTGGAAAGACACATCACCTCAGCAGCAATGGCAATATATCCTGACAGGTGCCAACTGAACCTCCATCAAATGATGATCAGGAGATCCTAGTGCCCTCAGCCTACATCTCACCATCTGCAATGCCACACATCCCATATTCAAAGAGTTCTTGCACGCTGTCTACACTTGTGCTGAAACCCCTTGATACCCTACCACCTAATGAGATAACAATTTGTGCACGTACAGTGGGCCTACCCCATGTATTTGGGTAGCACTCTCTCATGGTGGATATGGAAACATCCTGCCCTGACCTCCAGAAAACACACTAACCCTATCACTAACCCAGAAGGATCCCATGGTCCCACAAGTGCTATGGAAGGAACCTGAACACCCAACACTTGTCACCCAATATCAGGAGAAGAGCCAGCTCTCCCACCTCCACTCAATCCAGTAAGGGAAGACAAACGAGCCTGCCCAAAGAAGATTCACACATGAGTGTGACCCACCATACCCCATAGTGAGAGGAAATCATGCTCAGACAAAATATACCACCAAAGTTACAAATAAGCCAGAACCACAAAATAAGTAATACAAAGGAATAAAGGCATTCTAAAGAGAAAGAAAAGAAACAAGGCTCTGGATACATCAAAACAAAACAAATTAGCATGCATCAGGAGCAAGGTAGAATGAAGAAAACTAAAGACACAAGGGAGAGATTAATCCAAAGGACTAATGGACCAAAACTACCACAACCTCCACCAGATTGAGTCCAGTGCAACTAGATGGTGCCTGGCTACCACCACTGACTGCTCTGACAGGGGTCACAATAGAGGGCCCTGGACAGAGATGGAGAAAAATGTAGAACACAATTCTAACTCACAAAAAAAGACCACACTTACTGGCTTGACAGACTACAGAAACCCCAAGAATATGGCCCCCGATCACACTTTTAACTCAGTAATGAAGTCACTCCTGAGGCTCACCCTTCAGCCAAAGATTCAACAAGCCCATAAAACAAAAGAAGACTAAAGGGGCACACTACCCCAGGGGCAAGGATGAGAAGGCAGGTGGGGACAGGAAAGCTGGTAACAGGGAACCCAAGGTCAAGGAGGGGAGAGTGTTGACATGTCGGAGGGTTGATATCCAATGTCACAAAAGAATACGTGTACCAACTATTTAATGAGAAGCTAGTTAGTACTGTAAACCCTATCTAAAGTATAATAAAAAAAATATCAGCACAAAACATACAATCAAGAAAGAAATATATAAATAAATTAACCTTAATACCTCAGAGACAGTAGACAATAACAAATCATAGGAAGAAACAGGATAAGACAGCTCAAAAAGCTGAGCAAAATAAAGGAGCAGAAAACCTTACTGAGGAAGAAACAGTAATAGAACCACCTGATGAGGGATTCAAAAGACATATATAGGACCATCAAAGAGATCAAGGAAAACACAGACAAAACCCTAGAAGAATTCAGGAAAACAATACAAGAACAAAATCACAAGACAGACAATTAGAAACCATACAAAAACAACAACTAGAAATTCAGAAGATTAACAATAAAATATCAGAAGTAAATAATGCAATGGAGTACACAGAAGTAGAATTTAATCAATGAGAGAAAGAACCAGCAAAATAGAGAACAACTTCCTTGTTAATAAGTTGTTTGAGGAACAATCACAAAAAAGAATGACAAAAAATGAAGACAGCTTAAAAGTTATATGGGACACTATCAAGAATAATAATTTACACATAATAGAAATTCCAGAAGAGGAAGAGAAAAAAAAAAAAAAGTATAGAGAGAATTTTCAAAGATTTATTGCCAGAAAATTTCCCTAACGTCATCAAAGATGAGAAGGTTTCCATCCAAGAAGCTCAACAAACCCCACAGGGGATAAACCAAACAAACCAAACCCAGCACCGTTCAGTCGATTCCAGACCCGCTAAAAAAGTCCCTAAGACATATCATAATCAAACTTTCCAAAACCAAAGAAAGAATTCTAAGAGCTAAAAAAAAAGAGCAGCTCAAGAAAAACAAAATATCACCTACAAGGGGGCACCAATAAGACTAAGCACTGATTTCTCAGCAGAAAACATGCAGCAAGAAGGTAATGGGATGACATATGTAAAGCACTCAAAGAAAAGAACTGCCAACCAAGAATCTTATATTCAGCAAAACTGTCTTTCAAATAGAATGACAAAACTAGAACATTTTCAGATAAAAGAAAAATAAGGGAATTTGTAAAAATCAGACCAACCTTTCAAAAAAACATTAAAGGGAGTCCTCCAGACAGAGAACCAACAATATCAGAGAACAATCTGAAACTAAGACACATAACAACATCACACAGATACCAACCCAGATAAAGAATTCTCAAAAGTAAAATAAAGCGCAAAACTGAAAACAGGATACCAGAGCTGTCAATCTGTAAACAATGACAGCTTCTAAACAAAAAGGGGGAATAAATGGAGAGGAAGTCAAGGCGATATCAAGATATAACAGACTGTTTTAAACTTAGGAAGATAAAGGTGAATTTCAGAGTAACCACAGGCAAAATTAATAAATCTACTTACCAAACAAAAAGAAAATCAAAAAGAATCAGTAAGCACAAAGTCAACAACAATTGAGGATATGGAAAGAAAATCCATAAACAAAAACAACTTAGCAAAAAAATTTAAGTGGAACAAAGAAATCATTAACACCACACAAAAAAAAGGCATGACAAAATGACAACGGTAAATACATAACTATCAATAATCGCACAGAAAAGAGACAGAGAGTGCAGAATGGATAAAAGAAATCCATGATTCATCAATATGTTGCCTACGACAGACACACTTCGGACATGAGGACATAAATGGCTAAAAATCAAAGGATGGAAAAAAATATATATATCAAACAAATAGTAACCAAAAGAGAGTAGGAATGGCAATAATAATCTCTGATAAAACAGACTTAAAGTCAACATCCATTATAAGAGACAGAAGGGCATCATTAACTATTAAAGGGTTAATCCACCAAAAGGACATAACCCTAATAAATATTTATGTTCCTAATGACAGACCTCCAAAATACATAAAGCAAACTCCAACTGAACTGGAGTTCTACAATAGTAAAACAGACAGTTCTACAACAGTAGTAGGAAACTTTAACACATCACTTTCGATGAAGGACGGAACAACTTGAAAGAAACTCAACAAAGATACTGCAGATCTAACCAACAGACTGGAAAACTTTTTGGCTACGAAAAATCAAATCAGCATCTGATCTCTAAAATCTGCACGATACAGCAAAAACTCAACAACAAAAAGACAAATAACCCAATTAAAAAACTGGCAAGGACATGAACAGGCTCTTCACCAAAGACATTCAGGAGCTAACAGATACATGAGGAAATACTCACGATCATTAGCTATTAAAAAAAAAAATGTAAATCAAAACTACAGTCAGATACCATCTCACCCCAACAAGGCTAGTGTTAATCAAAAAAACACAAAATAATAAATGTTGAAGAGGTTGTAGAGAGACTGGAACACTTACACACTGCTAGTGGGAATGTAAAATGGTACTACTTTGGAAATCAATTTGGCGCTTCCTTAGAAAGCTAGAAATGATCCAGCAATCCCACTCCTTGGAATATATACTTGAGAAATAAGACCCCTCACATAAACAGTATATGCACACCCATGTTCACTGCGGCACCGCGTACAGCAGGAAAAAAGATGGAAGCAACCGAGGTGCCCATCAACGGATGAATGGATAAATAATGGTATATTCCCATAATGGAGTACTACCTAACAATTAAGAACAATGAAGAATCCATGAAACATCTCATAACATGGAGGAATCTGGAAGGCATAATGCTGAGTGAAATCAGTCAGTTACCAAAGGACAAACATTGTATGAGACCACTATTATAAGAACTCAAGAAAAAGTTTAAACATGGAGGAAAATATTATTTGATGGTTATAAGGGTGGGGAGGAACTGAGAGGGGTATTCACTAATTAGATAGTAGACAAGAACCATTTTAAGTGAAGGGAAAGATAACACACAATACAGGGGAGGTCAGTACAACTGGGCTAAACAAAAAGCTAAGAAGTTTCCTGAATACAACCAAACACTTCGAAGGCCAGAGTAGCAGGACTGGGGTCTGGGAACCATGATTTCAGGGAACATCTAGGTCAATTGGCATAACAAAGTATATTAAGAAAACGTTCTGCATTTCACTTTGGTGAGTGGCGTATTGGGTCATAAATGCTAGCAAGCAACCATCTAAGAGCATCAGTTGGTCTCAGAAAGGGCCACATAAACCAGACACTATATCAGCCTGAGACCAGAAGAACTAGATGATGCCCGGCTACCACTGACGACTACACTGGCAGGGGGCACAAAAGAAAATCCCTGATGGAGCAGGAGAACAGCGGGATGAAGACCTCAAATTCTCCTCAAAATATGACTTTATGGTCTGACTGAGACTAGAGGGACCCTGGAGGTCATGGTGCCTGGAACCTCTTGTTAGCCCAAGACTGGAACTATTCCCGAAGCCAACTCTTCGGACAGGGATTGGACTGGACTATAAGACAGAAAGTGATACTGGTGAAGAGTGAGCTTCTTGGCTCAAGGAGACACATCAGACTAGGTGGGCAGCTCCTGTCTAGAGGCGAGATGAGAAAGCAGAAAGGGATAGGAGCTGGTTGAATGGACACAGGGAATACAGGGTGGAGAGGAGGAGTCTGCTGTCTCATTAGGGGGAGAGCAGCTAGGAGTACCTAGCAAGATATGCAGAGTTTTTGTATGAGAGACTGGCTTGATTTGTAAACTTTCATTTCAACCACAATAAATTAAAAAAAAAAAAAAGATTCAGAAGATCTAAATTAACACAATCGATCAACTTGACCTTGTAGATATATACAGAACACACGACCCAACAGCAGCACAGTAAACATTCTTCTCCAATGCGCATGCACCATTCTCCAGAACAGACCACATTTTAGGCCAGAAATCAAACCTCAATAAATTAAAAAACATCAAAGTACAGGTATGTACCACTTAATGTCCACAATACATTCTGTGAAATATGACATTACGTGATTAGGACGTTGTGTGAACACCACAGTATATACAGGAGAGAGGTACACAGGATGGTCACCAGCCACACCAAGGGAATGTGCAAAAATTTGGCTCTGCCGTAGTCAGTCCTGCATGGCTACTAGCCCGTCTCCAGGAGCCACACCTGGCCCCCAACCTGCTGTGGCACGCACTTGCTGTCCAGACAGCTGCCAGCTCCATTCCCTTCATTCCTCCCTGCCTTCCCCATCCCCCATAATGGCTTTAAACTCTTCCAGTCCTGCCCGCCCCTCCTTTAAATCACATCTCCACATGCCTTTCCTATTCTTTCTCCTACCACCCCCATGAGCCAAATAATTAGGTGACCAACCACAAAGGGAGGAGTTGCAGCCTCAGGCCTGAGCTTCAAGTGTAGGGCGCCCAGGCTGAGTGGAGCTCTGGCCTCAGCAGGGCATACCGCTCAGCAGCTCTGGCAGCATCACCCTGCCTGAGGTGAATATAGCAGGACAGGCAGCCACACATGGGCACCGAGACCCTCTCCCCCTCTGCCCCCGGGGCCAGGGCAGATGTGGGACCCAGACAGCTAGTGAGAGACGGATCAGATTTCCAGCAAAGTACATCTGCTACACCCTGTTCTGTGATTGGGATTGCTAAACTCTATTATAACTTTATGGAACCACAGACATGTATGCAGTTGGATATTACCCAGAAGAATGTTAAGTGATGTATACCTGTAATGCAGAACATCTTCTTTGATCATAACGCTATAAAGCTAGAAATCAATACTAGAAAGAACAGTAAAAAAAAAAAAAAAAATACATGCAAACTGAATAACAACTTACTTAAAAACTATTGGGTAATAGAAGAAATTAAAAATGAAGTTGAAAAATTCTTAAAATCCAATGAGAAAGAGGTGGAGCCAACATGAAGCTATAGACAGAAGCGCCATGCCATCCTTCTGCAGCAAAGACCAGAAAAACTAAGTAAAACAGAGACAAATGCCAATCCTGGAAGCCGAAGCATCAAATGAAAGAATAAAGAACTCAATCAAGCACCAAATGGAATAAGAAACTGACAGAGAACAAGGAGAACTACAGAGTGGAGGTCCCCTACCAGCTAAGGCAGCACGCATTTGCCATCTTGGACCACAGCCACAAAGGAACGCAAACAAGGAGTACAAGAAGGCAACTTCACAGAGCTCCCAACAGGAGACAGAGCACCCAGTAACCAGGGATACATGCTTTCCCACCCTCACCCTTTTTCCCTGTATGTGGCCACCACTGCTTTCCAATGGGCCATGGTTACTCAGCTGGAGAGACACCAGCTCACTGCTGGCTGATTTGCCATCTTGGAACTTAGCCACCAAGGACTGCAGATAAGGAGGACGGGAAGGCAAACTTCATGCTGCTCCCAACAGGAAACAGAGTACCCAGTAACTGGGGGGTACACACTTTCCCACCTCCCAGCCTTGTTCCCTTGACACAGCCTCCAATAAAAAAAGAATAAAATAAAATAAGAAGAGGGAAAAAAAAAGTGACCAATAAAAGTTCTTTCCAGTGGAACAGGGAAAGCTATTGATAGCTAGGAGAATCATGCTCCCCCTTGCCTGCTTTCTTCCTTGTTTCTGATGCTCCCTCTAAGGAGGTGCGCTGCTAGGAACGGGTCACATTTAAAAACATTAAGTCAGCCACAGCTTTACTTGTTTGGAAGTCCAAGGCAAGAACCAATGATGGGCTCAGGAGAGACAGCACCAAGAAGCATAGCCCCTTCCCGCACCTAATGCGAAGGGCGAAGCGGCTTACTAGATGGGGGATGCTCAGTCACAGGTCCTCAATCAAGCATCTGCACCCACAGTCCTTCCCCTGGTGCACATTTATCCCTCAGGGGACTCACAGGGAGTGGCCTACGGCAGCACAGGATTCAAGGATCCAGGATTTTAATTTTAGGCTCTCAGCCATCTTTCAGAATCTCTCAGGATCTCTTTACATCCTGGGGGGAGCAGATGTTTTACCATTGCTACAGAATCTTCATCGAGGGTTGCTGCAAGTTAATTCCTGATCCTATGGGAACAATGGTAATTTTGTTTTATTTCTGTAAAAAAAAATTATATATGCACAGATTTGAGCTGCTTTACCTTTATCTAGTTTAGCCTGCAAGATTAATGCTCATTTAAAATTACAATTGAAGGTTTTAATCTTCTGGCAACACATGGTTATCTTTGTATAAATCTTCCTATTCAAAAGAAATACATATATATATACATACATATGTTAAAATGAACTATATATAATTCTGTACTTTTTTCTCTTCTCATTTGTTTTTTTTTTTTTTTAATTCCATAGAGGGTGTAGGAATCTTCAAGAAGAGAAAGAAGAGCAACTGGAGCAAATGATTCCCCTCTGTTCTTTTCACTTCAGTAGTCAGCAGCTGGGTGAGAAAGCTGACCCAGGCCACCCCTGGGTAACAAACCACACTTCCTCCTCACCCACCAGCTGGAGAAGCCCTGCTGCACCCCTTCTCTGCTGACTCCCAATCGACAAAGCTCCATCCCTCTAAGGAAGCGCCGACTGATTCTCTGTTAGTGCCACGGGGATCCAGCTACTCGGTGAGAAGAATTCAGTGTTAGAGCCTTAAATGAATTCATCGACATCATGAGCTCTTTGTGCTGCCACAGATCACCCCGCTCACAGCTGTGCTGGTCCCAGTGGAACCTGGACCGTCGTTCTTACCCTGACACAGAATCAGGAATAAGGACAGAGCCTTCTGCGATATTATAATGCATTCCCTTGTAAAGTCACACTCATTTGTTTACATGAATAAAACCCACTATAAAAAAATTTTAACTACACTTTCTAAGACAGTAATCCCCAAAATGACAACATTTATACGGAATTTATTTTTAGACTAATAAGCCAAGTTATTTTCTTTGTCAGAACTGGAATCTTACAAACCCAGCTGTTGAACAACACTTGTCAAAGGTGTCAAAACGTCTTTCAACATTTAGACACTCACAAAGCCATTATTCTCGTGGGATACATGAGTGGCCGAAAGAATCATACTTGACAGATGGAAAAAACAGGCTATCCATATGGAAAATACAACTCCCCATTTCCCAATCATCTAGTCTAGCAATTTCCCTACTGTTCTATACTGAGATGCAGCCCATCGTCTCAATTAAAAGAAAGGTTTTATGCTTTTCCCCAATTGCTACTGAACATGAGAGCATGTAAGTTTTGTGAATCATCTTCCAATTCTCTATGCTGCACATAACCCACAAATGCTATTTATATTGATTCCAGAAGTTAACAATTCAGGGTCCCTCTGCCAGAGAGAGAAGTCCCTGAGTGGCACAAATGCTGATGCGCTTGATTACTAGCTGATAGGTTGGAAGTTTGAACCCATCCAGAGGCGCCTTGGAAGACAGGCCTGGTGATCTACTTCTAAAAGGTCACAGCCTTGAACACTCTACGGAGCATTTCTACTCTGCACGCACGCTCTTGCTATGAGTCAGAATCGACTTGACGGTGACCAACAACAGCAACATACTAAAGATGGAGTCCCTGGGTGGTGCAAATGGTTAAGCACTTGACTAGTAACCAAAAGGGTGGTAGTTCGAAGCCACCCTGAGGCTCCCTGGAAGAAAGGCCTGCTGATCTGTTTCTGAAAGCTCACAGCATTGAAAACCCTATGGAACAGGTCTACTTTGCACACATGGTGTCACCATGAGTCAGAAATGATACAAGGGCAACTGCTTTATTGGTTTACACTGGAGAGGGGTCTCATGTTCTATCAGTCTATCCTACCACTGGTCCCTTCTAGGGAAACTGCAGGGACCACAGTCCTTACTGAAGCAAGTAGCCCTAGGCCACAAATGTTTGGACCATGTCTTGGACTGAATTATGTTCCCCCACCACCACCAAAATGTGTGTATCAATTTGGCTGGGCCATGATTTCCAATATTGTGTGGTTTCCTCCATTGTATGATGGTAATTTTATGTTAAAGCGGATTAGCTGGGATTGTAACACCCTTAATAAGGTCACATCAGTGATTCAATGTAAAGGGAGTTTCCCTGGGGAGTGGCCTGCACCACATTCATCTTTCACAAGATAAAAGGAAAGGGAAACTAGCAGAGATGGAGACCTCATACCAAGAAAGAAACACTAGGAGTAGAGAGTGTCCTTTGGACCCGGGGTACCTGCGCCTGAGAAGCTCCTCCACCAGAGGAAGATTGAGGACAAGGGCCTTCCTCTAGAGCCGACAGAGAAAGAAAGCCTTCCCTTGGAGCTGACGCCCTGAATTTGGACTTCTAGCCTACCAGGTTGTCAGAAAATAAATTTCCCTTTGTTAAAGCCATTCACTTGTGGTACTTCTGTTGTAGCAGCACTAGATGACTAAGACAGACCAGGAGAAGGTATCAGCATCCATAAGATTGCCTGGTTTAAGAGCTTAGGACAAAAGGGATGATAGCTACTACAGAACCTATCATAGTTTATTCTTTTCTTGGACTTTGGTCCATACACAGACCATCAGTAGGTAGTAGGAGCAAGAATGGCGAGCAGGAGCAGAAAAACCCCAGAAGAGAAGCCTAAATGGACACGCCGTGTCATGTAAATGGCTAAGAAGTAGAGTACGAATGAACAACCAGCGTTAGTGTAGACACACCCCGGAGTGGCATCAGACCAGGAACTATCTTCCTGCTCATGAGTTAGGTCCCTCCCTGGCAGTAACAGAGGCCTCTGTTGATTTTGAGCATCTGGGTCCAAGTCTTGCAGTAGCAGAAAGCAATTCTTCTCGTCTAATAGAACAAAATCAGCTCCCAGCATCACTTCTAGCACTGCGAGAAGCGGCTCTTTGGAGCCAGGTCGTGTCAAAAATTAATGATCCAGCCCCTCGGAGCACCTGCACCTTCACCAACTCTAACCACTTCTCCCTCCCAAAAAAGACACCAAGCTCATCTCTTTAACAGCCAGTAATTCTCAATCACAGGCATTTGGAAATGTGTACTGCAGGTGGGGTGGATATTTTGGTTGACACAATGACTTGGTTAGGTTGGAGTAACATGGGCATCAAGTGACCAGGGATGATAAATGTCTGAAATGGGCAGGACAGTTCCATATAATGATAAATCACGCCAATACACCCTCCTTGAGAAATACAGGGCCCCCTCCAACATTCTGGGCAGAAAAAAGAGGGTAAGAAAGGCAAATTACAGACCGGAGAGCAGTAAGAGAATAAGCAACATCCTCCCTCAGAAGTGAACCAGTCAAGTTAAGGTTGTCCAAAGGTCAATGTGATCCCCTATGCACCTCCTTCCCTCACCTCCAGCAATAATGCTAAAGGCACACAAAGTTCTTACTCTCATACCCCCTCCCATGGGCCCAGTTAGCTTTCAATTTCATCTTTTAAACAATGCATTTCCACAACTTTTCATTTGTTCTAATTAGGAGAATTTCTTAGCAACTAAATAATTATTGCTATTGTTGATAACTGCAATGCCAAAACCAAACTCACTGCGATCGAGTCGATTCCAACTCAGAGCAACCTGACAGGACAGAGTAGACTGCCACATAGGCTTTCCAAGGCTGTAATCGTTAGGAAAGCAGACTGCCCCATCTTTCTCCCTGTGAGCAACTGGTGGGTTCCAACCGTGACCTTTCGGTTAGCAGCTGAGCACTTAACCACTACATCACCAGAGCTGCTTGATAATAGCAATAGAGTATCAACTGAAAATTTCTCCATGTTGCTAAAGGACTTAATTACTAAATCTGTGCTATAATACATCCGTTGAAATTTCACTTTAGAGATTAATTCTTCAGAGGATAACTCTTCACAGATTAAGTTTATAAATTAATATCCTCTTGCGAAACAGTTTTTTGAGGCACTCTGGGGAAACAGAAGCCGTCAAATTCTCTTGCCACCTCTTCCAGACTCTTTATAAAGCTCTAGGCAGTATTCAAAGAGACGTTCTGCACAAACAAGCTTTACCACCGCTGGTCAGGGCATGGGGAGACCAGATGGAAAGAGACAGCTTAGCAGATTAAAGAGCAAATGTTTTAGAAGCGGTGCACTCAGTTATGTGGGACAGAGACATACAGCACTTTCTATACCAGGCAGATGTCAGGACAAGATACAAAATTCACCAGGATACAACTACAAAGTGAAAGTCTCCCCAGGGTACAGAAGTCCGAAACTCCATTCTGCTTTAAAGGAGTTGAGGTCTTGACTTAACTAGAACACACCATCCTCCTCCAAGTGGGGGTTTCCAGCCTGTATGAGTCAAACAGGGGTCATTACAGGCTGAAACAGTGCTGTCCAATAGAACTTTCTGTGATGATGAACATGCTCTACATCTCTGCTCTCTAATAAGGCAGCACTAAGCACATGTGGCTCCTGAGCACTTGAAAGGTGGCTAGTTCAACTGAATAAGTTTTCTTGATTGTATTAGTTGTGTTAGTTTAAATATAAATAGCCACATGTGGCTTGTGGCTATTGTACTAGACAGCATAGTTAAAGGCTTACACCATGGACCAGGAAAATAATCCAAAAGTATGTCACAAGACAATCTTACTCATCTTCTGACTACCTGATAAAACGCTTCCTTAACCCTTGCCCTCCATACACACACAGACACTATGCATAAGATTTCACCATATCACGCATCACAAGAGCAGCACTCTCAAATTTTAGCATACGTCAGAATCATGGAGGGCTTGTTAAAACACAGATTATTGAGCTCCAACCCCACGTTTCTGATTCAGGAGGTCTGGGTTCAGCCCCAATCATTTACATCTCTAACAAGTTCCCAGGTAATGCTGATGCTGCTAGGACCACACTCTGAGTAGCACTAAAATGAAAACGTCAACTATTCAAACACCAACTCTCATGGATTGAATTGTGTCCCCCCTAAAATGTTTGTCAACTTGGCTAGGCCATGATTCCCAGTATTGTATGACTGTCCACCACTTTGTCATCTGATGGAATTTCCCATGGGTTGCAAATCCTACCTCTAGGATGTTAAAGAGGTGGGATTAGGGGCAGTTATGTTAATGAGGCAAGACTCAATCTACAAAATTAGTTTGTATTTTAAATCAATCTCTTTCAAGATATAAAAGAGAGAGGTGAGTACAGAGACCTCCTACCACCAAGAATGCAGAACCACAAGGGGGGCGCTTCCTTTGGATCCAAGGCCCCTGCACTGAGAAGCTCCTAGGATGGGAATATTGATGACAAGGACCTTCCCTCAGAGCCCACACGGAGAAAAAGCCTTCCCCTGGAGCTAGCATCATGAATTTGGACTTCTAGACGCCTAAACTGTGAGAGAACAAATTTCTCTTTGTTAAAGCCATCCACTTGTGGCATTTCTGTTACAGCAGCACTAGATGACTAAGACACCAACCTATCTAGCAAAATACTTTCTCTCACCGTCCCCTTTCTGCTACACAGAATTGCCCTTTCTTCTAGTAAAAACTTAACACCTAGTAGTATGAATGCAGCGTAGAGAGAATGTAAATAAACAAGGCTACCTGTCTAAGACGGCTTCTCCACGTATTAGATCAAAGATCTGTCCACATTTGTCATAAACTCTGTAAGTGTGTCTAATGCTACAGAGACCAGAAGCACAGTAAGGGTGAACGCAAGCCCGCCAGGATAGTTTATGTCTAATCCCCGCACTGACCCTTCCTTAGAGTCGAGTTGGTGCTTTCTATCAAAATAATGCAGATCACTCGGGTCTAGATCAGGATTACAGCCTTTTTCACCTTTCCGACACATACTTCTGAAGAGTAACAAAAGAACACACATGTGTTTATCAAAAGCATATGTGAAGACATCTTTTTTCCATATTCCAAAAGAGAGGAGACAGAAATGTAAAGGCTCTAGAACAAAGAGACTTCTCCAAACAGTCTCTGGTCTTCCTTAATTACCTGCAAAAACTCTTCTGTATCAGCAGTCATTTGAAAATATATTTTGATTTGGGGGTTACTTCTCTGTGTCCTCTGGTCTACTTATGTATGCCTCACTTTCACACTACGAGATCGCCCCATCGAGTGCACTTTCCTGGCTGCTCTTCTGAGCAGCCTCCTTCCTGCCTTCTCCACCCTCCCCTTCCTTTCCTCTCCAAAACAAGGCCTTCATCCAGAATACACTGTCACAATAAACTAGGACAGGATGTCTTCAAGTAAACTCAGATGCCGGTACTGTTCACCATTTCCCACACCACTGAGCCTTCACCCTTCTCCGAATTCCCACTGCCCCTCACTTACTGCCATCACAAAGATCAAGAGTGATCTTTGGGTCTTGCAAATGTGGGAGGCAGGCAGGAATTGTTTCCGAGCACTTAATAGAACCCCCTAGTTGCCACACAGTACTATGCACATTACTTCCTTAGACTGTGTCTACAGGTCGGGAAACTGAGGCATGATGTGGTTAAATCATTAAAATACACTCCCAGAGAAACTCAGAGCAAGATTAAATTCCTGTATCTCCCACTGTAGTCACTCAACTGGGGCTCTTTTGGTGCCCCCGCCCCCTTCCTGTAGACACCTGGCATGTCTGGAGACATTTTTGATTGTCACGATTGGGGAAGGGGGCAGTGCTACTGGCATCCAGTGGGCAGAGGCCAGTGATGCTGCTAAACATCCTCCGACAACCGCCCCCCTACCCCGCTACAAGAACTGTCTGGACCAAAATGTCAACCGCATTGAGGTTGAGAAAATCTGGTCTACTGGTATCTCTAGGATTATGTTCTTTGGCCCCTAACTAATAGTTAAAGAATGGCTTACTCTACAATTTTATCATTGTACAGCATTTACACATGCCGGTCTACTGCTATTTCTGACATGCTATGCTTTTTAGTTACTGTTCAAACAGAGGATACAGGGAGTCATAGAGGGAAATGAGTAGAGCTCACAAAGCCCAACTCTTTTCTTTTACTGAGAAAACCTGGCAGGACCAGCTCCTTTCCTTAGCAACCTCCATCCCCTGAGCTGTGGTCTGCCTGTGCCTGGCTGCTCACCTGGAGTCTTCGGTTGATGACATGCTCTTGCAGCTGCGTTTTTTCTGCTTTACTCATCCCCACACACATGCGTCACTCCAGAGCAGGAATGATGTATGTTGATGGGAATCTCTACAGATCTACAGCCTCTAGTTGTGTGTTTTGCTCAGTAAATGACATTCATTACCGAGCCATGTGAGGCATCTAAGGACATCAGCCTTTCTGGTCGCCCTCTGTCTGAGGCTGGCAATGGGACATTATCTAGTAAGGGCTCCAAAGTACTAAAGGAAGCTTAAGACAACACTCCAAACAGTTTTTAAGCTGAATACAACTTTTCTTTTTTAATTTTTCACTTCCTGTCCCTCTTTCCGAACCACCCTTGGCTCTGCCTAGATTTTTTTTTTTTTAATTAACTTTTATTAAGCTTCAAGTGAACGTTTACAAATCCAATCAGTCTGTCACATATAAGTTTACATACATCTCACTCCCTACTCCCACTTGCTCTCCCCCTCTTGAGTCAGCCTTTTCAGTCTCTCCTTTCTTGACAATTTTGCCGGCTTCCCTCTCTCTCTATCCTCCCCATCCCCCCTCCAGACAAGAGTTGCCAGCACACTCTCAAGTGTCCACCTGATATAATTAGCTCACTCTTCATCAGCGTCTCTCTCCCACCCGCTGACCAGTCCCCTTCATACCTGATGAGTTGTCTTCGGGGATGGTTCCTGTCCTGTGCCAACAGAAGGTCTGGGGACCATGGCCACCGGGATTCCTCTAGTCTCAGTCAGACCATTAAGTTTGGTCTTTTTATGAGAATATGGGGTCTGTATCCCACTGATCTCCTGCTCCCTCAGGGGTCCTCTGTTGTGCTCCCTGTCAGGGCAGTCATCGATTGTGGCCGGGCACCAACTAGTTCTTCTGGTCTCAGGATGATGTAGGTCTCTGGTTCATGTGGCCCTTTCTGTCTCTTGGGCTCTTAGTTGTCGTGTGGCCTTGGTGTTCTTCATTTTCCTTTACTCCAGGTGGGTTGAGACCAATTGCTGCATCTTAGATGGCCGCTTGTTAGCATTTAAGACCCCAGACGCCACATTTCAAAGTGGGATGCAGAATGATTTCATAATAGAATTATTTTGCCAATTGACTTAGAAGTCCCCGCAAACCATGTTCCCCAGACCCCCGCCCTTGCTCCGCTGACCTTTGAAGCATTCATTTTATCCCAGAAACTTGTTTGCGTTTGGTCCAGTCCAACTGAGCTGACCTTCCATGTATTGAGTGTTGTCTTTCCCTTCACCTAAAGCATTTCTTATCTACTGATTAATCAATAAAAAACCCTCTCCCATCCTCCCTCCCTCCCCCCCTTGTAACCACAAAAGTATGTGTTCTTCTCAGGTTTACTATTACTCAAGATCTTATAATAGTGGTCTTATACAATATTTGACCTTTTGCCTCTGACTAATTTTGCTCAGCATAATGCCTTCCAGGTTCCTCCATGTTATGAAATGTTTCACAGATTCGTCACTGTTCTTTATCGATGCGTAGTATTCCATTGTGTGAATATACCACAATTTATTTACCCATTCATCCGTTGACGGACACCATGGTTGCGTCCAAATTTTTGCTATTGTAAACAGAGGTGCAATAAACATGGGTGTGCATATATCTGTTTGTATGAAGGCTCTTGTATCTCTAGGGTATATTCCGAGGAGTGGGATTTCTGGGTTGTATGGTAGTTCTATTTCTAACTGTTTAAGATAACGCCAGATAGATTTCCAAAGTGGTTGTACCATTCTACATTCCCACCAGCAGTGTATAAGAGTTCCAATCTCTCTGCAGCCTCTCCAACATTTATTATTTTGTGTTTTTTGGATTAATGCCAGCCTTGCTGGTGTGAGATGGAATCTCATCCTAGTTTTAATTTGCATTTCTCTAATGGATAATGATCGAGAGCATTTTCTCATGTATCTGTTGGCTGCCTGAATATCTTCTTTAGTGAAATGTGTGTTCATATCCTTTGCCCACTTCTTGATTGGGTTGTTTGTCTTTTTTTGTGGTTGAGTTTTGACAGAATCATGTAGATTTTAGAGATCAGGCGCTGGTCGGAGATGTCATAGCTGAAAATTCTTTCCCAGTCTGTAGGTGGTCTTTTTACTCTTTTGGTGAAGTCTTTAGATGAGCATAGGTGTTTGATTTTTAGGAGCTCCCACTTATCGGGTTTCTCTTCATCATTTTTGGTAATGTTTTGTATTCTCTTTATGCCTTGTATTAGGGCTCCTAGGGTTGTCCCAATTTTTTCTTCCATGATCTTTATCGTTTTAGTCTTTATGTTTAGGTCTTTGATCCACTTGGAGTTAGTTTTTGTGCATGGTGTGAGGTATGGGTCCTGTTTCATTTTTTTGCAAATGGATATCCAGTTATGCCAGCACCATTTGTTAAAAAGGCTTTCTTTTCCCCAATTAACTGACACTGCTCCTTTGTCAAACATCAGCTGCTCATACGTGGATGGATCTATGTCTGGGTTCTCAATTCTGTTCCATTGGTCTATGTGCCTGTTGTTGTACCAGTACCAGGCTGTTTTGACTACTGTGGCTGTATAATAGGTTCTGAAATCAGGTAAAGTGAGGCCTCCCACTTTCTCCTTCTTTTTCAGTAGTGCTTTGTTTATCCGGGGCTTCTTTCCCTTCCATATGAAATTGGTGATTTGTTTCTCTATCCCCTTAAAATATGACATTGGAATTTGGATCGGAAGTGCATTAAATGTATAGATGGCTTTTGGTAGAATAGACATTTTTACTATGTTAAGTCTTCCTATCCATGAACAAGGTATGTTTTTCCACTTAAGTATATCCTTTTGAATTTCTTTTAGTAGAGCTTTGTAGTTTTCTTTGTATAGGTCTTTTACATCCTTGGTAAGATTTATTCCTAAGTATCTTATCTTCTTGGGGGCTACTGTGAATGGTATTGATTTGCTTATTTCCTCTTCGGTGTTCTTTTTGTTGATGTAGAGGAATCCAAGTGATTTTTGTATGTTTATTTTATAACCTGAGACTCTGCCAAACTCTTCTATTAGTTTCAGTAGTTTTCTGGAGGATTCCTTAGGGTTTTCTGTGTATATAATCATGTCATCTGCAAATAGTGATAACTTTACTTCTTCCTTGCCAATCCAGATACCTTTTATTTCTTTGTCTAGCCTAATTGCCCTGGCTAGGACTTCCAGCACGATGTTGAATAAGAGCGGTGATAAAGGGCATCCTTGTCTGGTTCCTGTTCTCAAGGGAAATGCTTTCAGGTTCTCTCCATTTAGAGTGATATTGGCTGTTGGCTTTGCATAGATGCCCTTTATTATGTTGAGGAATTTTCCTTCAATTCCTATTTTGGTAAGAGTTTTTATCATAATTGGGTGTTGGACTTTGTCAAATGCCTTTTCTGCATCAATTGATAAGATCATGTGGTTTTTGTCTTTTGTTTTATTTATGTGATGGATTACATTAATGGTTTTTCTGATATTAAACCAGCCTTGCATACCTGGTATAAATCCCACTTGATCATGGTGAATTATTTTTTTGATGTGTTGTTGGATTCTATTGGCTAGAATTTTGTTGAGGATTTTTGCATCAATGTTCATGAGGGATATAGGTCTATAATTTTCTTTTTTTGTAATGTCTTTACCTGGTTTTGGTATCAGGGAGATGGTGGCTTCATAGAATGAGTTGGGTAGTATTCCGTCACTTTCTATGCTTTGGAATACCTTCAGAAGTAGTGGTGTTACACTCTTCTCTGAAAGTTTGGTAGAACTCTGCAGTGAAGCCGTCCGGGCCAGGGCTTTTTTTTGTTGGGAGTTTTTTGATTACCGTTTCAATCTCTTTTTTTGTTATGGGTCTATTTAGTTGTTCTACTTCTGAATGTGTTAGTTTAGGTAGGTAGTGTTTTTCCAGGAATTCATCCATTTCTTCTAGGTTTTCAAATTTGTTAGAGTACAATTTTTCATAATAATCTGAAATGATTCTTTTAATTTCATTTGGTTCTGTTGTGATGTGGTCCTTCTCGTTTCTTATTCGGGTTATTTGTTTCCTTTCCTGTATTTCTTTAGTCAGTCTAGCCAATGGTTTATCAATTTTGTTAATTTTTTTCAAAGAACCAGCTTTTGGCTTTGTTAATTCTTTCAATTGTTTTTCTGTTCTCTAATTCATTTAGTTCAGCTCTAATTTTTATTATTTGTTTTCTTCTGGTGCCTGATGGATTCTTTTGTTGCTCACTTTCTATTTGTTCAAGTTGTAGGGACAGTTCTCTGATTTTTGCTCTTTCTTCTTTTTGTATGTGTGCATTTATCGATATAAATTGGCCTCTGAGCACTGCTTTTGCTGTGTCCCAGAGGTTTTGATAGGAAGTATTTTCATTCTCGTTGCTTTCTAAGAATTTCCTTATTCCCTCCTTGATGTCTTCTATAACCCAGTCTTTTTTCAGGAGGGTATTGTTCAGTTTCCAAGTATTTGATGTCTTTTCCCTAGTTTTTCTGTTATTGATCTCTAGTTTTATTGCCTTGTGGTCTGAGAAGATGCTTTGTAGTATTTCGATGTTTTGGACTCTGCAAAGGTTTGTTTTATGACCTAATATGTGGTCTATTCTAGAGAATGTTCCATGTGCACTAGAAAAAAAAGTATATTTTGCAGCAGTTGGGTGGAGAGTTCTGTATAAGTCAATGAGGTCAAGTTGGTTGATTGTTGTAATTAGGTCTTCCGTGTCTCTATTGAGCTTCTTACTGGATGTCCTGTCCTTCTCCGAAAGTGGTGTGTTGAAGTCTCCTATTATAATTGTGGAGGTATCTATCTCGCTTTTCAATTCTGTTAAAATTTGATTCATGTATCTTGCAGCCCTGTCATTGGGTGCATAAATATTTAATATGGTTATGTCTTCCTGATCAATTGTCCCTTTTATCATTATATAGTGTCTTTGTTTATCCTTTGTGGTGGATTTAAGTCTAAAGTCTATTTTGTCAGAAATTAATATTGCTACTCCTCTTCTTTTTTGCTTATTGTTTGCTTGATATACTTTTTTTCCATCCTTTGAGTTTTAGTTTGTTTGTGTCTCTAAGTCTAAGGTGTGTCTCTTGTAGGCAGCATATAGATGGATCGTGTTTCTTTATCCAGTCTGTGACTCTCTGTCTCTTTATTGGTGCATTTAGTCCATTTACATTCAGCGTAATTATAGATAAATAAGTGTTTAGTGCTGTCATTTTGATGCCTTTTTATGTGTGTTGTTGACAATTTCATTTTTCCACATACTTTTTTGTGCTGAGGCGTTTTTCTTAGTAAATTGTGAGATCCTCATTTTCATAGTGTTTGACTTTATGTTAGTTGAGTCGTTACGTTTTTCTTGGCTTTTATCTTGAGTTATAGAGTTGTTATACCTTTTTGTGGTTACCTTATTATTTACCCCTATTTTTCTAAGTAAAAACCTAACTTGTATTGTTCTATATCGCCTTGTATCACTCTCCATCTGGCAGTTCAATGCCTCCTGTATTTAGTTCCTCTTTTTGATTATTGTGATCTTTTACCTATTGACTTCCATGATTCCCTGTTATGTGTATTTTTTTTTAATTAATCTTAATTTGTTTGTTTTTGTGATTTCCCTATTTGAGTTGATATCAGGACGTTCTGTTTTGTGACCTTGTGTTGTGCTGATATCTGATATTATTGGTTCTCTGACCAAACAATATCCTTTAGTATTTCCTGTAGCTTTGGTTTGGTTTTTGCAAATTCTCTAAACTTGTGTTTGTCTGTAAATATCTTAATTTCGCCTTCATATTTCAGAGAGAGTTTTGCTGGATATATGATCCTTGGCTGGCAGTTTTTCTCCTTCAGTGTTCTGTATATGTCGTCCCATTCCCTTCTTGCCTGCATGGTTTCTGCTGAGTAGTCTGAACTTATTCTTATTGATTCTCCCTTGAAGGAAACCTTTCTTTTCTCCCTGGCTGCTTTTAAAATTTTCTGTTTATCTTTGGTTTTGGTGAGTTTGATGATAATATGTCTTGGTGTTTTTCTTTTGGGATCAATCTTAAATGGGGTTCGATGAGCATCTTGGATAGATATCCTTTCGTCTTTCATGATGTCAGGGAAGTTTTCTGTCAGGAGTTCTTCAACTATTTTTTCTGTGTTTTCTGTCCCCCCTCCCAGTTCTGGGACTCCAATCACCCACAGGTTATCCTTCTTGATAGAGTCCCACATGATTCTTAGGGTTTCTTCATTTTTTTTAATTCTTTTCTCTGATTTTTTTGCAGCTATGTTGGTGTTGATTCCCTGGTCCTCCAGATGTCCCAGTCTGCATTCTAATTGCTCGAGTCTGCTCCTCTGACTTCCTATTGCGTTGCCTAATTCTGTAATTTTATTGTTAATCTTTTGGATTTCTACATGCTGTCTCTCTATGGATTCTTGCAACTTATTAATTCTTCCACTATGTTCTTGAATAATCTTTTTGAGTTCTTCAACAGTTTTATTAGTGTGTTCCTTGGCTTCTTCTGCAGTTTGCCTTATTTCATTTGTGATGTCTTGAAGCATTCTGTAAATTAGTTTTTTATATTCTGCATCTGGCAATTCCAGGATTGTGTCTTCATTTGGGAAAGATTTTGATTCTTTTGTTTGGGGGGTTGGAGAAGCTGTCATGGTCTGCTTCTTTAAGTGGTTTGATATGGATTGTTGTCTCCGAGCCATCACTGGGAAACTAGTTTTTCCAAAAAATCCGCTAAAAAAAAAATGCAGTCTGATCCCTATCAGAGTTCTCCCTCTGGCTCAGGCTATTCGGATGTTAATGAAGCCGCCTGGGGAGGGTGGGGGAGGGAACAGAGAGATAGGAGAGTAGCACCTCAGAATATAGCCAGAGTTGCTTGTCTTGCTTGGAATGACTATTATATCTGAGATTCCCACGGGCGCGTCGCCTACGCGTGCTGGCTGTGTGGAGATTGCCCCCGGGGGGTCTGGCCCACTGGAGTCACGGTCAGATCCTCCGCTTCCAGCCCCACGCCCAGCGTCAAGGCTCCCCTACTGGGAGGGTGAACTCTCGACTCCAAAATCAGTCGCTGCCTCCCGGGGACTTCTCATCCCTCCAGCCGCGTTGCCGTGCCGCTCCCGCGAACCAGTTAGGCCGCCTCCCGGGGTTAGTTCAGGTGGGTGGAGCAGCTCCCCGTGCTTATGCCGAGACCGAGAGTCCCGGCTGGGACGCTGTTCTCCCCGCTCCAATACCAGTCACTGCCTCCCGGGGACTTCTCCTACCGGCTGCGTCCCACGCCGCCCGTGCGACCCAACTGGGCCCCCTTCCGGGGTTAGTTCAGGGGGTTTGGAGCAGCTCTCCGTGTTTATGCCGTACCTGCATCCAGTCCAAATCCCGGAGAGACGGTTCCCCGGCTGGGACGCTGCTGTTCCTGCTCCAAGACCAGTCACTGCCTCCTGGGGACTTCTCCTACCGGCTGTGTTCCATGACGCCCACGGAACCGGCTGGTCCCCCTCCCGGGGTTAGTTCAGGGGGGTGGAGCAGCCCTCTGTGCTTGTGCTGTACCTGACTGGTACGCTGGCTCCAGGCTCTGAAAACAATTGCTGCTTCCCCGTATTAGTTCGTTCTGTCTCTAAATCTGTGTTTGTTGTTCAGGGTTCATAGATTGTTATGTATGTGATCGATTCACTTGTTTTTCCGTGTCTTTGTTGTAAGAGGGATCCAAGGTAGCATCTGCCTAGTCCGCCATCTTGGCTCCGCCCCTCTGCCTAGATTTTATTAGTTGTAAATTTCTCTTCAAGGAGTCTGATTTGAGTTCAAGCTATAGAAGCTGGAGAGCTCGGAAAGAGATGTGGTATCTTTTCTACCCCTTCTTCCCAGACTTCCACCTGGACTCTCAGAAGGGTACACCAAACAGTGACTTTCTCCTTCTGGCCTCAGAAATCTTCAGCACAAATGAGAGCTCAAAGCCAGCCTTGGCCATAATTAATGTTCCCAATGCCAATGCCTGATTCACTGTTGTCAGGTGCCATCAGATTCCCAGGTCTTTCTCCCATGGAGCCACTGGGAAGGTTCAAATTGCCAACCTTATGGTTAGCAGCCAAGTGCTTAACAATTGTGCCACCAGGGCTCCTTACCTGAATCACTAGGAACTGTAAAGAGATGAATAAATGGACACGTGACCACCAGTGAAAAAGGATAAAGTGGAACTGGCAGAACCATGTGCTTTGCTAATGCTATTATCCACCAAACCTGGAATCCTCAACTCTCTGGCAAGCTGTTTCTTTTCTAGAAAAAGTAATTAATGAAAGAATAGTTAAGGAAAGTGATCCACGGAGAAGGAGGATGGTGGTTGAGGGAATGTGAGCTGGCAGAGCTAACAACCTGATAGGGTACAGGAAAAAGGCAATCAGACCTGGTTCCATTCTGGACAACACACCTCAGGAAGGTCCAACAACCCCTTCCTGGTCCTAGGAAAATCACACGTCATACAAAGAAGTCCCTAATAATGCCTGAGATATTTCAATGCACATAATGAATTCCATCCTATCACCCAAAACCTAATGGTTTTCTCTTCACAATTACTGACTAGCATGGTGTCTATGAGTTGAATCAATAGATGCTTTGGGAACTTTTCACAGGCAGGGCAACCCGCTGCAGTAACTTCGAGAGGCTGGAGAGACAAGAGTCCCTATGACTTGGCAAATTCAGAGTAACAATGGCAGCCACTGCCCCTTCCTAACCCTGGAGTAGGGAGTGTGGCAGCCTTCAAACACATGTCTTCACAACTCATCAGCTCTGCTGCTTTTCACCACACACTCACTTCTGCATGCTGGACCACGATCGATCAATCACCAACTGCCAGAGACAAAAAAAAATGAGTGAATGCATTAGGCGAAAAGACCCACGACTTCAAGTACTAGGTCACTGCTCGAATGTATTTGTTAGAGCTGGCTAAGCACTTAAGAAATAGACCCAAACAAATATAATGTCTCAAGCTCTATAAAAGTTTACTTCTGGCTCCTGTACACATATCGGACAGGTGACAGGCCCGTCACTGGGGTGGGGTTTCTCAATGCAGTGATCCAGGTACCCAGGCTGACAACAGTCTTGCCATCTCTAAACAATTTCTAAGGTTGCTCTGGGGTAAGGCGGGGCCAAGATGGTGGAGTAGTTAGATGCTTCCAGCAATCCCTATTACAACAAAGACAAAAAAAAAAAAAAACAAGTGAAACGTTTATATATATGAGAAGGTAGGAGTCCTGAACATCACAGGCAAAGTTCAGAAATCAGACTGAGCTGAGCGGCAGGGGGAGGGAGAGATGGTTCAGAAGCGGCAAGGAGTTGCCAGACCTGACTCGGCAGGAACCAGCGCCACTCAGGCACAATTCCCCAGAACAACCACAGCAGAACTGGTGGTAATGTACGGGATGCGGGTTCCTCAGGGAGAGACAGCAGGCCGCACAGTCTACTCACATCTCCCCAACCAGAGAAGAATAGCACTCTTGGCAAAAGCTAAGTACTTGCATTTATTTTACCACACAGCCAGCCTCCAAGCCGGCTTCAGTGGCTGTCGATTTCCCTGGGCCTGAGATAGGACCTGCTGTGTACTCTGAGCCATTCCCCTGGCCTTGGGAGAAAAGATAATGTGCCAGCTCCACTAAGCTGGGAGGCTCAGGACAGAAGCAGGTCCTGTTCAGGCAGACTTCAGGGACTTGTGTGGGCCCATTTCAGATTAGGCCCTTGTTGGTAGACTGCAAATGTATCTGCTCGAAATGTGATTTCAACTGTTTCAGCTGTGTGGTGGAGAGGTAGGTTTTTCATGTTTGACACTGCTTTGCCTATTAAACAGGGTCCTCACCTACCCACATCAGGGGCCTGAGGACTGGTGGCTCCACCCACATCACCTAGCCACCCACAACAGGGGTCCAACTGGTGCCTACCAGTCCTTACAACTGAAAGCACTGGGTCCCCATGGTTCAGCTGCAGAACTGAACCACCTTTGCGTTCTAGGGAACAGGAACATGCTTTCCTCACAGACACTCGGGGGACAGTTGACAACCACCTGCCTTGTTCAGAGCATGACTCCCTGCTGCAACCAGATGCCTGTGGGTACACCAATCTCCCCTGTGCCTCGAAGACCAAGGATGCTCTGGGGAGTCCTCTCCTTTCAAGCCAGTTAGCAGTGGAAAACACAATGGAGGAGCTTGCATGGGAGTTATCTTGTTCAGTTTGTCTCTTTTCCCTAGAAACGGATCACAGTACTTCCTACTTCCACTCACATTATGCTGGCTAGAACTCAGCCACTAGTTGGCTAGAACTATCCACATGGACTGCTAGGCAGCCAGGAGTCTCTGTTGTACAAGGCTGAATCCAGCCCAATCAGGAAGAGAGCATTAGGTTTGTTGTTGTTGTTGTTAGGTGCCGTCAATTCTAACTCACAGAGACCCTGTGTACAACAGAATGAAACACTGCCTGGTTCTGTGCCATCCTCACAATAGTTGCTATGTTAAAGCCCACTGTTTCAGTCACTGTGTCAATCCGTCTGATTGAGGGTTTTCCTCTTTTTGGGTGACCCTCTATTTTTCCGAGCATGATGTTCTTCAGTGCCTGGACCCTCCTGATCACGCGTCCAAAGTACGTGACATGAAGTTTTGCTATCCTCACATCTAATGAGCATCCTGGCTGCATAAGGTTTAGAGCAAGAAATTTTGGATAAGATACAAGCA
Source organism: Elephas maximus indicus (assembly GCF_024166365.1). Taxonomy (NCBI): domain Eukaryota; kingdom Metazoa; phylum Chordata; class Mammalia; order Proboscidea; family Elephantidae; genus Elephas; species Elephas maximus. Next base: position 29,789,540 of record NC_064845.1, read on the forward strand.
CTGCAACCCTGACTTAGTTACTTAACAACTCTGAGTCTTGATTTCCTCATCTGTAAAATACCCTGCCTTCCTCTGAGGGTCACTATTGTCAGTGTTGTCAGGTGTTGGTGAACTGGTTCCAACTCATCGCGACCATATTAGGAGACTCAGAATGAAACAAAGCAGCAGTTCTCAGACTCCCTGTGCGTGCACATCACCTCAGCATCTTGGTAAAATGTAGATTCTAACTCAGGAGGACACGGTGAGGTCTGAGATTGTGCTTTTCTGGGAAGTTCCCAGGTGATGTCAATGCTGCTGGCCTCAGAGGAACAGAAGAGAAAGTAAAAAGGGATAGTTAGAGAATATTTTTGTAAACCACAAAGTGATCTATAGAAATAAAGAATAATTTTCCTGGTCCTCACTTTAACTGATTATAAATGAATCCCCAACTAGCCAGCAGTTCTAGGATGTGTTTAGTATGAGCATCAGATAGAATTTGACAGTCACAGGGTTTGGAGAATAGGAAGAATTTAAGGAGTTACTATCCACCACCACCGCCCCCCCGCTTATTTTTAAGACAAGGAATCAAATTCAGAGAAATCACTGATGCCCCAAAATCTCTCAGTAACTTAGTGGTGTGGTAGGATTAGAATGCAAACATTTTATTTTTTTTCTGTCATTAAATAAACTCAATGATAACCTTCTAAGGAAAAGGTACTTTTATGCTTCACTAAAGCTAGAACAAATATGATTCTGGTCCATACCCAAAAAGGTCCCAGAAGGTGAAATTCAACAAGAAAGGCCACCAGGGTACTAAATACAGGCAAGCTGTCACATGGTACACATCAAGGGATTTTTCAGGAAAATGATCTTCAAAATGCAGTGAGCCCTAACAAAGTTACGTCCCATGTATCCAAAATATCATGTAAACACAAATTTCCTTCTTTTTACTTTCTGGCAAAAATCAGAATTTTGTTTCCAATGTATACAAACTCTAGTCATTCCTATTCAGGGATAATTAGAAAAAGAGAGAGCTTGGAGTAGCAAACAGAAAAAGGAAATAAATGAGTTCCCTGAAGAACAACAGTGGTTTCTGTGGCGAGCCATGAAGACAAAAAAATCTAAAGCTTTTTTTCTTTTTTGTATTCCTGACATGTAAATTATCCTGCATCTGAGATGATGGTGGGTCCTAGGTGCTTAGAGAAGAACATCAGATGTAGGATCACTGACATGAAAGACAAGAGTCAAAAACTCCCAAGTCATAAATCAGAAAGGCACAGAATATCTGGAAACCAAATCGCAGTTGTCATCTCCAACAAAGCAAAGTGAATTTGAACATGTCTTGGTGAAATCAGGTAGGAGTACAACTGGGCCAATGAGCAACATCATGATAAAAGGAGAAAAGGTTGAAGTTGTCAAGGATTTCATTTTACTTGGATCCACAATCAACAGCCATGGAAGCAGCAGTCAAGAAATCAAAAGACGCATTGCACTGGGTAAATCTGCTGCAAAGGACGTCTTCAAAGTGTTGAAGAGCAAAGATGTCACCCTTGAAGACTAAGGTGCGTCTGACCCAAGCCAGGTATTTTCTATCACATCATCTGCATGTGAAAGCTGGACAATGAATTAGACCAAAGAAGAACTGACACCTTTGACTGGTGGTGTTGGCGAAGAATACTGAATATACCATGGACCGCCAAAAGAATGAACAAACCTGTCTTAGAAGAAGTACAGCCAGAATGCACCTTAGAAGCAAGGATGGCGAGACTGCGTCTCACATACTTTGGAGATGTTGTCAGGAGGGATCAGTCCCTAGAGAAGGACATCATGCTTGAGAGTACAGGGTCAGCAGAAAATAGGTAGAACCTCAATGAGGTGGATTGACACAGTGGCTGAAACAATGAGCTCAAGCATAACAACGACTGTAAGGATGGCTAAGGACCAGGCAGTGTTCCGTTCTGTTGTGCACAGGGTCGTTATGAGTCAGAACTAACTCAACAGCACCTAACAACAACAACTTATTGAGCAAGGAATGGTAAATGAAAATCAATACTTGCATGAAAAAAGCCAAACTCATTGCCGTCAAGTCGATTCTGACTCATAGCGACCCTATAGGACAGAGGAGAACCGCCCCATTGAGTATCCAAGGACCGCATGGCAGATTCAAACTGCCAACCTCTTGGTTAGCAGCTGTAGCACTTAACCACTGTACCACCAGGGTTTCCAATACTTGCATATTCATTATTAATTTAAGATGAGTAAATATGAGTATCTTCATTTAGTGAGCAATTTTAAGTATTTTTAATAAAGTTTAAAATACTACTAGGAATTTCCATACCCCACCTCACAACCCTCTTCCACCAGAAGGCCTTTGACTCCTCAATCAAGAATTCTCCCATGGGAGGCGGAGCCAAGATGGCGGACTAGGCAGACGCTACCTTGGATCCCTCTTACAACAAAGACACGGAAAAACAAGTGAATCGATCACATACATAACAATCTACGAACCCTGAACAACAAACACAGATTTAGAGACAGAGAACAAACTAATACGGGGAAGCAGCGATTGTTTCCAGAGCCTGGAGCCAGCGCACCAGTCAGGTACGGCACAAGCACAGAGAGCTGCTCCACCCCCCGAACTAACCCCGGGAGGGAGACCAGCTGGTTCCGCGGGTGGCGTGGGACGCAGCGGGTAGGAGAAGTCCCCGGGAGGCAGTGACTGGTCTTGGAGCAGGAAGAGCAGCGTCCCAGCCGGGGAACCGTCTCTCCGGGATTTGGACTGGACGCAGGTACGGCATAAACACGGAGAGCTGCTCCACCCCCCTGAACTAACCCCGGGAAGGGGACCAGCCAGGTCATGCGGGCGGCGTGGGACTCAGCCGATAGGAGAAGTCCCTGGGAGGCAGCGACTGGTATTGGAGCGGGGAGAACAGCGTCCCAGCCGGGACACTCGGTCACGGCACAAGCACGAGGAGCTGCTCCACCCATCTGAACTAACCCCGAGAGGGGGCCCACCTGGTTCGCGGGGGCGGCACAGCCACGCAGCTGGAGGGATGAGAAGTCCCCGGGAGGCAGCGACTGATTTTGGAGTCGAGAGTGCACTGTCCCAGTAGGGGAGCCTTGACGCTGGGCGTGGGGCTGGAAGCGGAGGATCTGACCGTGACTCCAGCGGACCAGACCCCCCGGGGGCAATCTCCACACAGCCAGCACACACAGGCGACGCGCCCGCGGGAATCTCAGATATAATAGTCATTCCAAGCAAGACAAGCAGCTCTGGCTATATTCTGAGGTGCTACTCTCCTATCTCTCTGTTCCCTCCCCCACCCTCCCCAGGCGGCTTCATTAACATCTGAATAGCCTGAGCCAGAGGGAGAACTCTGATACGGATCTGACTGCATTTTTTTTTTAGCGGAGTTTTTGGAAAAACTAGTTTCCCAGTGATGGCTCGGAGACAACAATCCATATCAAACCACTTAAAGAAGCAGACCATGACAGCTTCTCCAACCCCCCAAACAAAAGAATCAAATTCTTTCCCAAATGAAGATACAATCCTGGAATTATCAGATACAGAATATAAAAAACTAATTTACAGAATGCTTAAAGATATCACAAATGAAATTAGGATAACTGCAGAAAAAGCCAAGGAACACACTGAAAAAACTGTTGAAGAACTCAAAAAGATGATTCAAGAACATAGTGGAAAAATTAGTAAGTTGCAAGAATCCATAGAGAGACAACATGTAGAAATCCAAAAGATTAACAATAAAATTACAGAATTAGACAACACACTAGGAAGTCAGAGGAGCAGACTCGAGCAATTAGAATGCAGACTGGGACATCTGGAGGACCAGGGAATCAACACCAACATAGCTGCAAAAAAATCAGATAAAAGAATCAAAAAAAATGAAGAAACCCTAAGAATCATGTGGGACTCTATCAAGAAGGATAACCTGAGGATGATTGGAGTCCCAGAACAGGGAGCGGGGACAGAAAACACAGAGAAAATAGTTGAAGAACTCCTGACAGAAAACTTCCCTGACATCATGAAAGACGAAAGGATATCTATCCAAGATGCTCATCGAACCCCATTTAAGATTGATCCCAAAAGAAAAACACCAAGACATATTATCATCAAACTCACCAAAACCAAAGATAAACAGAAAATTTTAAAAGCAGCCAGGGAGAAAAGAAAGGTTTCCTTCAAGGGAGAATCAATAAGTTCAGACTACTCAGCAGAAACCATGCAGGCAAGAAGGGAATGGGACGACATATACAGAACACTGAAGGAGAAAAACTGCCAGCCAAGGATCATATATCCAGCAAAACTCTCTCTGAAATATGAAGGCGAAATTAAGATATTTACAGACAAACACAAGTTTAGAGAATTTGCAAAAACCAAACCAAAGCTACAAGAAATACTAAAGGATATTGTTTGGTCAGAGAACCAATAATATCAGATATCAGCACAACACAAGGTCACAAAACAGAACGTCCTGATATCAACTCAAATAGGGAAATCACAAAAACAAACAAATTAAGATTAATTAAAAAAAATACACATAACAGGGAATCATGGAAGTCAATAGGTAAAAGATCACAATAATCAAAAAGAGGGACTAAATACAGGAGGCATTGAACTGCCAGATGGAGAGTGATACAAGGCGATATAGAACAATACAAGTTAGGTTTTTACTTAGAAAAATAGGGGTAAATAATAAGGTAACCACAAAAAGGTATAACAACTTTATAACTCAAGATAAAAGCCAAGAAAAACGTAACGACTCAACTAACATAAAGCCAAACACTATGAAAATGAGGATCTCACAATTTACTAAGAAAAACGCCTCCGCACAAAAACGTATGCGGAAAAATGAAATTGTCAACAACACACATAAAAAGGCATCAAAATGACAACATTAAACACTTACTTATCTATAATTACCCTGAATGTAAATGGACTAAATGCATCAATAAACAGACAGAGAGTCACAGACTGGATAAAGAAACACGATCCATCTACATGCTGCCTACAAGAGACACACCTTAGACTTAGAGACAAAAACTAAAACTCAAAGGATGGAAAAAAATATATCAAGCAAACAATAAGCAAAAAAGAAGAGGAGTAGCAATATTAATTTCTGACAAAATAGACTTTAGACTTAAATCCACCACAAAGGATAAAGAAGGTCACTGTATAATGATAAAAGGGACAATTGATCAGGAAGACATAACCATATTAAATATTTACGCACCCAGTGACAGGGCTGCAAGATACATAAATCAAATTTTAACAGAATTGAAAAGCGAGATAGATACCTCCACAATTATAGTAGGAGACTTCAACACACCACTTTCGGAGAAGGACAGGACATCCAGTAAGAAGCTCAATAGAGACACGGAAGACCTAATTACAACAATCAACCAACTTGACCTCATTGACTTATACAGAACTCTCCACCCAACTGCTGCAAAATATACTTTTTTTTCTAGCGCACGTGGAACATTCTCTAGAATAGACCACATATTAGGTCATAAAACAAAACTTTGCAGAGTCCAAAACATCGAAATACTACAAAGCATCTTCTCAGACCACAAGGCAATAAAACTAGAGATCAATAACAGAAAAACTAGGGAAAAGAAATCAAATACTTGGAAACTGAACAATACCCTCCTGAAAAAAGACTGGGTTATAGAAGACATCAAGGAGGGAATAAGAAAATTCTTAGAAAGCAACGAGAATGAAAATACTTCCTATCAAAACCTCTGAGACACAGCAAAAGCTGTGCTCAGAGGCCAATTTATATCAATAAACGCACACATACAAAAAGAAGAAAGAGCCAAAATCAGAGAACTGTCCCTACAACTTGAACAAATAGAAAGTGAGCAACAAAAGAATCCATCAGGCACCAGAAGAAAACAAATAATAAAAATTAGAGCTGAACTAAATGAATTAGAGAACAGAAAAACAATTGAAAGAATTAACAAAGCCAAAAGCTGGTTCTTTGAAAAAATTAACAAAATTGATAAACCATTGGCTAGACTGACTAAAGAAATACAGGAAAGGAAACAAATAACCCGAATAAGAAACGAGAAGGACCACATCACAACAGAACCAAATGAAATTAAAAGAATCATTTCAGATTATTATGAAAAATTGTACTCTAACAAATTTGAAAACCTAGAAGAAATGGATGAATTCCTGGAAAAACACTACCTACCTAAACTAACACATTCAGAAGTAGAACAACTAAATAGACCCATAACAAAAAAAGAGATTGAAACGGTAATCAAAAAACTCCCAACAAAAAAAAGCCCTGGCCCGGACGGCTTCACTGCAGAGTTCTACCAAACTTTCAGAGAAGAGTTAACACCACTACTTCTGAAAGTATTTCAAAGCATAGAAAATGACGGAATACTACCCAACTCATTCTATGAAGCCACCATCTCCCTGATACCAAAACCAGGTAAAGACATTACAAAAAAAGAAAATTATAGACCTATATCCCTCATGAACATTGATGCAAAAATCCTCAACAAAATTCTAGCCAATAGAATCCAACAACACATCAAAAAAATAATTCACCATGATCAAGTGGGATTTATACCAGGTATGCAAGGCTGGTTTAATATCAGAAAAACCATTAATGTAATCCACCACATAAATAAAACAAAAGACAAAAACCACATGATCTTATCAATTGATGCAGAAAAGGCATTTGACAAAGTCCAACACCCATTTATGAGAAAAACTCTTACCAAAATAGGAATTGAAGGAAAATTCCTCAACATAATAAAGGGCATCTATGCAAAGCCAACAGCCAACATCACTCTAAATGGAGAGAACCTGAAAGCATTTCCCTTGAGAACAGGAACCAGACAAGGATGCCCTTTATCACCACTCTTATTCAACATCGTGTTGGAAGTCTTAGCCAGGGCAATTAGGCTAGACAAAGAAATAAAAGGTATCCGGATTGGCAAGGAAGAAGTAAAGTTATCACTATTTGCAGATGACATGATTATATACACAGAAAACCCTAAGGAATCCTCCAGAAAACTACTGAAATGAATAGAAGAGTTTGGCAGAGTCTCAGGTTATAAAATAAACATACAAAAATCACTTGGATTCCTCTACATCAACAAAAAGAACACCGAAGAGGAAATAACCAAATCAATACCTTTCACAGTAGCCCCCAAGAAGATAAGATACTTAGGAATAAATCTTACCAAGGATGTAAAAGACCTATACAAAGAAAACTACAAAGCTTTACTACAAGAAATTCAAAAGGACATACTTAAGTGGAAAAACATACCTTGTTCATGGATAGGAAGACTTAACATAGTAAAAACGTCTATTCTGCCAAAAGCCATCTACATATTTAATGCACTTCCGATCCAAATTCCAATGTCATATTTTAAGGGGATAGAGAAACAAATCACCAATTTCATATGGAAGGGAAAGAAGCCCCGGATAAACAAAGCACTACTGAAAAAGAAGAAGAACGTGGGAGGCCTCACCTTACCTGACTTCAGAACCTATTACACAGCCACAGTAGTCAAAACAGCCTGGTACTGGTACAACAACAGGCACATAGACCAATGGAACAGAATTGAGAACCCAGACATAGATCCATCCACGTATGAGCAGCTGATATGTGACAAAGGACCAGTGTCAATTAACTGGGGAAAAGATAGTCTTTTTAACAAATGGTGCTGGCATAACTGGATATCCATTTGCAAAAAAATGAAACAGGACCCATACCTCACACCATGCACAAAAACTAACTCCAAGTGGATCAAAGACCTAAACATATAGACTAAAACGATAAAGATCATGGAAGAAAAAATTGGGACAACCCTAGGAGCCCTAATACAAGGTATAAACAGAATACAAAACATTACCAAAAATGATGAAGAGAAACCTGATAACTGGGAGCTCCTAAAAATCAAACACCTATGCTCATCTAAAGACTTCTCCAAAAGAGTAAAAAGACCACCTACAGATTGGGAAAGAATTTTCAGCTATGACATCTCCGACCAGCGCCTGATCTCTAAAATCTACATGATTCTGTCAAAACTCAACCACAAAAAGACAAACAACCCAATCAAGAAGTGGGCAAAGGATATGAACACACATTTCACTAAAGAAGATATTCAGGCAGCCAACCAGATACATGAGAAAATGCTCTCGATCATTAGCCATTACAGAAATGCAAATTAAAACCACGATGAGATTCCATCTCACACCAGCAAGGCTGGCATTAATCCAAAAAACACAAAATAATAAATGTTGGAGAGGCTGCGGAGAGATTGGAACTCTCATACACTGCTGGTGGGAATGTAAAATGGTACAACCACTTTGGAAACCTATCTGGTGTTATCTTAAACAGTTAGAAATAGAACTACCATACAACCCAGAAATCCCACTCCTGGGAATATACCCTAGAGATTAAAGAGCCTTCATACAAACAGATATATGCACACCCATGTTTATTGCAGCTCTGTTTCCAATAGCAAAAAGTTGGAAGCAACCAAGGTGTCCATCAACGGATGAATGGGTAAATAAATTGTGGTATATTCACACAATGGAATACTACGCGTCGATAAAGAACAGTGACGAATCTCTGAAACATTTCATAACATGGAGGAACCTGGAAGCCATTATGCTGAGCGAAATTAGTCAGAGGCAAAAGGACAAATATTGTATAAGACCACTATTATAAGATCTTGAGAAATAGTAAACCTGAGAAGAACACATACTTTTGTGGTTACGAGGGGGGAGGGAGGGAGGGTGGGAGAGGGTTTTTTATTGATTAATCAGTAGATAAGAACTGCTTTAGGTGAAGGGAAAGACAACACTCAATACATGGAAGGTCACCTCAATTGGACTGGACCAAAAGCAGAGAAGTTTCCGGGATAAAATGAATGCTTCAAAGGTCAGCGGAGCAAGCGCGGGGGTCTGGGGAACGTGGTTTGCGGGGACTTCTAAGTCAATTGGCAAAATAATTCTATTATGAAATCATTCTGCATCCCTTTTTGAAATGTGGGGTCTGGGGTCTTAAATGCTAACAAGCGGCCATCTAAGATGCAGCAATTGGTCTCAACCCACCTGGAGCAAAGGAAAATGAAGAACACCAAGGCCACACGACAACTAAGAGCCCAAGAGACAGAAAGGGCCACATGAACCAGAGACCTACATCATCCTGAGACCAGAAGAACTAGTTGGTGCCCGGCCACAATCGATGACTGCCCTGACAGGGAGCACAAAGGAGAACCCCTGAGGGAGCAGGAGATCAGTGGGATACAGACCCCAAATTCTCATAAAAAGACCAAACTTAATGGTCTGACTGAGACTAGAGGAATCCCGGCGGCCATGCTCCCCAGACCTTCTGTTGGCACAGGACAGGAACCATCCCCGAAGACAACTCATCAGACATGAAAGGGACTGGTCAGCGGGTGGGAGAGAGACGCTGATGAAGAGTGAGCTAATTATATCAGGTGGACACTTGAGAGTGTGTTGGCAACTCTTGTCTGGAGGGGGGGATGGGAGGATAGAGAGAGAGGGAAGCCGGCAAAATTGTCAAGAAAGGAGAGACTGAAAGGGCTGACTCAAGAGGGGGAGAGCAAGTGGGAGTAGGGAGTGAGATGTATGTAAACTTACATGTGACAGACTGATTGGATTTGTAAACGTTCACTTGAAGCTTAATAAAAGTTATTAAAAAAAAAAAAAAGCATTCTCCCATGCTGGGGGTTTTCCATGCAGACTGGAGCGTTATTAGTCTTCTTTGTACCGTGGGCTTCTCTGGCAGTCTGTTGAAGCCAAGGGCTCCCTCCTCAGAATGATGTGTTAAACGCAGGATGAAACACATAGGATTAAAAAGGAAGCCATGTGGAGAAATTAGAATCCTGGTGCGTTGCTGGTGGACTGTAAAACGGCAGTCACTGTGGAAAACAGTTTGGCAGTTTCTCAAAACGTTCAACATGGAATTACCATATGACCCAGCAATTCCACTCCTAGGTATATACCCAAAATATCTGAAAGCAGGCACTCAGATACTTGCAGACAAATTTTCAAGGCAGCATTATTCACAACAGCCAAAAGACAGAAACAACCCAAGTGTCCACCAACGGATGATAAACAGAACCTGGAACATACACATGATGGACTATTATTATTCGGCCATTAGGAAAAATGACGTTCAGATACATGCTACCACATGGATGACCCCTGAAAATATTAGCCCTTAGGGAGTTCATGAACTTCAATTTAAGAACAAGTGATTGGGGAAGGACTCTTCTGGGATGGTCAAAGTTTTTTCTTACAGGAAACAGACGGTGTGCAGAAAAGTTTTAAAAACCCAAAGATGCACAGAAAAATCCTGCTCGGGATCAGTCAGGGAAGAAAAGAATGAGCTGCAAAGAGAAGTCTAACCTTGACTTTCTCCCCAAACCCAACGCTATTCATGACGTGCCTTTAAAATCCTACATTAAGGAATTACCCAGAGAATTTGCTTGGCCCCAGCCCTGCAGACAAAACATGTTTTATGTCCTGATGGCAGGTGAAGGGAGGCAGCACTGAGAACTGGAAGATCCAGATGAGATCCAAGCTTCAGTCTTAGTCCCCTTGTTTTCTGCCATTAACTAGCCCTGTTAGCTTGGTCAGGTCACCTAGTTTCTGAATTGAAACTTCCTGTCTATAAAATGAAAAGTTTGAATTAAACCATCTCTGGAATTCTTTCTAGCTATGACTTTGTGATTCTAAGATAATGCATAACTATCTGGAAGCAATGTTAACGAGTCAAAAGCCCGAAGCCACCATCCTGGGCACAGCTAGCTGCTGGGCTCTGGGGGCACCTTCTTTCTGGACTTGGAGAGTCCTTCCCAAGAAGGTTACACACTTCCCTGAGGTTCCGTAGCCAGACTGCCTTCCCTGGAGCTGCAGTGGAGGAGCCTCAGTCAGATCTGAGCATTGAGCTCCCTCTGAGTCAAGAGACATTTTCATACTTGGGGAAACTCCTTTCTGAGAAGCTGGTTCTATCCCCCTCACTGTCCCCAGCAGCGGAGGCAGTAGTCAATCTGCTACTCCCAGAAGATGCTGCAGACTGGCTAGAAAGCCAAGCTGGGGCTCAAGGAATATCAGAAGCCCCTACACTAGCCACCTCCTGGACGCTGTCATCCTCTGTCCCTTCTCAGAAGACCTACCCAGCACCTATCGTTTCTGTCTGGGCTTCTTGCATTCTGGGACAGCCAAGTCCGTCACCTACACGTACTCCCCTGAACTTAACATGCTGTTTTGCCAGCTGGCAAAGGCCTGTCCAGTGCAGCCATGGGTCACCTCAACACCCCCGCCCAGCACCTGTGTTCACACCATGGCCATCTACCAGACGTCAGCATATGATGGAGGTCGTGAAGCACTGCCCCCACCTTGAGTGCCGCTCTGACTATAGCGATTGCTTGGACCCTCCTCAGCACCTCATGCAGTGGGAGGAAACCTGCATGCTGAGTATTTGGAGGACACCATCACTCTATGACATAGTGTGGGGTGCCCTAGGAGCCACCAGAGGTCGGTTCTGACTACCACCATCCACTTCAACTTCATGTGTAACAGCTCCTGCATGGGGCGCATGAACCCATTCTCACCATTATGACAATGGAAGACTCCAATGGTAATCCGCTGGGACACAACAGTTTCGAGGTGCATATTTGTACCTGTCCTGGGAGACACAGATGTACAGAGGAAGACAATTTCCACAACAAGTGGGAGCCTTGCCCTGAGCCACCCTCTGGGAGGATCACTACGCAAACACTGCCCACCAGCACCAGCTCCTCTACGAAGCCAAAGAAGAAGCCACTGGATGAAAAATACTTCACCCTTCAGATCCATGGGCATGAATGTTTCAAGATGTTCCTAAAGCTCAATGAGGCCTTGGAGCTGAAGGATGCCCAGGCTGGGAAGCAGCCAGAGGGGAGCAGGGCTCAATCTAGCCTTCCCAAGTCTAAGAAAAGGCAATCTACCTCCCACCATAAAAAACTAATGTTCAAGAGAGAGCAGCCTGACTCAGACTGACGTCCTTCACTTCCTGTCCCCCATTTACACACCCTGCCCCTGCCTTCCTTCCCTACCATTTTGAAATTCACATGCTTGAACCCCTGCTTCATACAGGTGTGCCTCCAAAACACTCAGGAACTTTTCACTTACCTTGGTCTGGGCCTCCACTAAAGATGTTGGCCTACACTGGTGTTTTGGGGGGCATGAGGGCAGCTGGGACAATCCAGCTTAGATTTTAAGGTTTTTACTATAAAAAATGCTTGGGAGAGAGAGGATAGCATTCCTGCATGTAAGAATTAGATTTTAAAACCAGTCATAGAACTGGCCATACCTGGGTTGGAAGCCTAGGTCACCAGCAGACTAGCCAGGGAAACTATCTCAAGGTGTTTCACTCCTCCTGACAGCAATGTGCACGTCTGTGAAATGCTGACACCCACCACCTACCTCGTGGGGTTTGACATGAGGTTAATGAAATGATGTGTGTAGGACTCAAAGATCCCAGAGGGCTGGAAGTCACCAGGCTGCTGGCCTTAAAACCGTCTTAGATTACATGGTATCTGGGACTTGGCCTCTGGGGAGTGCTGGTCCCCCTGTCCCTGTTGGTTGATGGATTGACTGGGCAGCTGCTTAAGGGAAGGGAGTTTCCAAGTCCCTTTTCTGCTGACCTAGCCACGTCCTGTCTAGCCTCCAGGTAAACCTCAGCACCTAAAAGGAAACCTCGCCCCATCCCACCCCCTGGAGGATTCCAGCTTTTCCGTGGGATCTGCACCCACCACCATGTCTTACTGCCCCCAATGCTCAGAGTCGAAGTTCTTTGCACTCTGGAAGGCACGTTTGCATTCTTCACCTGTATCCCTTCTCCTCGCCCCTTTGTATATCCCATTTTTATACCTGTTTCTTATTTTACAATAAAATTTGCTATCAAAAAAAAAATACTAATGAGACTTTAAATTTCTTCTCACCCTATGTCATGGATTGTATTGTCACCCCAAAATTGTATTATGTGTACCAACTTGGTTAGGCCAGGATTCCCAGTGTTCTGTGATTGTCCTCCATTTTGTGATTGTAATTTTATGTTAAAGACGGGTAGGGTGGGATTGTAACACCCTTCCCAGGTCACCTCCCTGAGCCAATGTAAAGGGAGTTTCCCTGGGATCTGGCCTGCACCACCTTTTATGTCTCAAGAGATAAAAAGGAAAGGGAAGGAAGCAGAGAGTTGGGGACCTCATACCACCAAGAAAGCAGCACCAGGAGCAGACCGCAACATTTGGATCTGAGGTTCCTGTGCTGAGATGCTCCCAGACCAAGGGAAGACAGATGCATCACAAGGACCTTCCTTCAGGGCCCACAGAGAAAGAAAGCCTTCCCCTGAAACCACCGCCCTGACTTTGGGCTTCTAGTCTACTGGACTGAGAGAGAATAAACTTCTCTTTGTTAAAGCCATCCACTTGTGGTATTTGTTATAGCAGCACTACATGACTAAGACTCCCTACACTCACAGTAGGAAAATGCCTTCTAAATGAGAATTTTTCAGAGGCTTCAGAAATACCTACACAAATCACGTAGTCAGACAATTTCAGGCTTGGAAGGAATCTTAAGCAACACTTGCCACTTCACCAATCCCAGAGAACAGGCGAGAAAACTGAGGTTCAGAAAAGTGAAGAGAGCTGGGGTCACATAAAGAGGCAATGTTAATAAGCTGCTGTGACTATTGCTATTTAGTACTAGCAGGATCTTTTCCCCAACAATTTTTATATGTACAATTCAGTGACATTGATTACATTGAAAATGTTGTACAACCATTACCACTATCCTTTTCCAAATTATCCCACCACCATTAACAGAAACTCAGTGGCCCCTAAGCACTGACTTCCCCTTTACTCTTCCCTCCCACCCCGGCAATCACTAATAAGCTCTGGTCTCTCTAAAAAAAAAAAATCGGCCTATTTCATGTAAGACGGATCAAACAGTATCTCTCTGTGACTGACTTATTTTGCTCAGCATGATGTTTTCCAGGTTCGTCCACCTTATAGCATGTATCAGGATTTCATGGCTGAATAATAGCCCATTGTTATGTATATTCCATTTTCTTTATCCATTCATCTCTTAATGGACATTTTTCTTGTTTTCAAGTTTGGGCTATTGTGAGTTGGGCTGCAATAAACACTGGTATACAGGTTGCTGTTTGCATCCCTGCTTTCAGTTCTTTGGGCCACATGCTTAGGACTGGGACTGCTGGGTCATATGTTCTACATTTAACTTTTCTGAGGAACCACCAAACTTTTCCACAGCGACTATGGCATCTTGCATTCCCACCAGCAATGAACAAGGGTTCCAAGTTCTCCACATCCTTGCCAACACCTCTTCTTTTCCTCTTTTTTTTAATTATACCCATTCTAGTGGGGGTGAGGTGGTATGGCATTGTGGGTTTGATTTTTTTTAATGACTAATAATGTTGAGCTAGCACCAGCAGAATTTTAGGATTTGTCATTGGTAATAAAAGCAAGCTCATCCGTTCATTTGAAGACAGACAGAAATAAACCTCCAATAAGCTGAGCATAGAATACGAACTGCAAGAGGAAGCAGGTGGCTGGGGTACTGGCACCAAAGGCAGTGTACTCTACCTGGGTCAGGGTCAAAGCTGAGGGCCTCATTATACACTGTAACCTCCCCATCACTGGCAACAGCACCCATCTCTCTCAAACATCATGTCTACAAAATCCATTTCAAACAACAGCCATCTAGTTATTTCCAAAGAGAGAATGGATGAATGACCCTGGCTCCTAAGGTCAATAAAACCAATGTCCAAGTTTTCGGTTGTGAATAAAATCTCAAAAGGACAGAATTTAAGAAAATCCATACTTCTTAGGAAGTTTCAAGTTTCAGAAGAAACTGATTTGAGAATAACTTTGACCTGCCTTCTGTGTCAGCCCTGAAATATAGTGGCTAATTAACCAACAGTATTTTTACTAATACTCTCATCCCTACCTTCAGGGTATGTGATTATTGGATACTGATCCAATAATGTATATTTCCAGAATCCCACCCATGTGTGTAGACTAGCTTTACAAGGAAAGAATTAGAAACTATGAAGTTATGGGGAATTTTGATTGAATTATGATTTCAACTTCACATTCAATTAACCAATTTATTCAAAGTGCTTTCAAACCCTGTATTATGATGCTTAATTAGTAGGTTACATTCTGCCTTCTCCCCCACTACACACACACAACCAGCAAAGTAACCACAACCATCCAACCTTCCAGATGACCTGCCAGTCACAATGGAGGCTCCTGTGGAGGTTATGCATCTCAGGTTGTAGCTTATGCTTGTAATGTGCTCTAGAAACCTTATAGAAAAAGTTTGGCTTTCACAATTATTTTCTTTGAGCTTCTCTTTGACTGAGATCTCACAAAGCCTCTCAAGATCTTCTAGACTAGATGCTACATACTGCTGGTTTGCCAGCTCCATTATTTCATCTCCTCAAGGAATTCCCAGAGACAGCAGTGCCACCTGCTGGTAGGGAGGGCACAATCTGCTTTCTGGAAAATTTTTTTTTTTTTTTTTTTATGGGTGACAGGAATGGCAGCCTAGATTTCTGTCTTTGGGAGCCTTTCTTTTCTAGACCACATTATAAGCATAAGCTACCACCTGAGATGCATAACCTCCACAGGAGCCTCCACTGTGACTGGCAGGTCGTCTGGAAGCCATATAAAGCAAAGCCAGGCTAGCCAACAATGAGGCACTTCTGCCTGGAAATGCCTCCTCAATGCTGCAAATGCAAGAGCCTCACTGAATTCAACATTTCCTGGCTCTCCTTTTCCCCCACTGCTTCAGCATCGCATAATAGCACTCCCAGCCCCGACCTGTGGCTATGCTATCTAGCTCTGTCTCACATCCTAAGGAAGGTGCTCAGACCCCTCTCAATGTGAAGGCTCTTACATGTACACAATGTGACACAGATCCTTCTCAAAGGACACTACTCCTTAGGCATGCAGGTTGGACTCTAATTTCTTTCATTTGCTCTCCATCCTCCCGGTGACTTACCCAAGGGACAGAAACAACAGAAAGGAAATGATTTTGTTGTTTTGAAAGTAACGGTAACGAGTTTTCATTGATTCAGACAATAAAACCTTGTGCTATAGGTCACTGATACATGTTGCATCCCTCAAGATGAACTAAGCCTGCCAATCTTCCTGGTTTCCCTTCCTTAAACTGATCAGTATTTTTCGACCTTTTCAAAGCCCCTTCTGTAGGCTGAACGTAAGAACTGCATGCCCTTTGTGTAGTTTTCACAGGCAGTCCCCAGTTACAAACGTGCCACTAACGTGCAACCTGTAGTTACAAACCAATCCCCGTAAAGCCTATTTACATTAAAAATTTGAGGTGTATACAAAGGTTCGTAATAATAAACTGGCGCTACTTTGGGAAGCGCATTAGAACACTGTTATTATTACCATATTATCATGTTAAAGATATTTTAGTGTAGCTGGAAATGATTCTTTAATGTTTATGTATAGAAAAGGAACACTACATCCTAAGACAAACATTTGATTAATTGACGTTAGATACCAACCGTACCTAACTGTTGCGACTTACGTACAAATTCAAGTTAAAGACAGATTTAGGAGCGGAACTCGTTCGTAATCCAGGAACGGCCTGCATGACAAAAATGACATTTTTTTTTCTTTAGACCTGAAAGCATATAGTTTTTCAAGTTATACCACCTCTCTCAACCTTCAGAATTCCTTCCCCCACCATCACCAATACCAACTTAAAACTTTTAGGCAAAGTTTTAAGTTATTCCCAATAATTTGCTTTGTGTTCCAACCACTAACTAACAACCTGTATTTCACTTTACTAGGAACAGTTGTTATGTTCCCAGAGACCTTGAGCTTCACAGCAACTTCTTTTACTTTCATGCACCTCAGAGTTCTCTGCTCCCTAACAAATCTAAGTGCTCCCTCTTCAATTTTTTTTTTTTTGTGACTTGTCAAGCTAATTGGTTTCCTATCAAGTGTAGACATTTTGTCAGGATGCAGGGGCGGATTAAGCAGTAAGCAAGGTACTCACGGGATTACATTAAGCGAGGTGTGCAACAGGCTTAATTGTGTTTGCTTACCAATCAGTAGGGCACAATTTCATGGGGGTTTCATCACCACTTTCATGTGGTGAAAAACCGGTAAAATTTTGACTACAGACTAGTAAGTAGGCACAAGTAGCCCCATGTGTACCTTGCTCATTGGATAATCCATCTCTGGAGTATGTCTTAGATGTTTGAAAATCATACTGTTTCCTAAAGAAACCAATCTGTAGCAAGAAGAGGAATAAAAGGGCTTTGAAAAGGTATCAGGATGTCTCCAAGGAATCAGGTAAATAAACACCTTTGTTAATCTCATGCCAGAATAAATTCTAAGTCGATGACACTGAAACTCCAGAATACAGGAAAATTAACAAAGTAGTTAACCACTGGAAAACTGAAGGGACCTTTTATGTTTCACTGTAAGGATGTACAGTATACCCTTCCTATTGCAGGTCTGCGGAAATGGAGGAGAGAGGTAGGCGATACCCTGCAGTTTTAATCTGCTCCGAAACTGCTGCACACACCTCCCCTTTTCAAAGTGTGGTTTACAAGAGAGATTCCCTCCCCACACATCCCTTTTCTGCCAGCCAAATGGTCTTCTTCAAACACACCCTTTTCAAAGAACTGAGGAGGTCTGAAGAGGCTTAATTTAGACCCTGTGTTCCTCTCCCTACAGTCCACTAATAAGCAGAAAACAAGTAATTACGCGCTTCAACAGCCCCTGAAAAACCTCAGTTTACAGCGACCTCCCCCCCCCCCCAAAACACACACACAAAATCTGTCTTCTTGAACAAGAATCTCAGTGTGCTGACCTGGTCCGCAGTTCACTGCACGCATTTCTTTCCTCACAACTTACCAGTCACCAGTTAAGGGTCTCATTTAGACCTGCTCCGCCAGCGCCCAGCTGCTTAGAACATTTTTACCCCTGTAACCAATCTCTGGGCCCTTCAGCCTACTCAGAGCGCCCACCTGCGGGGAACCTGGGCCCTTCAGCCCGCTCAGAGCGCCCACCTGCGGGGAACCTGGGCCCTTCAGCCCGCTCAGAGCGCCCAACTGCGGGGAACCTGGGCCCTGCAGCCCGCTCAGAGCGCCCACCTGCGGGGAACCTGGGCCCTGCAGCCCGCTCAGAGCGCCCACCTGCGGGGAACCTGGGCCCTTCAGCCCGCTCAGAGCGCCCGACTGCGGGGAACCTGGGCCCTTCAGCCCACTCAGAGCGCCCACCTGCGGGGAACCTGGGCCCTTCAGCCCACTCAGAGCGCCCAACTGCGGGGAACCTGGGCCCAGGGCTCGCCTGCAGGTCCAGCGGGCAGAGAAGCTTCTCCGGGCGACACTCGGGCTCGGTCCCGGGGTCACGCCGCCCCCACCCCGCCCGCACCGGGGCAGAGAGCGCTTCTGCACAGCTGCGCCTGCAATTGGGCGTCGCTCACAGCCCCGGGATCAGTGCGGGTCCCCAGGCTTCAGAGGTTCGCGTCCCAAGGCCTGGGCCACTTTAACGTGACACTCCATTTCTTCCCTCATTTTCCCGCTGCATTAATGCCACCTTCTGCTGGGCCCCAGCCCGGGTCCGCACCTGGAACGCCCCCACCTCACCACCAGCGCCCTTTACCTGCCAGCATCCCTCTGGGCGGGAAACAAAGGCGGAGGTGACGCTGCCAGGTGGGCAACTCCTCTCCGGTGGCCCCGTCTCCGCGGTGGGGAGGATGTAGAGACGGGTAAGAGGGTAGGAAAGGGAAACCGAGGCACCGAGGGGTGGCTGAGCCTGGGTCTGCGGCCACCTCAGAAGCGAGGCTCCCTGAGGGTAGTTAACCCCAGACTACCCCCGCCACGCCCCGCCCTGCGATCCCGCTCACCCGGAGGGCGAAGGCGCGATAGGACCGGCAGCCCCACCGCCTCGCTCACCTCAGGACAAGCGCTCCGGCTTCTTCCGACGGCGCGAGAGAAAGCCCTGCCGCTCGCGCACGCGCACTAGCGCTCTCGCGCCTTCGCCCCTCTAGTGCACACGCGCCCCTCTGACCAGGCTCTGGCCCGCCCCTGCCCTGACCGTCAGCGTCCGCGACAGCCAATCCGCTCACACGGGAGACCAAGCGCCGGTCATGTGGCCACAGCAGCCAATCACCAAATTGCCCTCAGCATCACAGGTTCCTAGGTCCCTGGGGGCTCCTTTACTACCTGTGGAGAGGGTGCGGGGCATGCACAAAAGACTGAGTCTCCGTGTCGGGGGACTGAGAAGCGCTCGATTGATCATTTGCTACATCTGTTAGTTTCTAAAATCCTAATATGAATAGTCATCACCTGGGTATCTTGTCAAAATGCAGATTCTGATCCAGTAAGTTTGGGGTAGGGACCTGAGAGTCCACCTTTCTAACTAGCTCCCAGGTGGTGGTGATGCTGCTCCTGGTCCCAGGACCACCCTTGAGGAGCAAGATTTTAAGGAAATCTGTCAGGAAGCGTCGGTTTTGCACCTTCCCATGTTATTTTCAAGTCTTGAGACCTCTTCCTCCAGTGATGCAGAGCATTCCAGTGACTGACTAAGCACTGGGTGTCCTGGTGACGCTCATAGTTTGGGCACCGGCTGAGGGACAAAAACCCGCTAACCAAACCCACTGCTATGGTGTCAATTTGGACTCATAGACCCTACAGGACAGAGTAGAACTGCCCCATAGGGTTTCCAAGGCTGTAAATCTTTAGGGAAGCAGACTGCTTTGTCCCAGGAGCAGCTGGTGGATCGGAACCCCTGACCTTCCACCACTCTGCTGTGTTTAATTCCCGCACCACCCACCCTTAGGCTAAGGGTCAACAACCTATGCCAACTTGGGGTTGGAGTGTGGAAAGTAGAAATGGAGACTGTATGATCCTTGGAAATGACAGGACTGTTTGTTCTAAAATAGTGGGCATGTGTTTCTGAGCGGCAGCTCTGCCAGACTCTGGCATAAAGTGCCCCCTACTTTGTGGAATTTACAGCCTGTAATAGAACTCCAAGGGCAAGTTCAGGAAGGGAGCTTGGAGTACAGGAAAAAGATGCAGGTATCTGATGTTTGCAGTCTCAGCTAGAGTGGTTGTAATCTAACCTGCCTTAGAAGTCTTAAAAAATTTTCCAGATACTCTTCTGTAATTCCAGAGTCAGGACATCAAGAAGCCCATTTCCTCCGCCATCTCTCAAACTTGACGTGAACTTAGTGTACAGACTGTGCATCTAGAAGCTTTGTTGTTCAGCATAGCCAAGCTCTTATTACCCAGTGTTGTACTGATGTGCTCCAAGAGTCTAAGGGCTAAATTCTCCAAAACTTTCAGACCAGGTGGTGTGATATTCCACCACACTGCTTCAAGCAGTTATCTCTCACTCTTCATCAAGGGGAATAAACTGCCACTTAGAGAAAACTTTGTCCTTGTTGGTGTGTCTTATCAGGACTAGAAGTGAAGCCCAATTAGAAACCTCAGAGATTGTTCATCACATTGCTCAGTATCAGAGCAGACATAGCATAAAATTCAGAGTTTCTGGGAACACATTAAATCAAGTTCTGGTTACAGCAGGAATAAACAGCTGTCCAATGGAGAAAAATACATTTGAAGTCTCAAAGAAAATTTCCTTTGCTGTCTTTTATGGTCGCTATGAGTTGGAATCAACCCGATGACAATGGTTTTGGTTTGACTTGGTTTTAGCATTAAACCAACTGGAGGAGTCCTGGTGGCTCAGTGGTAAAGTGCTTTACCGTTAACCAAAACTCAGTGGTTTAAACCCATCAGGCTTATCATGGGAGGAAGATGTGGTGACCTGCTTCTGTGAAGATTACAACCTTGGAAGCCCTATGGGGCAGGTCTTCTCTGTCATATAGGGTCGCTATGAGTCGGAATCGACTCCACGGCAATGGGTTTGATTTCGGGTTTATCATTAAACCAGTGGTTCTTAAGTGTGGCTGTGCAGTAAAGGTTTTAAGGGTGTAGATTTGGGGCCCCTGTACCCAGAGGTTCTGCTTGGTGTCAGGCGTGGAACCTGTGTAGCTACAGGTTTAAAAAGTCCCACAGGTGATTTGCTATCCAGCATGTGTGAGAACACCTGTGTAAGTTGCTAGATCAATGGAGTCATTCTCTCACAAGGAAAAGTCACCTCTGCAACACAGATCACTAATGACACGAAGACTGTGAAAACAGAGGGCATTTTCCACACAATATGTGAGAATACGTAAGAAAGGCCAAAAATCATCCATAGGAAATAAATACACCAAGGACAGTTCAGTGGTACAAATTGAAAAGCCAGGTCCACAACTCAGTTTCATTGTAGATGATTAGCTAAATATTTCAAAAAGAACCTATTATTTTTGTAAACCATGCCAAGCGAACCAGCTCTCTCGTGATATCTTCACTTATACTATGCCCCTCTTACCAAAAGCAAATTCCTGGTTGAATATCATTAACAGTTATTCTCTGAGGCTTTTCCAAAAGTGTGTAAGGAGTCACCAGGGGTACTTGTTAAAATGCAGATCCCCAGGACTCACCCCAGAGTCTCCTGTTACCTCTCTCATGTAACAGTCCTGAAGTCAGTATTGGTTAAATGGGAGTCGAGACTGGACCTCCTGATAGAGAGCATCTACACATAGGCAAGCCCTCAAGTAAAAGAGCTATGATATTAGTTTAGTTTGCCATGCTGGCTAAATATAGGAGGGCCATCCCATTTTTAAAAACTCCAAGAGATTCTCCGTTCTGTTTACTGGGATTTTATGAAGCTCTGTCATTATTATTATTTTTTTTAATAAGGCATCGGGATGCTGTTGTTGCACAGAGTTTTTCTATGAAATGATGTGTAATGCAGTGGAGCTTGACTCAGTTTTTAACTCAATTAGTGAGGTCCCCTGAGAACGCTCTCCTAACAACAGCCATCTTTTTCTAAAGTGACTTTATTTGTGACACCAAAAATATGGAAGCCCAATGTGTGAGCCTTCAAACTAGCTTCTGTCCTGCTCTGATGCTTCTAAAAATATATTTCACACCATCCAAACGGGAGGAATGTTTTTCGCCTTGTAAACTTGTAGCTCTATCTATTGGGTAAAATAAGGACAGATTTCACTGATATTTAACTAGCATGAATACTGTGAATTTTAAACTAGAAAAAAAATTGTTTTTCCTTTATGGGTGTCATCATTATAAACAGAGGCAACAGGAGACAAAGAGATGCTTACTTGAGGATATGAATTTGTATAAAGCACATCTAGGCCCTTATTCATTTTCTGTTTCTCAGTCTACTTGCCTCACATACGTAACTCGGCCCCACCTCTCTGCCCCTTGATAACTTAGCTCCAGCCACAACTATCTTCTTAACTTTTCCTCAAATACTCCAAGCCCACTCTTGTCGCAGGAACACACTACTCTCTCTCTGGATGGGATCTTCTGCCCCCATGTACGCACAGGGCCCTCTCTCCCTCATTGAACAGATCTTTGCTTAAAGGAGTCCTTGTCAGAGAGGCCTTCCCTGGTCAAATGATCCAAAGAAGCATTTCCTCCAGCAACCGGTGCTCTCTAACCAAGCCTTTCTCAACCAGGGTTCCGTGAGAGAATTTCCCTAGAGAAAACCATGTCAGTGACTTTTTTCATACCTCCCAAGGATGGTACATAGCTAACATCCTTCTAGTTGCGTACAAGAAGTTAATTCATTGTATGTAACAGGTGCTTTAGGGCATTAGTGTTTAATTCTCCCATGGTACTGATAGAAAAGGGCTGCTGTAAATGGTTATCCCACTGGATTTTTCTTCTGAGCTCTTATCAACATTTCATGAATGATTTCTTTGTCTCTAGAATGTAAGCATATGGACCTTGATTTTGTTCCCTGCTTATCCTCCATGCCTGGAACTGGTGTATAGTAAGAAGAACAAATCCACTGCAGTCCAGTCCATTTCAACTCATAGTGACCCTATAGGACAGAGTAGAACTGCCCCATACAGTTTCCAAGGAGCACCTGGTGGATTCCAAATGCTGACCTTTTGCTTAGCTACCATAGCTCTTAACCACTATGCAACCAGGGTTTTCCTGGGATAGCGTAGACACTCAAAATATATTTGTTGAATAAACTCCACAGCAGCAATTTGTTATAACTTTTTAAAAGCTTTTCCATTTTTAAAACAATTCATGTTAAAACTTCTATATGCACAAATATGTATATTATGGATTTCCTGAGTGGTATGATAAGACAGAAAATGTTAAAAGAATTGGAAAAGCTAAAAAGATTAGTCCAGATACTAATAAAAGAATGCTTTCATCATCCAAAAGTAAATGACCAACTGCTCAATCAGAATGAGAGATGGGGGAGGGGTTAATAATTTGAGGATGTTTTCTACAACCCTTAACAACAGAAAATAGAGCGGGCTTTCATTTTTTTTTTCTTTTTTTCATTCCAGACAGGATCAGAAATGGACTCTAGAGATTGCTGTGGGTGAGCCACTCAGTAAGAATTAAAAACATAATTGAATTCTGCATCCTCATGAAACAGAGGAAAACCAAGAAACCTGTTCATGCACTCTAGATTTTTAAAAAGGAAAATAGGATCAATGTAGGCCCCACTTAGGAGATAATTGAAAGGAAGTACTTTAAAAAGTCAATAACCCACAAGAAAATCCTATATACTTTTTCCCCTGCTGTCCATGAAAAGTTTGTACCAAGAAATAAAAATAACAAGCATTTTGGGGTAGAAGCTAAAAAGAGAACTGGTAAAGTTAAAGCCATATAAATTACTAGAGAAAAAATAGGGCATTTTCCCCAGACTGGCAAGAGAGCTTATGTGAACAGGATAAAGACACCCAATAAACTATAAATGAGGAGAATAATAACTACACCAGAAAGACTTTGAAAAGCACCTTGCAAGTATCTTAGAAACCAATAAAAGGAGATTGTTTCAACATGTAAATGGGAGGAAGTCACTCAAAGAATAAGTGGGATCTTTGATCCTCGTAAAGGATTTGCTCAAGAATGGAAAAGGGGACATCTTACAGGCTGAATTGTTTGATCCCAATGGAAAGAATTAATGGAGACTTCCTTTCCCATGATGTCCCCAAAGATGGACTAGTTGGAATTACTTGACTGCATGCTACTCAAGATACTTTACCAGGCAGGCTGGACAAAATCAATGTGGACAAAATGTCAGGACAGAGAAATGGAGAATCTGCTGACTCAGATGGGTGGCTTATATCTACAAATGTGTAGCTGTAACCTCATGCATAGAGGGAGTTCAGAGGAGACCTGAAGAATCATGGTCAGAAGAGTCTTACTTTAACACCAGGCAGAGTCACAGAGCCTATAACACTGATTAAAAAATCACTTTATATTTAAACAAAAATCATCTTTGGAAAGAAAGACAATGTGAATTTTAAAAGTAAAAGCATGCTTGATTTGCTGGTTTCAGGAGACATGTGCTGGTCACTAAACAAATGAGAACTGATGACTATCTTCTGGGCTAGTATATTTCTTTCCAATTGACTTTAACTGGGCTCTCCATGATGGCAACAGGGGTACAGACCACAGAATACTGCACAATCAATAGACAGCAACGTGCCCTCCTCTGAATGAAGTCCAAAGAGTAGGAATCCTGAGGGATCACATTAAACATACACCTACTTCTTAACTCCTGTAGTAAAGAAATACTTAAGTGTTTGCTAAGTAGATTACTTTCAAAATTTCACATGCTTCAAATGCCCTCATCATATACACTGTCTTCCTGTTTGACTAGGCAGGATAAGAATTACATATCACCATATTGTATTTTTGCTTATCTCTTATGACCTTACTATTACTTGTGCATTTATTAACCTGTTAAAGTTACAGGTTTAAAATGAACTAAAAGCCCAGCACACAGTAAGCATTCAATAAATGTTAACTGTTTAAATTGACTTAATAAATAAATAAAACTTCAGAAAACCAATGAATAGATTCCAGGCTGTCCACTCTCCCCTCCCAGCCCCAGTGTTCTTTCATTTTGTACTGGGCTCCCTTCTGGAATTTCATCAGCTATCTCCAGCTGTATCAGCAACAGCCCTCTGGCAAAAAGTTCCTGCTAATAAGGGTGCAAAAACCATAGTCTTTATAGATTCTTATAGCTATTTATGGGAGTTCCTGGGTGGCACAAACGGTTAAGAGCTGGACCACTAGCCGCAGAGGCTGGCAGTTTGAACCCACCCAGAGGTGTCTCAGAAGACAGGCATAGTGATCTGTATCTGAAAGTTCACAGCCTTGGAAACCCTGTGGAGGACAGCTCTACTCTAACACACATGGGTCGCCATAGTTGGAGTCAACTTGGGGACAACTGTTTGTTAGCTTACCTAAAAATATTAAGGTTAATGAGTAGTAATCCCATTCATTCACTCACACATGCCCCAGCTTTGAGGAAGAGCTCCTTGGGTATGGTAATTTAGTCCTGATAAGTGTGTAAGGTTTGGGATGCAGCAGTCACCCATAGCTGAGGCATAGACAGATAAAACATGGCATAAAACAGAGAAAGGGAAAAAAGAGTGAGAGAGACAGAGACTGTGGTTTAAGGCAGATGTTACAAGACAGATGCCTATAGGGTGAGACAAGTAAAGCGAACGAATGAAACAGGCAGCGATAAGACAGTAAGAAAAGTTGGGGACTGTGGTATTACTAAATTGCAGCCCATTTTTGCAACATGAGAATGCAAGATCTGCCGTATCTCGTAATTTTTTTTATTAACTTTTATTGAGCTTCAAGTGAACGTTTACAAATCAAGTCAGACTGTCACACATAAGTTTATATACACCTTACTCCGTACTCCCACTTGCTCTCCCCCTAACGAGTCAGCCCTTCCATCGTGATTTTTTTAGAGATCTAGAAATCTGGATTTGTATGAGAACTTAACCCATTTTTAAAAAAGAAATCTCTGTGGGCCAAACAAAACACATCTACAAATCAGATACGAGCCACAGCTACAACCCTTAGCTAAAAGGGTCAATTCCCCAGCCTAAAATCTCTCAAACCCCTTCCCAGAACTGTGTCATATGACCACTGCTAGGTGCAGGGGAGGCTGGGAAATTAAGCTGATTTTTTTGGTTGTTTGCTTTAAACTCAGTGCATCGTTGTAGTAAACCTGGGTTAAATCGTTGTAGTAAAACCTGGATTCAGCTACTAAGCAAGAAGGAGACCACAGACCCAAAGGAGGGAATATGCCCCAGGCTTTGAGGCTTTTTTTTTTTTTTTTTGAATACTAGGTCTAAGGGAATTCCACAAACATTTACCTTCTCAGCAACCTCCTTTCTCCCTGCTCTTGAATGTTCCCTGGAGGTCCCTAAATCAAGCAACTAGCCTGAGTATAATGTGACTTCTACTGTTTTATTATACAACTGCATTCAATTAAAGGACTGCAATCACTGTGCTAAATGTGGCCATTATCAATATAGTGTGTGTCTGAGGAAAGCAGACAAATGGGAAAGGAAATATATGCTAGAAATACCAGGTGCAAGAACTTAAAACCTGAATCCCTGCTTTTCCTGGGGCTTTCAATACATGACAGACGTACTTCTCCTGTCACTGTCCCAGTCTCAAGAGAAGCAAATGTCTGAGGCATCATTAGATTTAAATTACTTAGGAAAATGTCTCTGAAGTCAAAAGCTGTATGAACCAAGTACACATTTCTCGTTTTCACGTCAGTGACCGTCTTATCCAAGAGTTAGATGTACCAACTTTAAAATGTGAAAGAGAAGGCAATAATCGACTAGTAATGATGCAACATCAATGGGTGTGGAGTTGATCAAGCCCTCTGGACTGCCATAGTATTTTCTGATTTTAGATTCTCTGGGCTTTGCCTTAAACAACATAGGAGCAAAACATCTAGTTAAGACACTGAGCAGAGTATCAGTTTCAGGTTTTCTGTAGTCTTTTTTTTTTTTTTCTTTTGAACATTTTCTTGTGGTTTGAGTAAAATTTTACAGAGCGAATTAGTTTCCCATTCATCAATTTATACACATTATTTTTGTGACAGAAATTGCAATCCCCTCAATCCCCAGTTCCTTCCCGGGTTCCCATTAGCCCACCTTTCCTGCCCCTTCCTGCCTTCTGAATTTTGTTCTGGGGAAAATGCTGCCCCTTTGGTCTTGTGTGGTTGATTGTTCTGAGGAGCAGGTTCCTCAAGGGTGTTATTCACTTTAGGGGCCGGTCTTTTTGGCGGAAAGGTGATCTCCAGGAGTGGGTTCAGTTCCAAGTTTGAAGAGTATCTAAGGGCCATAGTTTCAGGGGTTCCACCAGTCTCTATCAGAATGGTAAATCTGGTCTTTTTTATGAATTTGAATTTTGTTCTAGAGTTTTCTCCCACTCTGTCCAGGACCTTCTATTATGATCCCAATCAGAGTGGTTGGTAGTGGTAGCCAGACACCATCTAGTTCTCCTGGTCTCAGGCTAGTGGAAGCTTTGGTTCGTGTGGTCCGTTAGTCCTTTTGACTAATTGTTGCCTTGAATCTTTGATTTTCTTCACTCTTCTTTGCTCCAGACAGAAAGAGAGCAATAGCTCTATCTTAGATGGCCACTCACAAGCTTTTAAGACCCCAGTTGCTACTCACCAAAGTAGGACGTAGGACCTTGTCTTTATGGGCTATGTTATGCCCATTGACCTAGATGTCCCCTGAAACTATGGTCCTAAGCCCTCAAGCCCCATGACTCAATCCCTTAAGGAGTTTGGTTATGGCTAAAAAGTTTCCATAACTTTGCCCCCTGTGTGCTCTACTGTATACGTTGATACATTGGCAGCACTTGCATTTATGTATGCACTCATGGGTGTACTCCCACACCTGTTCAGCTTACATATCTACCTATGTATCCACTCTTAAATTACTGTTTGTGGTTAAGTTATTGCAGAATCGTGTATGTAATAGTATTTACCTGCCAGTGCCTTCCTTTGCCTTGGGCATATGTTGCTGACCTCCCCCTTATTGTGTATTGCCTTTCCCTTTATCCAAGTTAATATGTGTCTACTATTTACTTTGTGATTTTCCTTCCCTCCCGCTCCCGTCCCTGGTAACCATCAAAGAATGTTTCTTTCTGTGTGTAAACCTTTTCTTGACTTTTTATGATACTGATTTCACATAATATTTGTCTTTTTGTGATTGACTTATTTCACTCAGCATAATGTCCTCTAGGTTCATCCATGTTGTGAGATATTTTGCAGATTCATTGTTATCCTTTAACGTTTCGTACTATTCCATTGTGTGTATGTATCGTGGTTTGATTATCCCTTCAGCCAATGATGGGCACTTAGGTTGTTTTTTCTGTAGTCTTAAGAGACCTGGATTTGCTCTTGATTTCTACCTAGAATTTACTATCTTCAAATTTTATGAAGATCATGTTGTACTTAACCTCATTTTCCATTTACTGGGAAGAAAGAAAAATCATTTGCTTCCATTTTTACTTTTTACTCATTTCTCGGCATTTTTGTGGAGCTCTCCCCCACACTCCCCCACCAATGATGAAATCTTCTTTAATTAACCTCTCTAGTCAAAAAGTCATCAGGATTTTCTAGAGCTAATGATGCCTGGGAGCCCTGGTGGTGCAGTCCTTAAGCACTCAGCTGCTAACCAGTATGTCGGCAGTTTGCAGCCACCAGCTGCTCCTTGAAAACCCTACAGGGAAGTTCTACTCTGTCCTGTAGGGTCACTATGAGTCAGAATGGACTCGATGGCAATGGGTTTGGTTTTTTTGGTGGGGGGTTAATAATGCCTGAGGAGCCTGTCAATAGCAACACAAATCCACATATAAACATTAAATCCCTGTTACTGGAGTTGTTTACTCTGGGCCTTGCTGGCCAGCTCTTCGTGTTCCTTCATCTATTTGCATTGAAGTGGGCTCCCAGCTTTTGTAGACTCAATATTTGTGTTTCAATCAAGCCAAGTCTCTTCAGAGTTCATCCTTCTTTACTCTTCCACTGAGAAATGTCAAGGGCTGCCCTTTCCTGTAGTTTTAGGGAATGTCTTGTCCTCATCCTCGTATTCCAAAGCAGGAATCAAATGAGAATTACTGTTTCCCTGTCAATCTAGCAGTTTCACTTCTATTACATTAGCCTTCAGCAACCCATGCTAAGTCTCGTGAGTCAAATCTTAACTTAGGTTTTAAAACTATATTTCAAAATATGAAATACCCTTCTGTCTTAGTTGGGGATTGCTTTGGACTATATATATGGGAAATCCAGTTGCAGTGGCTTATCCAAAATTTTTTAAAACCTTCTCAAAAAGTCCAGAGGCAGGCTGGGGAAGCAGCTGTGCAAAGTCATTGCTGCAGGATTGGTTGCCGGGAAAGCAGCTCTGGGATGGAGAATGCACGTGGGAGTTTACTGAGGAGCGCTCTTGGGATCAATCCCTATGGGATAATGGAAGGAAGCAGGATTGGACAGAGAACAAGTTGGGCTGTGGTGCCGCCACAAGAGGACCTCAGCCAATCACGTGAGATCTGAAGCTGTGATGGTTTTTTAGAATTTTTCTGAGTTGGGGCAAGGGAACAGGCCTTTATACTCCCTCAAAAGCCAGTCACTGGACATGGGTTCCCCACCAGGAAGGAGGCATGACCTTCGGAGAGGTGCCATCTTCAGCTGAGGGTAATTCCCAGAGAAGGCTTATAGCTGAAGGCTATCAGCTAACCACACTCCCAGCAGTGGGGGGTAACAGACTCCAGTCCTGAAGGGGATCTCAGTAGAGAAGGTCAGTGCCCACCACAGTCGTCATATCCTAGGCTCCTTCTACCTTTCTGACCTGCCACTCTTAGCATTTGGCTTTCACGCTCACGGTTGCTTCATGCTCTCAAGATGACTATTCCACCCCCTGCCTTATTTCTGCACTTAAGGCAGAAATAAGAAGGATGCAACAAGGAAGAAGAGGTAATGCCTATATTAAAAAAAGAATGATTTCCCAGAGATGTCCACCAATCTTCTGTTTACATCTCACTGGCCACAACTTGTCACATGGCTATTTCTAGATGCAAGAGCTGATGGGAAATGTATGTTTTAGCCAGACACATTGCTGCCTCGATGAAAGCCGGAATTCAAAGTTTTGATTTTCAAGAAAAAGAGGAGAATGGAGATTGGAATTAGCAACTACCAGTACTCCCACACCATCTGATTTTCAAAACTAGTTAACTCTCTTTGACAAGAAGTTGGCAATTCTCTATAAACCACAAGGATTTATTCCATAATTTCTTCCCAGAAGCCACTTCTCTATCTTGATCACACACTAGTTGTACTACTTCCTTCTGTGGCCACTGCAGGTTAGGATTCCTTTTCTAGTTGTCATGATTATCTCAAAAGAGTAAACGTTAAACTTCTTTCTTACTGATTGATCATTTCTCTCTTTTTCTCTCTCTCACACACAGGCACAGATACATGAGGTTTTACTCTTCCTATGTTTTTGAGAGTAGAATGATAGTAACAAAGTGCCCTCATTTTATCCAGTCTAAAATCATCATTGTATCTTTGTCAGTGTGGGATCAAACTAAAGTGCATCTAGAGATAAAAGAGGAATCATTGGCAAAATGGGTACACAGAGGATAGAGGTATAGCAAATAAAAATACAGGACACCTAGTTAAATTTTAATTTCAGACAACTGACAAATAAATTTAGTATAAATATATCCCAAATATTGTATGGGACACACTGATACTAAATATTTATTTGTTGTTTATCTGAAACTAAAATTTAACTGGTTACCCTGTGTTTTATCTGGCAACCCCGACCAGGAGGAATAGTGTCCACACCATCACAGAGCTCAATACTGCTACTGAGCCCACTTTGACTTCACCTACTCCCCTGGAGCTTTCCCATAAACGTCTAGCCTGAGAACTACTGTCCAGTATGTTTGGAGACTCATCAAGACAGCTAAAGCTGAAGCATTCTTTCCAAAAACTTACTTTTTTTTTTTTTTTATTATTTCCTAGAACACGGACCCCCTCGGGCATGAAGATGAGATTCAAATGGGTCTCTGAATCCACTGAAATTGTGCCCTTATATTGTTTTCGTTTATTTATATGCATTCATTCATTCATCCTTTCATTTAGTCATTTCACAAACATTTATGGCTCCTTACTGTATTCAAGGCACTAAACAAGGTCCAGAGATAACAGTCAAATAACACAGAGTCCCTTCATTCAAGATGCCCCTGTTATATGTGACATAACCTACTCTCGGGTGCAGTTAACGGTGGTGTGCCAGGGACCCTTGGTGAATCCTGCAGACATGGCTGGAGGCTTTCCTGGCAACTTGCCATGGTATAAGTCTGTCATTTGTGAGCACATGGACTCTGAAAACTTGTTAGGAGCACACAGTGCTTCAAAGGGTAGGCCACGCCATTGCATTGAGTACTGAAGGGAGCTTGAAGTGAGGGATAGTCTGCTATCTTGCATTATTAGATCATGTGACTCTTTCCATGCTGGCTACTGTGTAGCATTTACTCTAAGAGGACAGGAGCCCAAATGGGAAGCAAAGAATTGTAATTGGAGATTTTCACTGTCAAGCACTGTGAATGAACAAGAAAGACACTTAAGGGAGAGAAGTATTTTGAAGGTATTTTTCCACAAGACTTGATCATAGACAAACTTCTTAACCTGCCCCTCCAAAGACACGGTTTGGAGAGGGAGTCTGCTGGTTTCTAATCTCTACCCTATGAAACAGCTGAACAGTTTAAGGAAAGAAACCTCACAGGCAGAGATGCTGGGAAAACAGTGCTAGTTATTCTTGAGATTAAGGGCTTTGCTGAAATACTCTCACGACTAATGTCTAACTCTATCATTGACTTTGGACTGGCAAAGAAAAGGGCTAATATCAACCTTCCTTTTTCAGACGTCCTCCCTAAGAACTGAGAATGCAGAACTACCCACTTCTCCTCAGCCTATAGAAAGAAGGGAGCAGATCTTGAACGTGTATTCTACTCCTATGGGCTGTTGTTATCTTTTATTTTGAAGTTTCTGGTGATTAGATTTGAGAGAGAGAAAGAGAAGATAGATTCAAAGATCCCAGATTTATCTGAAAAACACAGCCCATAGCCAGAATGCTCCTTGGAAGCAAGGATGGTGAGACCTGTCTCACATGCCTGGAACATATTATCAGGAGGTTCCAGTCCTGGTGAATTTGACAGGCTTGTAAGGCATACTACAGAAAAGCTTCACCCTTAGGTATGGGCCAAGGGCTCCCCTTCTCAGGATCTATGCCTCAAGGAACCTATGCTTTGGAGGGCTTCCTTAAAATTTTCTATCTTCCTCTTGTAGGTGGGGCAGTACCATTTGGGCAGGATGCCCAGAGCCCAGGCAGGGATCTACATGGACCTTGTTGACTGTTTTGTGCTTTGGAGCACTCCCTAATTCTCTACCTCATGGGTAGGGTTCACCAGATGCCCCAAGAAACTCTGGCCCATATATCCATGGGGTTGTCCCAGAGCTTCTGGGCTAGGCCCTGGATCTAGAATGGCAGTCTGGTGAGCAGATTACTCCTGATGGCAAAAGCAGTACTTCTTGTGAAGGATCACGTGAGATTGGTACACCAGAATGGTGTTCACACATAAATTTTAGATAACTTAAATTCTTTATATAAACAGGGTCTGCACGCCCCATGTGTGACTTTGTTAAAGAATTTGAACTTTATCCCACCAGTAACAGATAGATCAAACTACATTACTCAAAATATAAGATACAGCCATTTCATCTATATCTCTCATTTATACATAAGAAACTAAAGCCTAGAGAGGTCAAGTGACTTGTCCAAAATCACACAGATGATCAGGGAAAGAACTCCAGGTTGACTGATAACTTTACCAACCCATTCACTTTGTGGGCCAGCAGACGTGTCCAGGAAGGCAAAGTTACCTTGACCAACGGTGTATACGTAAGACAGGGATAGGACCAGCAAGATCTCCTGACCTCCTAGGTCAGTGGTCTCTTTTCTCTACCTTCCTACTTAGGCATGTAACCTTCCTCACCACTCCTTCCCTCAGTCCTTTCCAATGGAAATTCTAGGCCTACTCACACCAAAATGTGAGTTTCAGACAGCCAGTTATCACCTAAAATTGAGTTTCTAAATCGGTGTTCCGGAGGTGTCAAATTCATTGGCTGTAACGTGCCTTCACCCCAGACTTCAGTAGCTTGTCATTTATGGATTAAAGAAACTACTTTCCACCATTTCCCACTACTGCTAAAGTTCTTCATGCATCACATTTGGCTCTGAATCAAGTTTATGGAATTGGTAGAGTAACTTGGAGTATTTCTAACGCATTATCTACACTGGGATTAGTTTTCTTAAGCATATGGCCGTTAAAGAGTATCTGGCACATTGCAGGTGCTCACTAAATATTTCTTGAACAAATGAATGCTTGTGTTAATCATTGAAATTTTTTCAAATTTTAAAATTAAGGTAAAATTTACATATTTTTTTTTTACCCTTGTAGGTGTATAGTTCTGAGAGTTTTGACAAATGTTTACAGTCATGTAACCGCCACCACAATCAAAATACAGAACAGGTCCATCATCCCAAATGTTCCCCCAAGCCACCAATTTGTATTTTGCCCCTAAAGGTTTGCCTTTTTAAGAATACCAAATAAATGGACTCATACAGGATGCAGCCTTGTTAAGTCTGGCTTATTTCACTTAGCTTAACGTTCTTGAGGTTCATCTATGTTGATGCATGTATTAGTAGCTCATTCCTGTATTCTTTGGTATGTTGTACCATAATTTGTTTATCTATTTCTCAGCTGAAGCACACTTGGGCTGTTTCCAGAATTTACTATACACTGATTTTTTTTTTAATAACTTTTATTAAGCTTCAAGTGAACGTTTACAAATCCAATCAGTCTGTCACATATAAGTTTACATACATCTCACTCCCTACTCCCACTTGCTCTCCCCCTCTTGAGTCAGCCCTTTCAGTCTCTCCTTTCGTGACAATTTTGCCTGCTTCCCTCTCTCTCTATCCTCCCATCCCCCCTCCAGACAAGAGTTGCCAACACAATCTCAAGTGTCCACCTGATATAATTAGCTCACTCTTCATCAGCGTTCCTCTCCCACCCGCTGACCAGTCTCTTTCATTTCTGATGAGTTGTCTTCGGGGATGGTTCCTGTCCTGTGCCAACAGAAGGTCTGGGGACCATGGCCGCCGGGATTCCTCCAGTCTCAGTCAGATCATTAAGTTTGGTCTTTTTATGAGAATTTGGGGTCTGTATCCCACTGATCTCCTGCTCCCTCAGGGGTCCTCTGCTGTGCTCCCTGTCAGGGCAGTCATCGATTGTGGCCGGGCACCAACTAGTTCTTCTGGTCTCAGGATGATGTAGGTCTCTGGTTCATGTGGCCCTTTCTGTCTCTTGGGCTCTTAGTTGTCGTGTGGCCTTGGTGTTCTTCATTTTCCTTTGCTCCAGGTGGGTTGAGACCAATTGATGCATCTTAGATGGCCGCTTGTTAGCATTTAAGACCCCAGACGCCACATTTCAAAGTGGGATGCAGAATGATTTCATAATAGAATTATTTTGCCAATTGACTTAGAAGTCCCCGCAAACCATGTTCCCCAGACCCCCGCCCTTGCTCCGCTGACCTTTGAAGCATTCATTTTATCCCGGAAACTTCTCTGCTTTTGGTCCAGTCCAATTGAGGTGACCTTCCATGTATTGAGTGTTGTCTTCCCTTCACCTAACGCAGTTCTTATCTACTGATTAATCAATAAAAAACCCTCTTCCACCCTCCCTCCCTCCCCGCCTCATAACCACAAAAGTATGTGTTCTTCTCAGGTTTACTATTTCTCAAGATCTTATAATAGTGGTCTTATACAATATTTGTCCTTTTGCCTCTGACTCATTTCGCTCAGCATAATGCCTTCCAGGTTCCTCCATGTTATGAAATGTTTCAGAGATTCGTCACTGTTCTTTATCGATGTGTAGTATTCCATTGTGTGAATATACCACAATTTATTTACCCATTCATCCGTTGATGGACACCTTGGTTGCTTCCAACTTTTTGCTATTGGAAACAGAGCTGCAATAAACATGGGTGTGCATATATCTGTTTGTATGAAGGCTCTTGTATCTCTAGGGTATATTCCGAGGAGTGGGATTTCTGGGTTGTATGGTAGTTCTATTTCTAACTGTTTAAGATAATGCCAGATAGATTTCCAAAGTGGTTGTACCATTTTACATTCCCACCAGCAGTGTATGAGAGTTCCAATCTCTCCGCAACCTCTCCAACATTTATTATTTCGTGTTTTTTGAATTAATGCCAGCCTTGCTGGTGTGAGATGGAATCTCATCCTAGTTTTAATTTGCATTTCTCTAATGGATAATGATCGAGAGCATTTTCTCATGTATCTGTTGGCTGCCTGAATATCTTCTTTAGTGAAATGTGTGTTCATATCCTTTGCCCACTTCTTGATTGGGTTGTTTGTCTTTTTGTGGTTGAGTTTTGACAGAATCATGTAGATTTTAGAGATCAGGCGCTGGTCGGAGATGTCATAGCTGAAAATTCTTTCCCAATCTGTAGGTGGTCTTTTTACTCTTTTGGAGAAGTCTTTAGATGAGCATAGGTGTTTGATTTTTAGGAGCTCCCAGTTATCGGGTTTCTCTTCATCATTTTTGGTAATGTTTTGTATTCTGTTTATACCTTGTATTAGGGCTCCTAGGGTTGTCCCAATTTTTTCTTCCATGATCTTTATCGTTTTAGTCTTTATGTTTAGGTCTTTGATCCACTTGGAGTTAGTTTTTGTGCATGGTGTGAGGTATGGGTCCTGTTTCATTTTTTTGCAAATGGATATCCAGTTATGCCAGCACCATTTGTTAAAAAGGCTATCTTTTCCCCAGTTAATTGACACTGGTCCTTTGTCAAATATCAGCTGCTCATACGTGGATGGATCTATGTCTGGGTTCTCAATTCTGTTCCATTGGTCTATGTGTCTGTTGTTGTACCAATACCAGGCTGTTTTGACTACTGTGGCTGTATAATAGGTTCTGAAGGCAGGTAAGGTGAGGCCTCCCACTTTCTTCTTCTTTTTCAGTAGTGCTTTGCTTATCCGGGGCTTCTTTCCCTTCCATATGAAATTGGTGATTTGTTTCTCTATCCCCTTAAAATATGACATTGGAATTTGGATCGGAAGTGCGTTAAATGTATAGATGGCTTTTGGTAGAATAGACATTTTTACTATGTTAAGTCTTCCTATCCATGAGCAGGGTATGTTTTTCCACTTAAGCATGTCCTTTTGAATTTCTTGTAGTAGAGCTTTGTAGTTTTCTTTGTATAGGTCTTTTACATCCTTGGTAAGATTTATTCCTAAGTATTTTATCTTCTTGGGGGCTACTGTGAATGGTATTGATTTGGTTATTTCCTTTTCAGTGTTCTTTTTGTTGATGTAGAGGAATCCAAGTGATTTTTGTATGTTTATTTTATAACCTGAGACTCTGCCAAACTCTTCTATTAGTTTCAGTAGTTTTCTGGAGGATTCCTTAGGGTTTTCTGTGTATATAATCATGTCATCTGCAAATAGTGATAACTTTACTTCTTCCTTGCCAATCCGGATACCTTTTATTTCTTTGTCTAGCCTAATTGCCCTGGCTAGGACTTCCAGCACGATGTTGAATAAGAGCGGTGATAAGGGGCATCCTTGTCTGGTTCCCCTTCCCAAGGGAAATGCTTTCAGGTTCTCTCCATTTAGAGTGATATTGGCTGTTGGCTTTGCATAGATGCCCTTTATTATGTTGAGGAATTTTCCTTCAATTCCTATTTTGGTAAGAGTTTTTATCATGAATCGGTGTTGGACTTTGTCAAATGCCTTTTCTGCATCAATTGATAAGATCATGTGGTTTTTGTCTTTTGTTTTATTTATGTGATGGATTACATTAATGGTTTTTCTGATATTAAACCAGCCTTGCATACCTGGTATAAATCCCACTTGATCATGGTGAATTATTTTTTTGATGTGTTGTTGGATTCTATTGGCTAGAATTTTGTTGAGGATTTTTGCATCAATGTTCATGAGGGATATAGGTCTATAATTTTCTTTTTTTGTAATGTCTTTACCTGGTTTTGGTATCAGGGAGATGGTGGCTTCATAGAATGAGTTGGGTAGTATTCCGTCATTTTCTATGCTTTGAAATACCTTCAGTAGTAGTGGTGTTAACTCTTCTCTGAAAGTTTGGTAGAACTCTGCAGTGAAGCCGTCCGGGCCAGGGCTTTTTTTTGTTGGGAGTTTTTTGATTACCGTTTCAATCTCTTTTTTTGTTATGGGTCTATTTAGTTGTTCTACTTCTGAATGTGTTAGTTTAGGTAGGTAGTGTTTTTCCAGGAATTCATCCATTTCTTCTAGGTTTTCAAATTTGTTAGAGTACAATTTTTCATAATAATCTGAAATGATTCTTTTAATTTCATTTGGTTCTGTTGTGATGTGGTCCTTCTCATTTCTTATTCATGTTATTTGTTTCCTTTCCTGTATTTCTTTAGTCAGTCTAGCCAATGGTTTATCAATTTTGTTAATTTTTTCAAAGAACCAGCTTTTGGCTTTGTTAATTTTTTCAATTGTTTTTCTGTTCTCTAATTCATTTAGTTCAGCTCTAATTTTTATTATTTGTTTTCTTCTGGTGCCTGATGGATTCTTTTGTTGCTCAGTTTCTATTTGTTCAAGTTGTAGGGACAGTTCTCTGATTTTGGCTCTTCTTTTTGTATGTGTGCATTTATTGATATAAATTGGCCTCTGAGCACTGCTTTTGCTGTGTCCCAGAGGTTTTGATGGGAAGTATTTTCATTCTCGTTGCTTTCTATGAATTTCCTTATTCCCTCCTTGATGTCTTCTATAACCCAGTCTTTTTTCAGGAGGGTATTGTTCATTTTCCAAGTATTTGATTTCTTTTCCCTAGTTTTTCTGTTATTGATCTCTAGTTTTATTGCCTTGTGGTCTGAGAAGATGCTTTGTAATATTTCGATGTTTTGGACTCTGCAAAGGTTTGTTTTATGACCTAATATGTGGTCTATTCTAGGGAATGTTCCATGTGCGCTAGAAAAAAAAGTATATTTTGCAGCAGTTGGGTGGAGAGTTCTGTATAAGTCAATGAGGTCAAGTTGGTTGATTGTTGTAATTAGATCTTCCGTGTCTCTGTTGAGCTTCTTACTGGATGTCCTGTCCTTCTCCGAAAGTGGTGTGTTGAAGTCTCCTACTATAATTGTGGAGGTATCTATCTCGCTTTTCAATTCTGTTAAGATTTGATTTATGTATCTTGCAGCCCTGTCATGGGGTGCATAAATATTTAATATGGTTATATCTTCCTGGTCAATTGTCCCTTTTATCATTATGTAGTGTCCTTCTTTATCCTTTGTGGTGGATTTAAGTCTAAAGTCTATTTTGTCAGAAATTAATATTGCTACTCCTCTTCTTTTTTGCTTATTGTTTGCTTGATATACTTTTTTTCCATCCTTTGAGTTTTAGTTTGTTTGTGTCTCTAAGTCTAAGGTGTGTCTCTTGTAGGCAGCATATAGATGGATCGTGTTTCTTTATCCAGTCTGTGACTCTCTGTCTCTTTATTGGTGCATTTAGTCCATTTACATTCAGCGTAATTATAGATAAATAAGTTTTTAGTGCTGTCATTTTGATGCCTTTTTATGTGTGTTGTTGACAATTTCATTTTTCCACATACTTTTTTGTGCTGAGGCGTTTTTCTTAATAAATTGTGAGATCCTCATTTTCATAGTGCTTGACTTTATGTTAGTTGAGTCGTTACATTTTTCTTGGTTTTTATCTTGAGTTATAGAGTTGTTATACCTTTTTGTGGTTACCTTATTATTTACCACTATTTTTCTAAGTAAAAACCTAACTTGTATTGTTCTATATCGCCTTGTATCACTCTCCATATGGCAGTTCAACGCCTCCTGTATTTAGTCCCTCTTTTTGATTATTGTGATCTTTTACCTATTGACTTCCATGGTTCCCCGTTATGTGTATTTTTTTTTTTAATTAATCTTAATTTGTTTGTTTTTGTGATTTCCCTATTTGAGTTGATATCAGGACGTTCTGTTTTGTGACCTTGTGTTGTGCTGATATCTGATATTATTGGTTCTCTGACCAAACAATATCCTTTAGTATTTCTTGTAGCTTTGGTTTGGTTTTTGCAAATTCTCTAAACTTGTGTTTGTCTGTAAATATCTTAATTTCGCCTTCATATTTCAGAGAGAGTTTTGCTGGATATATGATCCTTGGCTGGCAGTTTTTCTCCTTCAGTGTTCTGTATATGTCGTCCCATTCCCTTCTTGCCTTCATGGTTTCTGTTGAGTAGTCAGAACATATTCTTATTGATTCTCCCTTGAAGGAAACCTTTCTTTTCTCCCTGGCTGCTTTTAAAATTTTCTGTTTATCTTTGGTTTTGGTGAGTTTGATGATAATATGTCTTGGTGTTTTTCTTTTGGGATCAATCTTAAATGGGGTTCGATGAGCATCTTGGATAGATATCCTTTCGTCTTTCATGATGTCAGGGAAGTTTTGTGTCAGGAGTTCTTCAACTATTTTCTCTGTGTTTTCTGTCCCCCCTCCCTGTTCTGGGACTCCAATCACCCGCAGATTATCCTTCTTGATAGAGTCCCACATAATTCTTAGGGTTTCTTCATTTTTTTAAATTCTTTTATCTGATTTTTTTTCAGCTATGTTGGTGTTGATTCCCTGGTCCTCCAGATGTCCCAGTCTGCATTCTAATTGCTCGAGTCTGCTCCTCTGACTTCCTATTGCGTTGTCTAATTCTGTAATTTTATTGTTAATCTTTTGGATTTCTACATGTTGTCTCTCTATGGATTCTTGCAACTTATTAATTTTTCCACTATGTTCTTGAATAATCTTTTTGAGTTCTTCAACAGTTTTATTAGTGTGTTCCTTGGCTTTTTCTGCAGTTATCCTAATTTCATTTGTGATGTCTTGAAGCATTCTGTAAATTAGTTTTTTATATTCTGTATCTGATAATTCCAAGATTGTATCTTCATTTGGGAAAGATTTTGATTCATTTGTTTGGGGGGTTGGAGAAGCTGTCATGGTCTGCTTCTTTAAGTGGTTTGATATGGATTGTTGTCTCCGAGCCATCACTGGGAAACTAGTTTTTCCAAAAAATCCGCTAAAAAAAAATGCAGTCAGATCCCTATCAGAGTTCTCCCTCTGGCTCAGGCTATTCAGATGTTAATGAAGCCGCCTGGGGAGGGTGGGGGAGGGAACAGAGAGATAGGAGAGTAGCACCTCAGAATATAGCCAGAGTTGCTTGTCTTGCTTGGAATGACTATTATATCTGAGATTCCTGCAGGCGTGTCACCTATGTGTGCTGGCTGTGTGGAGATTCCCCCGGGGGGTCTGGTCCGCTGGAGTCACGGTCAGATCCTCCGCTTCCAGCCCCACGCCCAGCGTCAAGGCGCCCCTACTGGGACAGTGCACTCTCGACTCCAAAATCAGTCGCTGCCTCCCGGGGACTCCTCGTCCCTCCAGCCGCGTGGCCGTGCCGCTCCCGAGAACCAGTTGGGCCTCCTC
Source organism: Elephas maximus indicus (assembly GCF_024166365.1). Lineage (NCBI taxonomy): Eukaryota > Metazoa > Chordata > Mammalia > Proboscidea > Elephantidae > Elephas > Elephas maximus. Next base: position 29,830,122 of record NC_064845.1, read on the forward strand.
CCAGGGTTAGTTCAGATGGGTGGAGCGGCTCCCCGTGCTTGTGCCGTGACTGAGTGTCCCAGCTGGGATGCTGTTCTCCCCGCTCCAATACCAGTCGCTGCCTCCCAGGGACTTCTCCGACCAGCTGAGTCCCACGCTGCCCGCGCGACCCGGCTGGTCCCCTTCCCGGGGTTAGTTCAGGGGGGTGGAGCAACTCTCCGTATTTATGCTGTACCTGCGTCCAGTCCAAATCCCTGCGGGACGGTTCCCCGGCTCGGACACTGCTCTTCCTGCTCCAAGACCAGTCACTGCCTCCCAGGGACTTCTCCTACTGGCCGCGTCCCACGCCACCCGTGGAACCGGCTGGTCCCCCTCCTGGGGTTAGTTCAGGGGGGTGGAGCAGCTCTCTGTGCTTGTGCCGTAGCTGACTGGTGCGCTGGCTCCAGGCTCTGGAAACAATCGCTGCTTCCCCGTATTAGTTCGTTCTCCGTCTCTAAATCTGTGTTTGTTGTCAGGGTTCGTAGATTGTTATGTATGTGATCGATTCACTTGTTTTTCCGTGTCTTTGTTGTAAGAGGGATCCGAGGTAGCGTCTGCCTAGTCCGCCATCTTGGCTCCGCCCCCCCACACTGATTTTTTTAACTTTCATTTTGAAAAAATTTCAAACCTACCACGTATTAACATTTTGCCACATTTGCTTTATTTCTCCATGCACATATAAATATAAAATAGAAGCATTTTATTTCTAAACCATTTTCTTCTTTTTTTATTGCGGTAAATATATATGTAACAAATATGCATTAAATTTTAATTTCAAATATATTTTTTGTCATGTTTAAAGAACATTCAGCATCTATTCAAACCTTTAGCTTATGTTATTTCCCTGTTTGCATGGTCTGGTAGAGCTGATAAAGATCTTAAAATTAAGACAAAGTGTAAGTGTAACTGTCTGGTAGCAAAGTAAGAGTTATAACACAAAGCATAAACATAAATGCCAAGCAGCTCAGTGGTGTTAGACCTATTAGAGTCTGAGTCTGGACCCTCATCCTGGATCTGCTTTGCAAACGCGGTGGACATTAGTCCTTCTTCTTGCCAACTTGCATCGTGTGACTATGCTGCCCTGACACTGGCATTACATACCACAGTATGAGACCTGTCCCATTTTCCCAATCTCCTTTGCAGCTAGGGCACAGTCACATGACCTTGGCTCCACCAATTAGATGCTTTGCAGGTGAATTTGGTTTGGAAGAGAGAGAGTAAGGTGAGATGCATGCCTTTTTCTGGGGCATCCATTTTCTGGGGAGGATGGCAGTGAAGGCTGTTGTCTTCTCTGGACAATGAGGGGTGTTAAGTTCTAGTACCCAGGCCTCATCGTTACCAATATGATCTGTGATGACTGTGCTCAGTAGCAACATTGGCTAAAGAAGGAACAGCTGTTACAGCAAATAAAACAGTACTATTCAGCAGAAAGGAGCCCTGGTGGTGCAATGGTGAAGCATTTGGCTGTTAACCAAAAGGTCCATGGTTTGAACCCACCAGCTACTCCATAGGAGAAAGATGTGGTAGTCTGCTTCCATAACGATCTATACCTTTGGTGACATCTCCGATCAGCAACTGGTCTCTAAAATCTACATGTTACTGCAAACACTCAACAACAAAAAGACAGATAACCCAATTAAAAAATGGGCAAAGGATATGAACAGACACTTCCCTGAAGAAGACATTCAGGTAGCTAAAAGACACGTGAGGAAATGCTCACGTTCATTAGCCATTAGAGAAATGCAAATCAAAACTACAATGAGATTCCATCTCACTCTAACAAGGCTGGCATTAATCCAAAAAACACAGAATAATAAATGTTGGAGAGGTTCTGGAGAGGCTGGAACACTTAGACACTGCTGGTAGGAATGTAAAATGGTACAACCACTTTGGAAATCGATATGACGCTTCCTCAAAAAGCTAGAAATAGGAGATAGGGCCAAGAAGATGGAATAGCCAGACAGTTCCTGTGATCCCTCTTACAACAAATACCGAAAAAAACAAGTGAAACGATTATATTTATGACAAGCTAGGAGCCCTGAATATCAAAGGCAAAGTTAGAAGACGGGCTGAGTGGCAGGGGGAGGAAGAGACGGTTCAGAGGCGGAAAGGAGTTACTGGACCTGAATCGCAAGGAGCCCTCAGGCAACATACCTGGAGCGGCGGCGGTGGGCTGGTAGTAGCATTCTGCCACAGTTTCCTCAGGGAGAAGCAGCCACCCGCAACAGCCTACTCACAGGAACAAGAGAACAATAGCTCTTTTGGCAAAAGCTAACTACTTGCATACATTTTACCGTGCCCCCCACTCCCAAGCCAGCGTCCATGGCTGTTGATTTCCCTGGGCCTTAGATAGGCCCTGCTGAGTGCCTGGAGTCAACCTCCAGACCTTGGAGCAGGAATAAACTCACAGTTGGACGAAAAGATAATTTGCCAGTTCCACTAACTGGCAGAGCTCAGGACAGAAGCAGCTCCTGTTCAGGCATAAACGGTCCATGGACTTTGAATATCTTTCCCCCTGCATGGACCTGTGAGGGCCTATTCCAGGCGAATAGGCCCTTGATGGCAGACTGCAACCATTTCAGCTGTGTGGCGGAGAGGTGGGTGTTTGATATTTGACACCACTTTGCCTATTAAACAGGGTCCTCACCTACTCACAGAAGGGGTAAAAGGACTGGTAGCTCTGCTCAGGTCCCCCAGCCACCCGCGACAGGGGTCCAAGGATAATGGGTACCTCCCAGTCCTTACAACAAAAAGCATTGGGTGCCCATGGTCCATCTGCAGAACCCACCCACCTGTACGCTCTAGGGAACAGGGACGCACTTTCCTCACAGACGCTTGGGGGATGTTTCTCAGCCTCCAGATACCAGTACCTACAGCAATCACCCCTGCCCTTCTAAGACTGTAGGACAGAGCCTGTACCACACACTTGATGATCAGCTACCTGGACACCTGAGCTGAATCCACACAAGAAAAGTGAATGGACTCCTAGACTGATATATCTGATAACAACTCTAGCCATCTGGTGACAGGACGTCAGAGCTTCAAAGGCAAGAATAGTCAAGGTAGCTCACTCAAGCAACCCATTTGGGCATACTAAAACAAAACAAACTGAGAAGCTAGGATACAGGAAGCAAAAATTCTTGTGAGTGGGTCACTAGGGGCAATAGTGAGTGGTGCCACTCCCATTTCCATCCCTTGATTCCTGGACCCATGAACCCTGACTATGGGAGATAAAACACCATATACTCGATGCTGGTTTAGAGCATGCACAACCTCTAGGTGAACACTGCCTCAATCCTGCAAGGTATTGCCACCCAGCTGGCACTGTAATTGTGTCTTTAGGAGTCCATTCCATCATTCTTTCAAACCAGCTGCTGCAGGATGATGGGGAACATGGTAAGACCAGTGAATTCCATGAGCATGGGCCCACAGCTGCATTTCACTTGCGTGAAGGGAGTCCCTTGATTGAAGGAAATGCGTGTGGGATACAATGATGGTGGATAAAGCATTCTCTAAGTGCAAGGGTGATAGTTTTGGCAGAAGCATTGCATGCAGGGAAGGCAAATCCATATTCAGAGTAAATGTCTATTCCCATAAGAACAAATGTTGCCCTTTCCATGATGGAAGTGGTCCAGTGTAATCAGCTTGCCACCAGGTTGCTGGATGATCACTTTGAGGGATGGGGCCATATCGGGGACTCAGTGTTGGTCTCTGCTGCTGGCAGATCAGGCACTTAGAGGTGGCTATTGCCAAGTCGACCTTGATGAGTAGAAGTCCACGTTTCTGGGCCCATGCATAACCTCCATCTGTGCCATCATGGCCACTTTGTTCATGAGCAATGATGGGAGTACCTAGGAAAAAGTTTGAGTGGTTTCCCCAGAGCACGTTATCCTATCCGCTTCACTGTTAATGTCTTTGTCTTCTGAGGTCACTCTTTAGTGAGCATTCACATGAGACACAAATATCTTCACTTCTTTGGCCCATTCAAAGAGGTCTATCCACATAGCTCTCCTCCCCCTAAGTCCTTGTCTCCGGTTTCCCAATCATGTTCCTTCCAAGTCCTTGACAATCCAGCTAAACCACCAGCCACAGCCCATGGGTCAGTATACATACAATCGCACATCTGGCCATTTCTCCTTCCAAGCAAAGTGAATAACCAGGTGCACTGCCCCAAGTTCTGCCCCTTAGGAGGATTTCCCTTCCCCACTGTCCTTCAGGGAGGTCCCAGCAAAGGGCTGTAGTGCTGCCACTCTCCGTTTTCAACTAGTGCCTGCATATTGCACAGAACCATCTGTAAACAAGGCACGAGTTTTCTCACCTTCAGTCACCTGATCATAAGGAGCTCCCCATGAGGCCATAGGTGCAGACTGGGAGACGAAAGGTATGTGACAGGAGTGGAGACCATGGGCATTGGGGCATTTCCTCATGCAACTTACTTGGGCCTTCAGGTCCTGTTGCGGCCCGATCTTGTATATTACCACTTCAATTAATAATGATGGAGAGCTGCTGGGCACATCCAATTTTACAACTCTGTGGGTCAGACAACATCCAGTTCATAATGGGCAGCTCAGGCCACATCGTGACTCGGCGGCCCATGGTTAAGCGTTCAGTCTCTGCTAAGGCCCAGTAACAAGCCAAAAGCTATTTCTCAAAAGGAGAGTAGTTAAATGAAGAGAATGGCAGGGATTTACTCCAAAATCCTACAGATCTGCACAGTGATTCACCAAGAGGGGCCTGTCCTTCAAAACAAGGATGAAGAAAAAGGCATAGGCTAGATTAATGGCTGCATGCCAGGTACCAGGAGATGTGTTAATTTGCAGTTCACTCCTCCAAGGAAACTCCTCTTCCAACTGATTGGCTGCTCACATCAGATCAAAAAGTGGAGACTGATTACACAATTTCTGCCAAACCCCTGAGAATCATGGCCTAACCGAATTGACACATAACATTAACCATCAGAGTGGTGATGAAAATGTTCTGAAGTAGATACTGACGATGGTTGAATAAGATTGTAAAAGCACACAAAGCCACTATACTACACATTTTAAAACTCTTAAAACATTTTATGACAAACCTACCTGTTAAAATAGTATAAACTATAAAGTATAGAGTGATCTAGAAAATTACAACAAAACCAAAAAAATTCCCACTCAGGTGAGTTGAAAAAAAGGTATGTTTCTGGAGCCGACATTCCCTAGCTGTGAATGAGGGGTGGCTGTGGAGGACTTGCAGCAAATGACTCAACCTCTGGTGACCGAGGCAGAGCTGGAGATGGAGGACCTGGTGCTCTATAGAGTTTTGATGCTGAGCAGGAACAGGATTGACATCAGCAGGTGGTCTGGGAGCCATTACTGGAGGTGGCACAGGATTGAAATCCAGCCCTCCAGCTCACTGTCCATCTGATGTTGGTGATGAAATATTTGGTTCACTATGGAGCTCCAGCATTAGTGCAAGAGAGGATCTACAGCAGCAGGTGTTCTGGGACCTGGTTATGAAAATGAACCACGTGGTCCCTGTCCCCAGGAGCCACAAGCTTTAGGGTAGACACGAAGATGGATAAAATAATGAAACCAAATACATGCAAAGAAAAGAGCATATTTTATAGAGAAAATAAAGTAGGGTGCTGTGAGATAAGGCTGGTATGTGGTCCAAAAGGCCTCACTAAGGTGACATTTAAGTGCAACCAGAATGACAAGAGGGACCAACCCTGCATGTGTCTGGGGACAGCGTGCCAGGGAGAATACACAGCTGATACACAGACTGGGCAGCAGATATGAGTTTTTCCAGAGACGGAGTTGAAATGCAGCCAGTATGGCTACAGGGAATGGAGGAGGAGAGCAGGCAGGAAGGAGGAGAACAGGTTCAGGACTCATGATCTGGTGGGCTAGAGGAGTTATCTCCTGCTCTGTGATAACAACACCCCCAAAACTAATGACTCACAACACAACACAGCACACAATCTCTGTGGGCCAGGAATCCAGGCATGGCTTACCTGGTGACTGCCCCAAGTTCTCAGGAGCTTCTGGTTGTGGTCTCAACTGAGTCTTGACTGGGGAGGATCTGCTCCCTACTCATTTCCATGTTATAAGCAGGACTCTGTGAGTTGTTGGTCTGGGGGGCCTCACTTCCTCTCTGTCTGTTGATAAGGACCCTCCCTCAGGTCTTTGTCACATGAGTCTCTCCATGAGCAGGTCATACATCACAGCTGCTTCCCGGGAGGAGAGAGAGAAATAAATGACAGAGAGAGTGATGACTGAGAGAGAGACAGAGAGAGAAGGAATAAAAGAGAGCCAGGAAACATCGCCCCCAAATAGGGTCATCATCAGTTGAAATCGACTCAGTGCCACCTAACAAAAACATTCTTGAGAAGCGAGTCCCTGAGTCCAAACCACACTGAGGGTGTGTCCAATCCAAAGTGAGGCAAGGTGGTCGCACAGGATGTGGAGACCAGGAGGTAGGATTGTTGGGAGCCACCGTCCAGGTTGTCTACCACCTAGCCTGAGATGAGGCACTGGGTCAGATTCTATATAATGGGAGTTCCTGAAGGGATTCATGCAGAGGGTGACAATGTCTGACGTTCACTTAATTCCAACCCCATCCTAGTGCAGATTGGGAAATGAGACCAAGAGTGCAAGTGACTTTCCCAAGCTCACACCACCAGGGCCCAGCCCTCTTTGGAGATGTACTCCATGCTGCTTCCCACCCCTGCTTGAAAATCTTCCATCTCTGAGCTTGTGCATTCGCTACGTGGGCAGATTACCCAATAGGCAAGGTAAGCACGGTGAACACATCTTTGATGTGGCAAAACCCATGAGAAGTTGTTCACTACAGATTAGGAAGTAAGTACAAGTAGACCTGTGCTTACCTTGCTTACAGGGTCATCTGTCCCCCGTCAGGGACTGTATATTTGAAAAGAGGCTTTGATTCTGTAGGGAAGAACTGTGGGTTTGGGACAGACAGAAGCCGGCCATACCTAGAAGCAGATTACTAGATGTGGTGAAAAATATGAAAAGGTGAAAATGTTCATTACAGATGATCTGGTAAGCAGGTAAGCCCTATGCTTACTTTTCCTATTAGATAATCGACCCCTGATTAGCTACAGGTAATGCCAGCCCACGGGTTCTATAGACGTTACCTCACACAAACCTGCTGAGGTCCCTGGGAAGAAGACACTAGAATGATCCCTATTGTGTGGGTGGGGGCACTGGGGAGGCTCTGAGAAGCACAAAGACTTGTCCAGGGTCACAAACTGGTTGAGAGGGATGAACTTTGTTTGAACCTAGCTCTGTATGCTCAGAGCTGGGGCCCTGGCTACACCCAGGCCTTTCCCAGGTTCTGGGGGCAGAAGGAGGGCTGTGTTGGTGTCACTGTGTACAGTTATGGAGATGGCATGGGGAGAGGTGAGCATTCAGCAGCACAGTGGGGACTTTGGGGAGATCTTAACTGACATCAGACCCAAGTCAGGAGACCAGGACGTGACCTCACATCCTTGACGACAGAGTACATAGAACTTGGAACCCTGGTAACCAGCCCCCTACCCAGCTCACTTGAGTGGAGACACTCAGACTAGGAACATGTTTTCTTGTTGTCTCCCGTCTTCCCTTGTATCAAAGCTTGAGAGACGCAGGAGTTCGACACTTTCACCAAGGCTGAGGCATGGTCTCGTCCCCCACCCACAAAAGCTCAAGCCATTTACCAAAAAGAATCGGAAGGTAACACAGGGTGGCCCAGGGCTGCCAATCCAGGCCAGGCCACCACTGTGATCCCACCTAGGCAGCCCCACACCCCTCCCCCAGGTCATACCATCCCCCAGTCCATGCCAGCTCTTGTCCTCATGGGGTCCCTGGTAACGGGGGCTGGGAGGAAATGTGGACAGAACTGAGGAGGCAGAAAGTTGTTGACTGAGGCAGGGTCCATTTGGTAGAGAGATGGTGGGGGTCAGGGAAGGAGGTGCCATGTGATCTGGGGAGATCTGAGAGGGGAGGAGTGATAATGAGGATGATGAAAATGGTCCACCCCCATGGTCTCTCACCATACTGGGTTCATGGGCCTGAGTCGGACCGCAGCTGGGCATAGCCCATCAGGTTGCGTGACTTTGGGAGGCTGGGGGCTGGGCTGGCAAATGTGGAGTCCTCTTTAACTTCCCTGCCCTGACCACCCCCCTGATCACACAGAACACTGGGATGTAAGTCTGCCGAGGGGTTCCAGTTCAGACCAGGCCTTAAGGAGGGGCTATCGGGGTCACAGGCTGAGTCAGCACTCTCGCCTGGGCTTTCTCAGAGATCCAGCTAACGCCGAGTGTGGCACTCAACGTGCAGCCCTAGCTGCTGGCATTGCCTGGGCCACTGCTGACCCTGTGCCTGCCCAGCTTCTGCCAGATCCTGCTGCAATAATCGGAGGCTGATTTTTCTATCATTGGACTTGGTCAGGGCTGGCTCATGCAGCCCACAGGCTGACCCCCACAGCATGGGGGAACTGGGAGATCCTAGCAGGCAGAAGGGCTCGAGGGGCAGAGAGGGAAGGGGGCAGCTCGGAGGGGCTCTTGATGCCTCCCTGGCTGCTGCCGGCACTGTTTCTGCAGAACAGCCCGCAGGAGATCCCCAAGGAAAAGGAGAATGGCATCGTCTACTCGGTTTACCCCAAGAAACAGGCCAGGAAGGGCTGGCACAAGTTCTGGGTGAGTATGGAGGGAGGGAGTGGCATCCCCACCCAGGGACCTGAGATGACCAGAGGGGGACCAGGGCCCAGACACCACCCTGTAGACCTCAGGTCCCTCACAGACCTTCCCTCTCGAGGGTCGCCAGTTCCCTCCCGAAGGGATCAATCTGTCTCCCCCCAAACCCCTACTGCCCTCCCGGCCCTGGCCAGCTACAAAGTCACTCTTCCCATATACGTAGGAATATCAGAAACTAGTTTTTTTACCGTCGTCCCTTCACGTCAGCCCACGCATCTTCTCCGTGTTGCTGCTCTTTTAGTGTTTAACTTCCAGCGCCAGGGCCCTGAGCAGCAGTCGGCTGGACTGTCCTTCCACACCTTCTCCCAGCCTCACACATCATCACACTTAGCAGGCTTCTTTTACCCTAAAGTGTGGGGCTGAGGCTATGACACACCTTTTTCTACAATCTGCAATCTCGGGGAATACATCATGTGACCTCCTGACTCACTGCACAATGTTCCAGAAGGGAGGCCAGTTCCCACAGTGACTGAGCCTCTCACTGATGCTGGCCCTGGATTGATTCCTTGTGCTGCCCTTTCAGCAGGGCTGCAGAAACGCTTACATGTGTCCTCATACTCTGGCCCACACAGGACAGACTCCCAGGAGTGGCATGCTGGGGGGAAGGATGTGCACATTTCAAGTTAGGATCACTAGAGCCAGACTCCTTCCCAAAACAGTGGTCGCAGCCCTGTGGCCCAGTGGTCTGTGACAATGACTGTGTCCCTGCATCGAGCCCGTTCCGGCTATTAGGGTTCTTTTCCATTTTGCCAATCTGCTGTCAGGGTGGCCAATGGAACTGCAGGGTGGCTTTGAGGTGTTTCTTGGCCCTGAGAAGCCGAGCCCCCTCTCACTCCTTTACTGGCCCTTCGGATTCCCTCTTCCTGAGTCATTTGTTCAGATCCTGGGCCCTGTGGGGGTCTTTCTCCCACCCAGGATCTCCAGGCTCTCACCGTTGGCTGGATCTGGGTGCTCCCTAGCTTCAGGTTCTCAAAATCTCCTTTACTGTACAGAAAGAAAAATCTGTGTCTTGCTTATCTCATGGGTGTGTCTGCTCTGTGCACTGTCTCCAGCTGGGAAGGAGTGACCTTGCACAGACATTCCCCTCTGAGTCAGGAACAGAGCAGGCCTCACACAGCACAGAGGGAACATCACAGAGCCCTAGCATTGCACGGCTCTAGGCGCTGACTAGGAGACTTCGAGCAGACACTAGTTGTCACCAAGCCTCTGTTTTCTCATCTGTGGAATGGGGTGTTTTGTGAGGACTCAGTGGGATACAGCTCTTCCTCCAGGGTGATACCATGGTTACTTAGTGAACAAAATCCCTTCAGGTTCCTAATGTTTTTAATCATCCCCCACCTCCAATTCTGCTTGGAAAGCCGAGGCCTGTTTTCTGATGAAGCCACTGGTGCCCCACCTCCTGCCACAGGTCACTGAGGGAGAGGGAGTACCTGGTCTGAGCTAGGGGTCCCCAACACTTCTGGTCGTTCATAAGGCTGCCTCTGACAATATGTCTCTCCTCTTTCCCACTCCAGTGTGTCTGTGGTTCTGACGAGGACCTGGATGAGGCCTGGGTAATGAAAAACTTCAAGGCAGGCTCGCTGGAGAAGCTGGTCGAGCACTTGGTGCCCGCCTACCTAAAGGGTGACTTCTCCTACATCGAAATCTTCCTTGGAACCTACAGAACCTATGCCACCACCCAGCAGGTCCTAGAACAGCTGTTCCAAAGGTGAGCACCTCGTCCTCCACAGCCCAGTGCAGGCTCTGACCCCTACCAGTTGTGAGTCTGGAGAATGTCACTTCACCACTCAGAGCCTGTTTGCTCCACTGAGAAGTGGGGTGGTAAAGGACAAATTGGCTAGAAGTACTGTCAGGAGCCCGTGGGACAAGCCATGGAAAGTGTGTACCAGAGCCCAGCTCTTTGGTAAAGGGTGTTGGAGGGGCTGGGACGTTTACATTTATTATTTTCTTCTCCCCCGTGAAGAAGCTGCCTGCCTCACCCCTCAATGACTACATGCCCTTGAGCAAACCTATTTCCTATTCGTAAAGGGGAATTGAGATTCAATTTATTGTGTCCTTTTTTTTTTTTTTTTTGTCCTTGGTATAGCCAGAACAGGGATGTCTGGAGGCTGGTAGAGGGGTCCCAGGACTCTCAGATACCTGGGAAGGTGCTGGTTGGGTTCACTCATTCACCAATTATCCATGAAGCCCCTCCTGTTGCAGACACTGTTCTAGACACTTAGCATCATTCAATAGACAGAGCAGATACAAACCCCTGCCCTCCTGGGCCTCCATTCTAGCCAGGGAGTCAGACAGGAAACCAGACATGTTAAGCAGGTAGTATCCACTGTGCATTAGATGTGAAACCCTCATGGCACCTCTAGGTATGGATGTAACCACCCCTATTCTGCCCAGGATGGTGAACTCCATGACCAGCTGAAAGGGTGAGTAGACTCTGGGCGGAGAAAGAGGGGCTCCTGTCTATATGGAAGGGTGGAGGCTGTAGGGGGTCTGTGTCTAGATTGGTGCTGGGTAGACCCTGGGCTCCACATGTCTACATTCCACTAGAGGAATGAATTTAGGAGCACCCCCTGCTGGACATAAGCAGTCATAGGGAGCTGGGGGTGGAACCTGGGCGTCCTGGGGAGCAGAGGGGAAGCTGGGGCTCAGAGAGGCCCCTGAGAGAACCCATCCCTACACAACCTCCTCACATTTCCGCTTGCCCCCTCCCCTATTGGGGGCCTAAAACAGGAGGTGTGGGGAGCCAGGGTGTGGAGAAAATTGCTCCCAAATCCCGATCCCCAGTCATGGGTCTCAGCTGCATGTGGGGCCCCCATCCTGGGGGAGAACAGTGTCCATGGGAGAAGAGACCCTCATATACCTGCAGAGAACCAGGCAGCATGCTGGTGCACACACTCCAGAAGAGGGACCCTATGGCCTGGGCATCTGGGTCAGGGGATGGACTCTGTGTGTTGCCCAGCATCAGATAATCCTGGAGCACGACTGTGTGTCAGGCTGTGAGGTGAACATGCAGACACACATCTCCGTGCCCTTAGAGGGTTATTGTCCAGTGGGGAGAGGGCCAGGGGACAGAAGGAGATGTAATTCAGGCTCCCCGAGCAGGGAGAGTTGTACAGGTCATTGATGGGGAGCTCCCTGTGATGGAGGCTGTGTGCTAGCTCTCTGCTCAGTGACCAGGACTGCCACTGCCAGGATAGCCAGAGGGTGTGATGCAGGGTGGTGCTGACCTTTGGAAGGACGGGCAGACACGGGGCCCTTTGCAGGGGTGCCCTGGGAGGGCAGTGTGGTGGGAAAGCAAGGCCTCTGACCCTGCTCATCACCACCCACCCCCAGTGCCATCTCTTTTATCCTGGGCACATGGCTGAAGGAATACTCGGAGGATTTCGATCAGCCCCCAGACTTCCTCTGCCTAAAGCTCCTGGTGGAGTATGTGCAGGTGAACATGCCAGGCTCACATCTGGAGTGCTGTGCCCAACTTCTCTTGGCCCAGCTGGATCAAATGGAGGTCACTGAGACAGAGCCAGAGGGTGAGGAGGACTGGGCATGCCTGCATGTGAGCTTGTGAGGGGGACATGGGAAGACCCCCAGAGGCTGGGGTTGAGCCACAGCGCAAAGTAACCTCAGACCCTCCTCTGGTGGACCACAGTCTGGGAAGACTTCCTGGGGTGGAAATCTTGGGAATGGGCTTCTCTTGATGGCAGTGAGATGTTTTCCATCATTGGAAAGGCATGAGGAAAGGCAGTCATATTGGTGAACCTTTCTCCTCTTGCAGCTCCAAAGCTGGGGGCAGCACCAGTTGTAAAAATAGCTCAAGATCTATCTTTGTCCCAAGAACCAGGTCCTGGACCATGTTCTGGGGTATATTCTGCTCCTGTACTGGCACCGGAGCTCCATAGCACACCACCTATTTCATTGGCAGCTCCAGCACTGGCACCAGATGGAGAGCCGGCTGGAGGGGTGGATTCCCATCCAGGGTCACCTCCAGAACTGGCTCCTGGGCCACTGGCTGATGTCAGTCCTGCTCCTGCTGCAACACCGGAGCTCCATACCACACCAGCTCTTTCATCTCCAGCGCCTGCACTGGCACCGGATGAAGAGCCAGCTGGAGGGTCAGAGTCTTATCCTGGGCCATCTTCAGAGCCAGCTCCTGGACCACTGGTTACTGTCAGTCCTGCTCCTGCTCCAATACCAGAGCTCGGTGTAGCCCAGGCCCTCCTCCAGCTCCATCACCAGCATCCGATGGACAACTGGATGGAGAGGTGGCTTCCCATCCTGGGCTTCTTCCAGGACCGGAATCTGGACCACCAGCTGATGTCAATCCTGCTCCTGCTCCAACACAGGAGCTCCGTAGAGCACCAGCTCTTCCATGACCAGCTTCAGCTGTGGCAGCAGAGGGATAGAACGAGGGAGGTTCGGATTCTTAACCTGGACCACCTCCAGAGCGAGACACTGGACAACCTGGTGATGGAGATCCTGGTCCTGAACCGACACCGAAGCTCAATAGAGCATCCCCAGCTCCAGCACTGCCAAGAGATGGAGAGCTGGATTTTTACACTGGGCGACTTCCAGAACAGACTCCAGGATGAATTCCTGAGTTATATTCTGTCCTTGCAGCAACGTTGGAGCCGGGTACAACAACAGGTCCTCCATCACCAAGTTGAGCAGACAGAGAGCTTGCTGGAAGATCGGATTCTCTTCCTCGGCCAACACCATAATGGGCTCCTGGACCACCTGGTGGAGTTGATCATGCTCCTGGACTAACACTGGACCTCCATGGAGCACCATCACCAGCTGCATCACTGGTACCAGATGGACAGCTGGCTGGAAGGTCTGATTCTTACCCTGGGCTACATCCAGAACTGCCTCCTGGACCACCGGCTGATGTCAACCCTAGTCCTGCTGCTACACCAACACCAGAGCTCGCTGTAGCCCACCGCCCTCCATCTCCAGCTCTGGCCTGGGCACCAGGAGAACAGCTGGCTGGATGAGCTGGATACCAACCCTCCACAGCCTCCTGAAAAGGTTCCTCCATCACCTGCTGATGTTGATCCCGCTCCTGCACCAACACTAGAGCTCCTTAGAGCACCAGTTATTCCATCATCAGCTCCAGCAGTGACACTAGACAAAGAGCCAGCTGGAGCATCGGATTCCTATCCTGGGTCACCTTCAGAAGCGGCTTCCATAGCACCGGCTGATGTTCATTCTGATCCTGGACCAACACTGGAGCTTGTTGAAGCCACAGGTCTTCCTTCTCCAGCTTCATCACCGACACCAGATGAAGGGCCAGCTGGAGGGGTAGATTTCCATCCTGGGCCACTTCCAACTGGCTCCCAGATGAACAGCTGATTTGATCCAGCTCCTGTTCCAACACTGAAGCCCCCTACACCATTAAGTCCTCCATCTCCAGCACCGTCTGGGGCACCAGAGGCTGAGCTAGATGCCACACCTCCTCCACAGCAGCTCCTTATTGACAGCCAGGGAACATCTGCTCCGGAAGCAGACCCTTACTCTCCTCACCTGAGTGGGTAGTTTTTGGGTTTTGTTGCAGTATTTTTCCAGCTCAATTTATTTTGTATAGTTTATAGTATTTTAACTGGTACATTTCTCATTAAATAAAGTTTTGTTTTAATAGCTTTCAAGTGTGTAATATAGTGGTTTACGTACTTTCACAATCCTATTCAGCATCACCAGTATCTACCTCAAAACATTTTTATCACCACTGTGATGGTTAATGTTATGTGTCAACTTGGGTAGGCCATGATTCTCAGGGGTTTGGCAGACATTATGTAATCACACTCCATTTTAAGGTCTGATATGAGCAGCCAATCAGTTGGAAGAGGCGTTTCCTTGGGAACGTGGCCTGCAAATTAATATATTTCCTGGGGTATGCAGCCATTAATCTGGCCAATCATTTTTTTCCATCCCTGTTTTAAAGGACCAACTGAAGCAGTTTGCCTTCAGATGGCAAGGCCAGCAATACACCTTCACTGTCTTATCTCAGCGGTATGTCAACTCTCTAGCCCTATGTGATCATTTAATCAACAGGGACCTTAATCGCCTTTCCTTTCCACAATACTTCACACTGGTCTGTTACATTGATGACATTCTGTTGATTGGACTTAGTAAGCAAGAAGTATCAATGACTCTAGAGTTATTGGTACAACATTTGCGTTGTAGAGGGTGGGAATTATTCCCAAAAAATTCAGATGTTTTCCACCTCAGCGAACTTTCTAGGGCTCCAGTGGTGTGGGCATGTCAAGATGTTCCTTGTAAAGTGAAGGATAAGTTGATGTATTTGGCCCCTCCTACAACTAAAAAGGAGGCACAACCCCTGCTAGACGTCTTTGTATTTTGGAAGCAACATACCCCTCATTTGAGTGTGCTTACTCCAGCCTATTTATCAAGTGACTTGAAAAACTGCTAATTTTGAGTGTGGCCCAGAACAAGAGAAGGCCTTTCAAAAGGTTCAGACTGACATGCAAGTTGTTCTGTCACTTGAGCCATAAGATCCAGCTGACCCAGTGATGTTTGCAGAGTCAGTTGCAAATAAAGATGTAATTTGGGGTCTTTGGCAGGCTCCTATTGGCGAATCACAGTGCAGATCTTTAGGATTTTGGAGCAAAGCCCTGCCATCCTACACAGTTAACTACTCTCCTTTTGCAAAACAGTTTTTGTCTTGTTACTGGGTCTTAGTAGAGACTGAACTCTTAACTATGGGCCACCAAATCACCATGTGGCCTGAGTCACCCATCACGAATTTGGTGTTGTCTGACCCACAGAGCCATAAAATTGGATGTGCACGGCAGCACTCCATCATTAAATGGAAGAGGTATATACAATACAGGGCCTGAGAATGACCTAACACTCAAGCAATTTGCATGAGGAAATGGCCCAAATATCATGGTCCCCACTCCTGTCACATTACCTGCCCTCTCCCAGTTTGCACCTATGGCCTCATTGGGACTGCCTCATGATCAGTTGCCTGAGGAAGAGAAAATTCGTGCCTGGCGTATTGACTGTTCTGCATAATATGTAGGAACCACTTGAATGTGCACAGCGGCAGCGCTGCAGCCCATTTCTGGGACTTCCCTGAAGGACAGTGGCGAAGGGATATCTTCCAAATGGCAGAACTTCAAGTAGTGCACCTGGTTGTTCACTCTGCTTGGAAGGATAAATGGCCAGATATGCAATTCATGGGCTGTGGTCAATGGTTTGGCCGGATAGACAGTGACTTGGAAGGAACATGATTGAGGAATTGGAGCCAAGGAGGTACGGGAAAGTGGTATGTGATAGACTTCTTCAAATGGGCCAAAACTCACATTGTGTGGTGACTCCTTGTCTTTTACCAGGGATCCCTGTTTCTGCGTTGGGCCTTTAGAGCAGGAAAAAACCATTATTGCTCTAAGCACCATTGCTGGGTTGAAATTATCATTTTTGGGTGTTTCATCCTGTGATCTGCTGAGCTGGAATAATTAGGAGAGTCATAGTAATATGTATAGGGCCCTTGCCACTTACTAGCTCTGAGATCTTCAGCAAATTACTGCCCCTCTCTGACCCGCGGTTTCCTCAGCTTTACAATGGGAGTAATATTGTCTTCCTCACAGCGCTATTGTTGAGAATTACACTGAAATATTGGTGAAGCACCCAAAATGATGCCTGGCACGTAGTAGGCAATCAATGAATGGGAGTTAAAGCAAGAGATACAGGAAAGGTGGCCTGTATGCAGGTTCAATCTGGGAGTGCAGGGTGAAGTTGAGGGAGGGATATCTTGTCACCCAGGGCATCAGACTCCTTCCTATATAGCTGTCAGTTAGGTCCTTCCTGCCCAGGCCCCCTGTGTTCAATTCCTGAAGAGGTTCATTTACTAGAGACTTTTTAAGGACAAACAGAGGTTTCACAAGGAATGTCCGAACCCATACAATGAAATGGGAACTATACACAGTTTATTGTGTTTAACAAAATTGTGTAGTGGGTAGATCACCAGTAATTTTTCCCACTTCCTCAAGAAATGAAGCTGTCAAGTCATATTTGAGCAGATCTTGAGATCAACTTTTGCTCTGCAGATGTAGGCCAAGGGCTTTTATGCCATGAGTAAGACATATGTAGTTGACTAGGAAAGCTGCTCCTCTTGTAGCATGCAGAAGTCTAAGGAAGATTTGCACAAGGTACGCAAGAAACTCAGGGGTCTCCTAGGAGAGAAGGAATTGATTGTATCTTATCACAACCAACCATGGCCAACAGCATCAACCACCACTACTACCACCACCACTACCTCCACCACCATAACCGTCACCATCTCCACCATACAACCCACCGCCACCACTTCTAATGTCAGTGTCACCACCATCACACTGCCAACCATAATCATCACCATAATCACCATCGCCACTTCCATCATACAACCCACCAGCAGCATCACACCACCTACTGTCACCAGCATCATCATGCTACCCACCACCACCATCACCACCTCCATTACACAACTCATTGCCACCATCATTACCAGTACCACCATCACCATCACTCTTACCATCAATTTTACCACCATCATCAGTGAGTCCCCCGCCACCAAAACCACCCCCATTACTCTCAATATCAACATCATCAGCATTACCACCTCCATTACAAAACCTGTCACCACTACCATTACCACCCTCACTTTCACCATTGTTCCTTCCCCTATAATTCAGGCCGGAGACCCTAATATAAAGTTCTAAGAGAGAGATTACATGGACTTTCTTTGGCCCTAAAAGGGGAGAGAGAAAGGGTAGTGATAGTTTTCTTTTTCTTTTTGAGGCTATGGATCAAGAGATCTACTTGCACCCTGATATATATGTGGGAAAAATAACACACAACTGGTTTGGAACAGAGTGTTATCCTTTCTTAAAGGAAAGTTGGGTCCATTATTCTTAATTCAACCAGATCATTAAGCAAAAAGACTCCCAAAACTACCCCCATCTCATCGTCATGGGACAGTCTATCACCCAAGGAAAGAGTGGGATGAGATAATCAAGTGGGCAAATGGCCCCTGGTGAGGGTGAGCCTTGAAGGTGATTAGACACAAATGTTGGACTTTCAGATACTCCCAGAAAGTGGACAAGGCTGGAGGGTTTCTCTCTGGGGCCTGACTGAGACATATTAATCCTACCTCAAATAATAAAACGAGAGCAAGAGTGAGTCAGGAAGTGAAATACAAGTCAGAGACAATTTCCACACTATGTGGTCCTGGCATTAATCTCCAATCCCTACTAACGAAGAATCAAGGGACTCCTCACCTGGGTGTGGCAAGGACTTCTCTGTCCTGGCCCAATCTTTTCTTCTGTCACCAGGCTCTGCAGTCCTCACTGGTCCTCCTTTGTGTGCCACGCTGTTCCACATCAAGCTTTCAGGCATTAGGAAAGGGGCTTTCTTAAATAAACGTTCTTTGTCTGTTTTGGCTTTTACACTGAGATTGCAGAGGATTCTCATTCTTTTCCAGCCTAAAGGTACAGAGCTTTATCGGCTGTATTCCTATAGCTTTAAGGTCCCTGGGTGGCTGTGGAAACAGCACGGGGATGGTGAGTGACCTTCTCTAACCTCACAAGGGGGAAGAGAACCAAGACCGACAGCCCCAGCCTGGCCCCATGAGGTGGAGGCCAAACACGCCTCCTCTCTGCACCGTCTTCACCAATTCTGACACCGACCTTCCCGCGCACAGCACTCTCTACTTCTCTGCTGGGCTCGATAATTCATTGCTGTGGCCACACAGAACTCACAGCCCATACTCGTTATTATGGGGTTTATTAGGGAAGTAACAGGTTACAATTCAGCCCCAGGAACACTCAGCGATACAGCTCTTCCACAGGCCAGTCTCCTCCCAGCCATGCTCACAGGCATACTTCTCCCTGGCCCTAGGCCTCTGCCCAAAAGCACCCTCTCTCTGTGAGCTGGAAAGCGCAATGCGCAGTCTCCCTGCTGCCGCGTCTCTGCTGCCACTTCTCACTGCCTTTAGTGTTACAGTTCTCTCTCTCTGCCTCCTGGTTCCAGGAGCTTCTCGGCATAGGAATCCCAGGTCCAAAGGATATGATCTCCGCTCCTGGCTATTCTTTCATGGTGGTGGTGGGATCTTCTCCTTCCTGCCTCCTTCAAGCCTAGCAGGATGGCAAACCTGACCAATCCCTTTGGTAGGCTGTAATTACTGTATCTGCACAGTCCTGCCCCAATCACTTGGGTGGGAGTTGCAAGACCATGGATAGAAATGCCATACAAAAGTGATCCATCACACCACAGTGGTGCAAACAGTTTGCATTCGACTACGAACCAAAAAGTTGGGGATTCGAAACCATGCAGCAGTGCCACAGAAGAAAGGCCTGGCAATCTTCTTCCATAAAGATTACAGCCAAGTAAACACTATGGAGCCTGATTCTACTCTGTAAGAACTGGAGTCACCATGAGTAGGAATTGATTCAACGGCAACAGGTTTTGTTTGGGTTTTCATATAGCTTTAACTTTACCTTTTGCTATTGGGACATTAAGGGAACCATGCCTCCTTTTCCAAGTGGGCTGTGAAATGCTGCTACTGCCGGGTTCACTGGGAATGGCCTTGTACTGCCTGCACTGTTCGGCGTTCTGCCTCGCTCTGGGCTGTGCACCCTCTGATCTGTGTCGCCGGAGTATGAGGGAGTCTTAAAGCCTGTGCTGTTTATTGGGTGGCAAGAGATGTAAACAGCCTACAAAGGCCTCTCCTGAGTCATCATCAGCTCTGGGACAAAGTGCATGTTGCACTGTGAACCATTCCCCCACCCCCACCCCAGCTAAGCTGTCTGAG
Organism: Elephas maximus indicus; assembly: GCF_024166365.1. Taxonomy (NCBI): domain Eukaryota; kingdom Metazoa; phylum Chordata; class Mammalia; order Proboscidea; family Elephantidae; genus Elephas; species Elephas maximus. Next base: position 29,849,681 of record NC_064845.1, read on the forward strand.
GTTTTTATTTTTATGTTTTGTTGTTTAACTATTTCATGCCCACTTCTATGCAGGCTGTCTAGGCAGTTCTCCAGCCCACACACTGCCCAGCTCAGCTGGAGCCCCGAATTCACCCTGGAACCAAGACAGAGCCAGAGAAACTGCCACCATGAGCACAAATTCGTGATACAAAGGGCCCCAGACAGACTTGTGTCCCTAAGGACCCCAGCTGCCTGGGGCTGTTAGCTGAAGCTTGAGGAGTTTTTAATTTTTAAAACACTTCAGTCGCTAATATCAAAAGAGGTGCTGTCTAAAACATACAAGGTATACAGACGGCAAGGGAATCAAATTCTGAACATTGGGACTGAGGGTAATATATATATATATATATATATTTTAATGTTCTCAAGTTTAGCAAGGAGCACCATTGTGTTTATGTAAATTTTATATGCAATAATACAGAAATTATTATTTTGGGACAAAAAGCCTGAGATCCTTTGAAGCAAAAACACAAATAAGGACAGAAGAAACAGTGCAGCAATGACAAGACCCCTTAGCAGTTACTCAGCCTGTGTGGCAAAATTCAGGGGGAAAATGTTCTAATTGTCCCAGTCTGGTTCCAGCTGAGTCCTTCTCAAAGGACTGAGATAAAGTATATGTGCGGATGGGTTAGAAAGAGAGACCAAAACCTTGTTGCCGTTGAGTCGATTCCGACTCATAGCGACGCTATAGGACAGAGTAGAACTGCCCCATAGGGTTTCCAAGGAGCAGCTGGTGGATTTGAACTGCCAACTCTTTGGTTAGCTTCCAAGCTCTTAACCACTGTATCACCAGGGCTTTAAGACAGAGAAAGAGAGAGAATGTAAATGTGAGTGTGCCAGTGTGAGTTGTGTTTGTAATCACGAGTGTAAATGTGAATGTGTGTGTGGCTATGAATGTAAGTGTGTAATGTGTGTATTTGAATGTGAGTGTAAGCTGTGTGAGTGAACATGCGTGTACAAGTTTGTGAATATGTGAATATAAGTACGTGAATGTGTGTGTGTCTGAGTCCCGTAAGTGTGAGAGTAGCTCTGTGTGAGTAGAAGTTGTCGAGTCAGAATCGACTCGACAGCACTGGGTTTGGTTTTGGTTTGGTGTGAATGTGAGTGTACAAGTCTGTGTGCAAGTGGGTGTGAGTGTGAATGTGTGTATGAGTGTAAGTTATGTGAGTGTGTGCGTTTACTATGCATCCAAAGATGTAACTTTTAGGGATCTCAACTTTGAAATCTCCATTATTTCTGAGCACGAACACCCCCTTGTCCCCAGCGAGGATAGCTTGGGACTTGGTAATGGCTCTAAGGAGCCCTGGTGGTGCAGTGGTTAAGTGCTCGGCTGCTAACTGAAAGGTTGGTGGTTTGAACCCACCAGCCGCTCCACAGGAGAAGGATGTGGCAGTCTGCTTCTGTAAAGACTGCAGCCTCAGAAGTACTACGGGGCAGTTCTACTCTGTCCTACGGGGTCACTGCGAATCGGAATCCACTCAACGGCAACAGATTATAACGTCCATCCAGCCCTATTTGCCCAGGACAGAACTCATTTATGCCTGTTGTCCTGGCATAACTTTCATTCCTTTGCAGCCATATTGATTTTTGGTTGAGGTATAACTCACATCAGTAAAGGACATAACTCTTAAGAGTACAGCCTGATGATCACTCTGGGGGTGTCTCCAAGGGTTTCTCGTCAGCCCACCTGAAAGAGGGCGGATTTCATTGTCCACAAGCATTTTACTTCCCCTGTGGTCTTTGAGGAATACTTTATATATGCTGGAGAATCAAAGAAAATGTACTGCAGGTATTTGGAAACCAGGGAGGGTTTAAATTCCATTGCCTTGATTCGATGGGCTTTAACGATGTGTCGATTCTAGAAGGTGGAAATTATTAGAAACCTTCATAGAAGTTACAATAATTTAAAGTGTCTGAACTTCCCTTTACCCCATCACTACCAGTTCAGCCTTCCCCTGACAAACTTGACTTTGGTTAAAGGAATGAGTCATCCTACTGGGAATCATATAGGAACTGTGGGAAAGAGTATGGGATTTGGAGTCGGCCAGGCTTAGCTTTGCAACTTGACTCTACCATTTGCTAGCTCTGTGTCTTTGGATATGTTGCTTTGATTTCTCTGGCCCTCAGTTTCCTAAAGTATAAAAGGGGCGACAGGATTTACTTTGCAGAGTCGGGGTCAGGATGATATTTAATGAATATAGGGGGCCTGGCACATGGGCAGAAACTCTGGTGGTGCAGTGGTTAAGTGCTACAGCTGCTAACCAAATGGTCAGCAGTTCGAATCTGCCAGGCACGCCTTGGAAACTCTATGGGACAGTTCTACTCTGTCCTATAGGTTCGCTATGAGTCAGAATCAATTTGACGGCACTGGGTTTGGTTTTTTGGTTTGGCACATGGGTACCAAGTAGATGATAGCGAAGATTTAAGTCAGATTTAAGGATCAGAATAAAAGCAAAGTGTGACAGATTATATTTTCCAAAATCGGCTGCAGGACTATTTCCAGTCTCACTCATTCTTCCAGAATTTTGCTGCTCCCTATCAAGAGGCAGGGTCTATTTCCCCTCCCTGTGAACCTGGACAAGACTTTCTGACTGCTTCAATAAACAAACAATATGGCAGAAGCAACGTTACATGACTTCAGAGGCTAGATCAAAAAGGACGATACAGCTTTTGCCTAGTCCTCTCTCTCTCTATCAAGATGCTTACCCCTGGAACTCAGTCACCATGCTGTGAGGAAGCCCATACTAGCCTACATAGAAGGACTCCACGGAGAGGCCCACACGAAGAGGAACAGAGGCCCCCAGCCAACAGCCATTATCAACCATCAGAGTTCTGAGTGAACGAGCCTTCAGAGGATCTCAGCTCTCAGTCAATGAGTTTTCCAACTGAGGTCCCAGAAATTGTGAAGCAAATACAAGACATCCCTGCTGTGTCAAATTCCTGACCCACAGGATCCAAGAGCATAATAAATGGTTGTATTTGCTACGAACTTTTAGGTAATTTTTTACACAAGCATACTAATTGGAATTCAGTCTAATCAAGGCGTTTCAGATGGGGTTGACATTTCTCTCATACATCTGCATCAGGCTGTTTGCTTTCATTCATTCCCAAATCAAAGGTTAAGAGCCTATTTTACATATTTGTACTGTTGCTTATGTTTGTGGCCCAGTGTAGAGGTTTCTTCTCACAAAATTAATTGGTCCTGTACTCTAACCCAATGTGGTCTTCTATATCCAAGCTCCTACAGCCCTGTGTATTACTTAACACTGCCCATTTACTAGCCTGTGGGAGGTGGAACTATAAAATAATGTAACCATTTCATAACCAAAGATGTGTGAAGTTGTATATCCAAATTGCTGCTATCCCATCCAGACAGCAGCTGTGGAAGACTGAATCCTGTTCCTTTGTTTTCCATGCCACAAAGATGGAAACTTTCTCTAGTACTATGAATTCATTTGAGGAAGGAGAGAATTACAGGAAACTAGCAAGACCTGAAGGATCCCTGGCAGCTGAGTGGTTAAAGCACTCAGCTGCTAACCAAAATGTTGGTGGTTTGAACCCATCAGCAGCTCCATGGGAGAAAGATGTGGCAGTCTACTTCCGTAAAGATTTACAGCCTTGGAAACCCTATGAGAGACTTCTATTCCATCCTATAGGGTTGCCATGAATCAAAGTCGACTCAGTCGCAGTGGGTTGGTTTGGTTAGCAAGACCTCAGGTCACAGTCAAGGAAAATGAGGCCAGAAAGCTAAGGCAGCAGCAACACCAGTTTTGCAGACGGGTCCAAACCAGAGAATGGGATCCACAGGCAGGTCATGCGCATGAGAATCACACTGTGGTCTAGAGCAGTGGTCACAGCAGAGTGTGTAATAGAGCGGCTAGAGCATGAGCTTTGGATCAAACGAAGCTGGGTTCACATCTGGTGTCTCCACATACTGGCTGTGTGACTTTGGGTAGGTTCCTCAATTTTGTCATCTGTAAAATAGTTTCTGCCCCTGGCAGAGGTGACTAACTATTTCCCAAAGATATGCATTCCTCCTATATAGTGTAGTTGTGTCTGGGAAGCTGCTGCCCAGCATTTAAACTGCTGTGTGACTAGACCTGGTTAATGAAATACGAGCAGAGGTCACCTCTATCACTTCTATGCTGAGGTGGCTAAGTACCCACTGCACGTTGCCCACGCTAACTTCCCCTTTCCTGGTGAACTTGGAGGCCACGGGTTGAAGATGGTGACATCACAAGGTACAGTGAGCCTGGATCCCTGCATCACCACTTGGAAGAGAACCACTCAACCAAGGACAGACACATTGCACTTTGTGTAAGTTACTATGTTAACACACTGAAAATTGGGGGTTGTTTGTTACAGCTACTAGCCTACCCAGACTCATACACTGTTAGATAACTGTTAACTGCCTAATCGTAGGTAATTAAAAATGATTTTTTTTAAAACCATCTGTCTTTCCTACTTGACTGGATGCTCCTTGAGAGCAAGGACTGGACCCTATTGACCCAGTGCCTTACACTGTGTCTGGTGCATATGTAATGGATTGAATTGTGCCTCTCCGAAAAATGTGTCAACTTGGCTGGGCCATGCTTCCCAGTATGGTGTGATTGTCCACAGTTTTGTCATTTGATGTGATTTTCTTATGTGTTGTAAATCCTACCTCTATGATGTTAATGAAGTGGGATTAGTGGAAGTTATGTTAATCAGGCAGGACTCAATCTAAAAGATTAGGCTGTGTCTTAAATCAATCCCTTTTGAGATAGAAAAAAGAGAATCCAGCAGGGAGACATAGGGACCTAATACCACCAGGAAAGAAGAGGCAGGAGAATAGTGGGTCATTTGGACCAGAGTCCCTGCACTACTGAGAAGATCCTCAGCGGGGGAAGATTGATGATAAGGAGCTTCCCCCAGAGCCGACCTAGAGATAAAGCCTTTCCCTGGAGCTGGCACCCTGAATTTGGACTTCTAGCCTCCTAGACTGTGAGAGAATAAATATCTCTTTGTTAAAGCCATCCACTCGTTGTATTTCTGGTATAGCAGCACTGGATAACGAAGAAAACATACAAGGCAGTGAGTAAAACTGAATTTGCAGCTTGATTAAGAGAAGAGAATTACAATCTGGGCTCTTTAACAAAAGGAGAAAGGAAAGGTTTATGTTTAAAAAAAAAAAAACTTCATTACTGAAAGTAGTTATTTAAACACTTGCCAGAAGTACCAAATAAAAAAGAAGAAGAAGAAAAAAATATATACTTAGCAGTGAAGTTATGATTTGCCAATTGGCACTTTGATGCCAAGTGTAACTGGTGGAATGAGTTTTCCCAATAGAAAGTTTTGGAAACCAAGGTTTCCTATTAGATTTTCTTTAAAGTTCCACAAAGCTTTTCAAGGTTAATTAAAAAGGCTGGCTTAGCCACTCGTTCCTGCTTTCAGCGGATGAAATGGAGTCATTTCATCAGTGTAATGTAATTGTAATGACATTGCGTAATTGTAAAACAATTGTGTAAATGCAAACTTGGTAGCAAGAATTGTACCTGAAAATGAAACCTTATTGGTAACATCTCGGTTTTCCCTTTGAATTATCAATGTGAATAAACATAACTTGCATTTATATAGCACTTTCTTTTTATCATTCCCGTGTGTTTTCACAACAATCCTGAGAATTAGGACACATTTTATTGTCACTATTTCAAGATGGAAAATCCATGAAATAAAGAGAGTTGTGATTTGGCCACTTCTCATGGCTCATGTGAGAATCAGAAGCCAGGTCTCCTGACTCTCAGCATAGGCCTTTTTCCCCACCAGACCTCCCAGGTTGATATGTGTTCAACGTGGACGATAGCCCAGTAGGAACCAAATCAGACAATTTTTGAGTCTGATCTGGACAAGGTCTCATGTTTCGGTCTCTCATGGGATAAAAAAGTAAACTATGACATGCACCTATAGTCCAACAACAGCCCAAAAACCAATACCAAATCCGTTGCCGTTGAGTCAATTCCGACTCATAGCGACCCTATAGGTCAGAGAAGAACTGCTCCATAGAGTTTCCAAGGAGCACCAGGTGGATTTGAACTGCTGACCTTTTGGTTAGCAGCTGTAGCACTTAACCACTACACCACCAGGGTTTCCAAACAATGGCCCACCTAGGGAGAAATAATCTAAATATGTGACCAGTTCAAAACTAAATAAAATATTCATGCCTTTTCGTAGCAGAAGATAGAGCATAGGACCGAGAAGAAAAAAAAAAGCCGTTGCCTTTCAAGTAGAGTCCGACTCATAGCGAACCTATACAACAGAGTAGAACTACCCCACAGAGTTTACAAGGAACACCTGGTGGATTTGAACTGCTGACTTTTCGGTTAGCAGCCGTAGGACTTCACCACTACGCCACCAGGGTTTTCCAGAGTATAGGACATGAGGGGTTAAATGACAAATAAGTAGCACATATCCAAGAAGTATGATAGCCATTCAGCAGAGCCATTCAGAAGAGAAGAAAGGTTTGAGAAGTGCCCACAATTGTCAAAGACAATAGGACGATCAAGGAAGTAAGAAAAAGCAGGGTCACCACAGCCAGGGAAGCAAAGAGATTGAATAGGGAGAAGTTAAGCAGGAAAACAAGGCTGTGATTTTCTAAACTCCCTGTGATTCTACCAGGGCACCAAGCCATCCTGTCAGCCTTAGTCGATAAGACATTCATCCAAGCCATCACTGGGCACCTCCTTCTTCCTTCCTCTCGTTTTCCGTTAGTGATATGAGTGCAGTCCTCTCTGTAGCTGCTCAAACAGACCAGCCTCTCTTGGTCTCACATTCATGGCCTCTTTGTTGGTCCCAGCAGCCCCCAGGATATTGTCTGGAAATGGATGCTTTAATACCCAAGACCTTTCTACTTCTTCCCTCCAAAAGGGATTTTTCCCCCCTCCAAGAAAATATTTCAAGAAAACAATTCCATTTTCTTGTGTGGCTGAAGACATGCTGCTGCTGCTGCTGCTGCTGAGGGGAAGAGCTCTCTGGATGTGATGGTACTGAGAAGGATAAGAAGCTAACATTGTTTTTCCTTCCCCGATAAAAAAAATAATTTTTTTTTTTTTTTAATGAACATATTGGAAACCCTGGTGGCACAGTGGCTAAGAGCTTCATGCTGCTAACCAGAAGACTGGCAGTTCGAATCCACCAGGTGCTCCTTGGAAACTCTGTGGGGAGCTCTACTCTGTCCTATAGGGTCGCTATGAGTTGAAATCGACTCAACAGCAATGAGTTTAGTTTTTATGCACATCTAGACTCCCTGGTGGGCAAATGGTTAATGTGCTGGGCTACTACCCAAAAGGCTGAAGGTTGGAGTCTACCCTGAGGCACCTCAGAAAAAGGCCTGGTGATCTAGTTCTAAAAAGTCAGCCTTTGAAGAATCCATGGAGCATAATTCTACCCTGACACACATCAGGTCACCATGAGCCTAAATCAAACTGGTAGCAACTGGTTTATGCACATGCTCATCCCATCCCTGGAGCCATGGTAGCTCAGTGGTTAAGAGCTACAGCTTTTACCCAGAAGGTGGGCAGTTCAAATCCACCAGGCACTCCTTGCAAACCCTATGGGGTAGCTCTACTCTGTCCTATACAGTTGCTATGAGTTGGAATCGACTCAATAGCAACGGGTTTGTCTTTTTTTTGTTTTTAATCCCATCCCTGGATTCCAGATAGCAGTGTCCATGTGATGTCAATGGTGCGACCCGAGGTCTTTGGCAGGGAAGGGGCCTCTGCTCTCCAGCAACCAACGTTGAACTGGGTTGTGACGCCGCCTGTTTCTAATGGGTCCCAGGACCCCATTCCTGAGAGATGTGTCCCATCCCTTGGCCTCCCTGCTCTTGAAAATCTGACTTGCCATCATCCCTGTCCCCTTGAGTTTGGAATTGATATGTAAATAGATAGGAAGGTATTGCTGTGCTAAGCACCTTATAGTATTAAATCATTTAATCCTCACAAAAACTCTATGAATTAGATCCTGTTGTTAATTCTGTTGAGTTCCTGGAATTTCCCTGTCCATATACTGCTGCAGACAGTTTGGAATTTTCTCAAGCAAATTTTTATTTGCATGTGATATTAATGATTAAAAAAAAAACCAAACGTGCTGCCCTCGAGTCAACTTTGACTCAGAGCGACCCTACAGGACATTAGTGGTTGGTGTATAAATTTGCATCATAGACATATGAACTGGTCTTCCTTGTAAGAGTATGGATATTATCCTATCACTGACAGCACTGTACTTCAGGACAGACCTTGAAATGTTCTTTTTGGCAATGAATGTGACACCACTCCTCTTCAGTTTGTCATTTCCAGCAGAGTAGACCACATGATTGTCTGATTCAAAATGACCAATTCCAGTCCATTTCAAGCTCAGTAATGTCTAGGATATCAGTCTTTACGTGTTCTATTTCATTGTTGAAGACTTCCAGTTTTCCTAGATTTATTCTACATACATTTCACATTCCAATTATTAATGGATATTTACAGCTGTCTCTTCTCATTTTGAGTCTGGCCACATCAGCGTACGAAGATCCTGAAAGCTTGACTCCATCTGAGTCAGTAAGGTCTACTCTGCTTTACGGAGGCAGCTCTGCCCCAGTTGTGTTTTGAGTGCCTTCCAAAATGAGGGACTCATCTTCTAGCACTATATCACACAATGTTCCGCTGCTATTCAGAAGGTTTTCATTGTCCAGTTTTTTTTAGAAGTCACCATGTCCTTCTTAACAGTCTATCTTAGTCTGGAAGCTCCTCTGAAACCTGTCCACCATGGGTGACCCTGCTGGTATTCGAAATACTGGTGGTAGCATAGCTTCCAGCATCACAGCGACATGAAAACCACCACAGTAAAACAAACTGGCAAAGAGTGGTGGGAAGACTACCTAGATAAAAACAAAAGCGAACCAAAAAAAATTATAAATATCATTGTGCTTATTTGAAAAGTTTTGTATAAAACATGGCAATGGCATACAAGACCACTCAACTTCCCTTTCAGATCTAGGATAATTCTTTAAAGTTTTGGCCCCTAATTCTTCTAAGTGTGTGGTGTTCACTCGACCACGTTCGTCTGCCCCCCTCTGGTGGCCATTATACAAATAACAGGTTGAAGAACAACAGGGCAACGGCTGCTTTCTCTTTCATTGATATTTCATTTATTCCTATGAACATCACCTACTACACGCCAGGCTGTACACTAGATGCTAGACATAAGAAACTAACAAGATAGAACACTGCAGTTAAGGGTGGTAGACAAAGAAGTGAATAGATAATTACAAATTAGTGAAACAAGGGTCATGGAGAAGCCTACAGAGAGTGCCGGGAGTGTAGATAGGATACTTGGGCTGGCCTTGGCATTGTGTCAGGGGGAACGAGGGGACGTGACGGAAGTCGAGAAGCTGGGAAATGAGAAGGGCAGGTAGAGTTCCTAAATTCAAGTAGGAGTAGGAGATAAGAGAAGCCATTGGGAATTCAGTGAGCTGCTAGGATGGTCGTTCAATATGGCAGAAGTCAGAACACAGGTTTCAAGGGAGGAGAGCAACAGCTGGGGTCAGAGAGATTGGTTGGGGCCAGATCACAAAAGGCTTTTTATGTCACACTAGAGTTTGAGGTTATATCCCCTAGGCTAGTGGTCCCCAAATTTTTTTGATCGTGTTCCTCATCAATAAAAATATTTGTGTATACACCTCCAATATATGAATATTTATTCATTTATACATTTTATACCTAGGCAGTGTAGTGTAATGGTTAAGAAGTTGGTTTCCGGAGCCAGATGGACTATATTCCAAATCCTGGCTTTGCTACTTTTTAGGTGTGTGACCCTGAGCAAACAACCTCTCTGTACCTCAGCTTCCTCATCTATAAACTGAGGATAACAGCAGACTCATCATCTCTGAGGGTTGTAGAAAGGGTCAAATTAAGTAATTCATGAGAACTTAGAACAATGCCCGGCACATGATAAATGTTATGTTAACTTGCTGTCAAGTCGATTCTGACTCATAATGACAGTATGGGACATGGTATGACTGTCCCATAGGGTTTCCAAAGAGTGGGTGGTGGATTCCAACTGCCAGTCTTTCAGTTGGCAGTCAAGCTCTCAACCATCACCCCACCAGGGCTCTGAATATTATTCTATACATCTACTACTGAGTGCCATTATAAAAGTGGAATTGGAATTTATACCTAGTAGGGGCTCCACCGGAAAACCTGCTGGTGTAGTGGTTAAGTGCTACGGCTGCTAACCAAACGGCTGGGAGTTGGAATCCGCCAGGCGCTCCTTGGAAACTCTATGGGGCAGTTCTACTCTGTCCTATAGGGTCACTATGAGTTGGAATCGACTCGATGGCACTGGGTTTGGTCTTTGGTTAGGAGCTCCACCTACCCCAGAAAATCGGTTTTAACACAAACTCACTTCAAAATGTCAAGAATTATTTTCATCCTCAAAACTTCTAACTGGAAGAGCAGACCACCTCTAACCCCTCACCCTACCTGGCAGTAAATAGCTTTGGCCTCTCCTGATTGTACTTATACCAAACTCATCAGTGCAGGTAATTCTTGCATTTAACTCAAAGCAGTGACCTGGGGCCTGGGGTGGGAACTGAGAACCTTCTTTTATAATAAGCTTCCAAGTAGTGCTGGTGCTGCTGGTCCAAGTACTACACTTTCAAATTTTGTAAAGAAAATATAAATATCAAATGAACTACCTTTGAAAAATATTTTTATTTTTCCAGCACAACCACATGCTGCCTGGCTACCATCACCAAATACTCTGACAGGGATCACAAGAGAGGCTCCCAGACAGAGCTGCAGAAAAATGGAGAACAAAATTCTAACTCACAAAAAAAGTTTGTTTGTTTTTTTTTTTTTACTGGTTTGACAGAGACTGGAGAAACCACAAGAGTATGGACTCCGGAAATGAGGTCGGGGGCCAAGATGGCTGACTAGGTAGACGCTACCTCGGATCCCTCTTGCAACAAAGACTTGGAAAAACAAGTGAATCGATCACATACATAACAATCTACGAACCCTCAACAACAAACACGGATTTAAAGAGTTGACCTGAATGACAGAGACGGAGAACGAACAAATACGGGGAAGCAGCGACTGTTTTCAGAGCCTGGAGCCAGCGTCCCAGTCAGGTAACCTTGGCGCCGGGCTTAGGACTGGGCCCAGGAGAGCTGAACACAAAATCTTGTGATGGCACAAACAAGGGGCACAGCCCTACCCCCCTGAACTGACCCCGGGAGGGGGCCCAGCCGGTCCGTGCGGGCGGCGTGGCGACAAGGCTGGTGGGAGAAGTCCCCAGGGAGGCAGTGACTGGTTTTAGAGCTGGGAGTACAGCATCCCAGCCTGGGAACCTTGGCGCCGGACGTTGGACTAGGTGCAGGGGAGCTGGACACAGCATCCGCTCACAGCACAAACACGGGGCGCAGCCCTACTCCCCTAAACTAACCCCGGGAGGGGGCCCAGCCAGTCCGCGGAGGCGGCGCCGCAATGCAGCTGGCAGGACGAGAAGTCCCCGGGAGGCAGTGACTGGCTTTGGAGCCGGGAGTGCAGCGTCCCAGCAGGGGAACCTTGACGCTGGGCTTTGGACTGGCAGCGGAGGATCTGACTGCAGCTTTAGCAGGCCAGACCCTCGGGGGCAATCTCTACACAGCCAGCACACACAGGCGACAGATAAAATAGTCATCCCAAGCAAGATAAGCAACTTCGGGTATATTCCGGAGTGCTACTCTCCTGTTTTTCTGAAATTCCATTAATGTTGGAATTTCCTGAGCCAGAGGGAGAACAGCTCCGGCTCCGCGGCGGCTTTGTTTTTCCCTTTTTTTTGGTCTTTTCCTAACCCATTCTTCCGGCCTGAGAGAAGCAACCACAAAAAACCCAGAGACCAAAAATCCTTCCCTAATTGGACTAAAAACACAGAACCAGCTCCAGCCAAGCATATATGATCCAAATCTCGGGCTTTCATCCTTACAGGGAACAAGGTGGCAGTTATAATCCAAAGGCAGTTCTAATAGGGATCTGACTGCATTTTTTTTTCCAGTGGATTTACTGGAAAAACAAGTTTCCCAGGTCTGATATCTCTGCTTATTCAACAGAGCCCTAACTGACCCATAACAGGGAACTGAGGGCTGAAGCTCCCCCCAGACCACCTAGCCTCTTGCCTTAGGGGTCTAAGGAGGGTGACACCTACCAATCAGTAGACGTACTTGCATTGGGGGCCTAAGGTACAGCTGCAGTGCCCTCCCAACAAGGTGCTATAGGAATAGAGACACACCTACCTCACTGACACTTGGCGGAAGCCTGTCAGATCCTGCCCCCCTGGAGTGTGAACCCCAGCTGCTAATAGAATCTGGTGCACACAACTATCACCACTACTTCTCGAGGTGGATAGGTGTTAGGGTGCAGCACACACTTGGCGACCCAAAATCAGATTCTACTCAAGAATAGTGAATAGACTCAGGCATATATATCTGGCAACAGCCCAAACCAGCTGGTAATAGGTCATAAGTAAGTCAAGGGCTACAACAAACAAGACAGCACAATCTAGTAGCCCATCCACGTATATTGAAAGAAAACAAAACAAGATAAGACTCAGTGAGCAATTATAGAATAAACCACTACTATTTTTTTTTTTTATATCTTAGTGATGGCTCGCAGACAGCAGTCGATATAAAACCACATAAAGAAGCAGACCATGACTGCTTCTACAACCCCCCAAACAAAAGAATCAAAATCTTTCCCAAATGAAGATACAATCCTGGAATTATCAGATACAGAATATAAAAAACTAATTTACAGAATGCTTCAAGACATCAGGGATGACCTCAGAAATGAAATAAGGCAAACTGCAGAACAAGCCAAGGAACACACTGATAAAACAGTTGAAGAACTCAAAAAGATTATTCAAGAACATAGTGGAAAAATTAATAAGTTGCAAGAATCTATAGAGAGACAGCATGCAGAAATCCAAAAGATTAACAATCAAATTACAGAATTAGACAATGCAATAGGAAGTCAGAGGAGCAGACTCGAGCATTTAGTATGCAGACTGGGAAATCTGGAGGACCAGGGAATTAACACCAATATAGCTGAAAAAAAATCAGATAAAAGAATTAAAAAAAATGAAGAAACCCTATGTGGGACTCTATCAAGAAGGATAACTTGTGTGTGATTGGAGTCCCAGAACAGGGAGGGAGGACAGAAAACACAGAGAGAATAGTTGAAGATCTGCTGACAGAAAATTTCCCTGACATCATGAAAGACGAAAGGATATCTATCAAAGATGCTCATCGAACCCCATTTCAGACTGATCCAAAAAGAAAAACACCAAGACATATTATCATCGAACTTGCCAAAACCAAAGATAAAGAGAACATTTTAAAAGCAGCCAGGGATAAAAGAAAGGTCTCCTTCAAGGGAGAATCAATAAGAATAAGTTCAGACTTTTTTTTTACTCAGCAGAAACCATGCAGGCGAGAAGGCAATGGGATGACATATACAGAACACTGAAGGAGAAAAACTGCCAGCCAAGGATCATATATCCAGCAAAACTCTCTCTCAAATCTGAAGGTGAAATTAAGATATTTACAGATAAACACAAGCTTAGAGAATTTGCGAAAACCAAACCAAAGCTACAAGAAATACTAAAGGAAATTGTTTGGTCAGAAAACCAATAATATCAGATACCAGCACAACACAAGGTCACAAAACAGAACATCCTGATAACAACTCAAATAGGGAAATCACAAAAACAAATTAAGATTAATTAAAAAAAAAAAAAAACTCATAACGGAATCATTGAAGTCAAAACGTAAAAGATCACAATAATCAAAAAGAGGGACTAAATACAGGTGGCATAGAACTGCCATATGGAGAGTGATACAAGGCGATATAGGACAATACAAGTTAGGTTTTTACTTAGAAAAATAGGGGTAAATATTAAGGTAACCACAAAGAGGTATAACAACTCCATAACTCAAAATAAAAGCCAAGAAAAATGTAACGACTCAACAAACATAAAGTCAAATACTATGAAAACGAGGATCTCACAATTTACAAAGAAAAACGTCTCAGCACAAAACCGTAAGTGGAAAAATGAAATTGTCAAAAACACACATAAAAAGGCATCAAAATGACAACACTAAACACTTATTTATCTATAATTACGCTGAATGTAAATGGACTAAATGCACCAATAAAGAGACAGAGAGTCTCAGACTGGATAAAGAAACACGATCCGTCTATATGCTGCCTACAAGAGACACACCTTAGACTTAGAGACACAAACAAACTAAAAACTCAAAGGATGGAAAAAAATATATCAAGCAAACAATAAGCAAAAATGAAGAGGAGTAGCAATATTAATTTCTGACAAAATAGACTTTAAACTTAAATCCACTACAAAGGATAAAGAAGGACACTACATAATGATAAAAGGGACAATTGATCAGGAAGATATAATCATATTAAATACTTATGCACCCAATGACAGGGCTGCAAGATGCATAAAACAAATTTTAACAGAACTGAAAAGTGAGATAGACACCTCCACAATTATAGTAGGAGACTTCGACACACCACTTTCGGAGAAGGACAGGACATCCAGTAAGAAGCTCAATAGAGACACGGAAGACCTAATTACAACAATCAACCAACTTGACCTCATTGACTTATACAGAACTCTCCACCCAACTGCTGCAAAGTATACTTTTTTTTCTAGCGCACATGGAACAGTCTCTAAAATAGACAACATATTAAGTCATAAAACAAACCTTTGCAGAATCCAAAACATTGAAATAATACAAAGCATCTTCTCAGACCACAAGGCAATAAAACTAGAAATTAATAACAGAAAAACGAGGGAAAAGAAATCAAATACTTGGAAACTGAACAATACCCTCCTGAAAAAAAGACTGGGTTATAGAAGACATCAAGGAGGGAATAAGGAAATTCATAGAATGCAACGAGAATGAAAATACTTCCTATCAAAACCTCTGGGACATAGCAAAACCAGTGCTCAGAGGCCAATTTATATCGATAAATGCACACATACAAAAAGAAGAAAGAGCCAAAATCAGATAACTGTCCCTACAACTTGAACAAATAGCAAGTGAGCAACAAAAGAATCCATCAGGCACCAAAAGCAAACAAATAATAAAAATTAGAGCTGAACTAAATGAATTAGAGAACAGAAAAACGATTGAAAGAATTAACAAAGCCAAAACCTGGTTCTTTGAAAAAACTAAAAAAATTGACAAACCATTGGCTAGACTGACTAAAGAAATACAGGAAAGGAAACAAATAGCCCGAATAAGAAACGAGAAGGGCCACATCACAACAGACCCAACTGAAATTAAAAGAATCATATCAGATTATTACGAAAAATTGTACTCTAACAAATTTGAAAACCTAGAAGAAATGGATGAATTCCTGGAAAAACACTACCTACCTGAACTAACACATTCAGAAGTAGAACAACTAAATAGACCCATAACAAAAAAAGAGATTGAAACGGAAATCAAAAAACTCCCAAGAAAAAAAAGCCCTGGCCTGGACGGCTTCACTGCAGAGTTCTACCAAACTTTCAGAGAAGAGTTAACACCACTACTACTAAAGGTACTTCAAAGCATAGAAAATGACGGAATACTACCCAACTCATTCTAAGAAGCCACCATCTCCCTGATAGCAAAACCAGGTAAAGACATCACAAAAAAAGAAAATTACAGACCTATATCCCTCATGAACAGAGATGCAAAAATCCTCACCAAAATTCTAGCCAATACAATTCAACAACATATAAAAAAAATAATCCACCACGACCAAGTGGGATTTATACCAGGTATGCAAGGCTGGCTGGTTTAATATTAGAAAAACCATTAATGTAATCCACCATATAAATAAAACAAAAGACAAAAACCACATGATCTTATCAATTGATGCAGAAAAGGCATTTGACAAAGTCCAACACCCATTTATGAGAAAAACTCTCACCAAAATAGGAATTGAAGGAAAATTCCTCAATATAATAAAGGGCATCTATGCAAAGCCAACAGCCAACATCACTCTGAATGGAGAGAACCTGAAAGCATTTCCCTTGAGAACGGGAACCAGAGAAGGATGCTTTATCACTGCTCTTATTCAACATTGTGCTAGAAGTCCTAGCCAGAGCAATTAGGCTAGACAAAGAAATAAAGGGCATCCGGATTGGCAAGGAGGAAGTCAAATTATCTCTATTTGCAGATGACATGATCTTATACACAGAAAACCCCAACGAATCCTCCAGAAAACTACTGAAACTAATAGAAGAGTTTGGCAGAGTCTCAGGTTATAAGATAAACATACAAAAATCACTTGGATTCCTCTACATCAACAAAAAGAACATCGAAGAGGAAATTACCAAATCAATACCATTCACAGTAGCCCCCAAGAAGATAAAATACTTAGGAATAAATCTTACCAAGGATGTAAAAGACCTATACAAAGAAAACTACAAAGCTCTACTACAAGAAATTCAAAAGGACATACTTAAGTGGAAAAACATACCTTGCTCATGGATAGGAAGACTTAACATAGTAAAAATGTCTATTCTACCAAAAGCCATCTATATATACAATGCACTTCTGATCCAAATTCCAATGTCATTTTTTAAGGTGATAGAGAAACAAATCACCAGCTTCATATGGAAGGGAAAGAAGCCTCAGATAAGCAAAGCATTACTGAAAAAGAAGAAGAAAGTGGGAGGCCTCACTCTACCTGATTTCAGAACCTATTATACAGCCACAGTAGTCAAAATAGCCTGGTACTGGTACAACAAGAGACACATAGACCAGTGGAACAGAATTGAGAACCCAGATATAAATCCATCTACATATGAGCAGTTGATATTTGACAAAGGCCCAGTGTCAGTTAATTGGAGAAAAGATAGTCTTTTTAACAAATGGTGCTGGCATAACTGGATATCCATTTGCAAAAAAATGAAACAGGACCCATACCTCACACCATACACAAAAACTAACTCCAAGTGGATCAAAGACCTAAACATAAAGACTAAAATGATAAAGATCATGGAAGAAAAAATAGGGACAACCTTAGGAGCCCTAATACAAAGCATAAACAAAATACAAAACATTACCAAAAATGACGAAGAGAAACCAGATAACCGGGAGCTCCTGAAAATCAAACACCTATGCTCATCTAAAGACTTCACCAAAAGAGTTTAAAAGACCACCTACAGATTGGGAAAGAATTTTCAGCTATGACATCTCTGACCAGCACCCGATCTCTAAAATCTATATGATTCTGTCAAAACTCAACCACAAAAAGACAAACAACCCAATCAAGAAGTGGGCAAAGGATATGAACACACACTTCGCTAAAGAAGATATTCAGGCAGCTAACAGAGACATGAGAAAATGCTCTGGATCATTAGCCATTAGAGAAGTGCAAATTAAAACTACGATGAGATTCCATCTCACTCCAACAAGGCTGGCATTAATCCAAAAAACACAAAATAATAAGTGTTGGAGAGGCTGCGGAGAGATTGGAACTCTTATACACTGCTGGTGGGAATGTAAAATGGTACAACCACTTTGGAAATCTATCTGGCGTTATCTTAAACAGTTAGAAATCCCACTCCTCAGAATGTACCCTAGAGAAATAAGAGCCTTCACACAAACAGATATATGCACACCCATGTTTATTGCAGCATTGTTTACAATAGCAAAAAGCTGGAAGCAACCAAGGTGTCCATCAATGGATGAATGGTTAAATAAATTGTGGTATATTCACACAATGGAATACTACGCATCGATAAAGAACAGTGACGAATCTGTGAAACATTTCATAACATGGAGGAACCTGGAAGGCATTATGCTGAGCGAAATCAGTCAGAGGCAAAAGGACAAATATTGTATAAGACCACTATTATAAGATCTTGAGAAATAGTATAAACTGAGAAAAACACATACTTCTGTGGTTACGAGGGGGGGAGGGAGGGAGGGTGGGAGAGGGCTTTTTACTGATTAGTTAGTAGATAAGAACTACTTTAGGTGAAGGAAAGGAGAATACTCAGTACACAGAAGGTCAGCTCAAATGGACTGGACCAAAAGCAAAGAAGTTTCCGGGATAAACTGAATGCGTCAAAGGTCAGCGAAGCAAGGGCGGGGCTTTGGGGACTATGGCTTAAGGGGACTTCTAAGTCAATTGGCAAAATAATACTATTATGAAAACATTCTGCATCCTACTTTGAAATGTGGCGTCTGGGGTCTTAAATGCTAACAAGCGACCATCTAAGATGCATCAATTGGTCTCAACCCACCTGGAGCAAAGGAGAATGAAGAACACCAAGGTCACACGACAACTATGAGCCCAAGAGACAGAAAGGGCCACATGAACCAGAGACTTACATCATCCTGAGACCAGAAGAACTAGATGGTGTCCGGCCACAACTGATGACTGCCCTGACAGGGAGCACAACAGAGAACCCCTGAGGGAGCAGGAGATCAGTGGGATGCAGACCCCAAATTCTCATAAAAAGACCAGACTTAATGGTCTGACTGAGACTAGAGGAATCCGGCGGTCATGGTCTCCAAACCTTCTGTTGGCCCAGGACACCATTCCCGAAGACAACTCATCAGACCTGGAAGGGACTGGACAATGGGTTGGAGAGAGATGTTGATGAAGAGTGAGCTACTTGTGTCAGGTGGACACTTGAGACTGTGTTGGCATCTCCTGTCTGGAGGGGAGATGGGAGGGTAGAGAGGGTTAGAAACTGGCAATATTGTTACGAAAGGAGAGACCAGAAGGGCTGACTCATTACGGGGAGAGTAAGTGGGAGTATGGAGTAAGGTGTATATAAGCTTATACGTGACAGACTGACTTGATTTGTAAACGTTCACTTAAAGCTCAATAAAAATTATTTAAAAAAAAAAAAAAAGAGTATGGATCCCGGACACTCTTCTAATTCAATACTGAAGTCACTCCTGAGGTTCCCCCTTCAGCCAAAGATTAGACAGGCCCATAAAACAAACAATAAGGCACGTAGCTCAACCGTGTATACCAGACTAAACAGGCCCACCAGCCCAGGGGCAAGATGGAGAAGGCAAGAGGGCACAGGAAAGCTGGACACATGGAAATGGGGAACCCAAGGTCAAAAAGGGGAGAGGGCTGACATGTCGCAGGACTGGCAACCAATGTCACAAAATAATATGTGTATTAATTGTTTAATGAGAAACTAATTTGTTTTGTAAACCTTCATCTAGAGCACAATAAAAACAAATAAATAAATAAAACATTTTTACTTATCAGGACACAGCACACTTTTGTTCTCACTAAAAAATATATGTGTGTGTATATATATAATATATATATATGTATATAATCCCTGGTGGCGTAGCGGTTAAGAATTCAGTTACTAACCCAAAGGTCAGGGTCATAAGTCTGAATCCACTAGGCTCTCCTCGGAAACCCTATGGGGCAGTTCTACTCTGTCCTCTAGGGTCGCTATGAGTTGGAATCAACTTGACGGCAACCGGTTTGGTTTTTGTTTGTTGTTGTTCATGTATATGTATGTATATATATATATATATATATGTATATATGGAAAACTTGGTGGCGTAGTAATTAAGAGTTTGGCTGCTAGCCAAAAGGTCAGCAGTGTGAATCCACCAGGCGCTCTTTGAAAACCCTATGGGGCAGTTCTACTCTGTCCTACAAGGTTGCTGTGAGTCAGAATTGACTTGTCGGCAACGGTTTGGTTTTGTTTTCGTTTTATATGTATATCTGTGTGTGTGTTTTAGCAAAGGTAAATATGCTCAATTTTTTGACAATATTGGTTTAGTTCTAAATTCAGATTATTCCAGTACTTGAAAAAGAACTTGAGCAACATGCACAGATACCAAATGGAAAAAGCGCTTTATGGACTTTGCCTAACAAGTTTTGATACTCATTTTTCAGCCTTATCCACCAGGTATGCAAAGCTCCTTGTTGAAATTCAGCTAACAATTTCCATTTTTCCTAACGTCAATCAGTTATTGCTGCAAAATAATTGGAAGGTTCTACATTTTCATATTGTTAACAAATTACCTTATTTTAGCTTTTTAGGAGGAACGAATACCCTGTTTCCAAGCTTTGAAAGCATAGAAATGATGTTAATAGGTGGACCACTTGCATAATATTCTGCCTCAAAATCACCTAACACTAGAGACACTTACACTACCGATTGTCAGTATACTCTCTCCAAAGTACGAATTTAATTTTTTTTATTGTGTTGTAAGTGAAAGTTTACAGCTCTAGTTGCTCATACAAAAATTTATAAACATGTTGTTATGTGGCCCTAGTTCCTCTCTCTATAATGACTGCACACTCACCGTTTCCACCCCAGATTTCCCTTGTCCATCAACCAGCTCCTCTCCCTTTCTGCCTTCTCATCTTGCCTCGGGACTGGATGAGTTTATTTCGAAAAGCTGTTACACTCTCTCTCTCTTTCATTTTATTAGAACATAACCTTTGCCCTGAAAGGCAAATATATTTTTTCAAATATCCTTTAGGTGCATTACTGACATCGTTTTCATCATGGAAAAGGTTAGCAAGTTTGGAACATTATTTATTTATAAAAGAAAAATGACACATTAAACTTGGTAACTCTTTTAAGTACGTTGCCACAGGGAAGCTCCTTTTGCCCCCAGGTTGGTCATTTATTGTACAGATGGAGAACCACATGATGAGTTGACATGAGCTTCTCCAGGCGTGAGAACGTACTAGTTGAGTGTCAGACAGTTTAGAATATGTTCCTTTCACAGTTGGAGATTTTTCAGACCTTAAGTTGAAGTACAGGACAAGCAAAGCAATGCCTAGCATATAGCCAGTGAAATGCAATTGCGCATCAGTTTCTGGAGCCGCCACGATTTTCAAACTTGTCAAACCCACGAATTCCACATCCTGTGTCCTTCAACATATGCAGCCACCCTTGGCCCCAGAGAAACCCTTTGAACCTCATGTACTGTGATTGTGGAACACGTTTTCTTTCTCACCCATTTATTCTACTCTAATTGGCATTTCTCCCGTTTTGTTAAAATACATGTAAAATAAAAAGCCCCCATTGATAATACACAGTTCACCACAGAGAATACAGAAAATGTACATATTGTTCCTATTAGAGTGACTGACCCAGTGGTGTGCTGTTAAATGTTTAACAACCAGCTCCGTGTAAAGAAAAAAAGGTATTGATTTGCGGTGCCTGCTAATTCTCATGGTGTAAATACTCCCACCACGGCGAATTTCAAGCTACCAACGTGATGTCATGATCACAGAGTTGGGGAGAGATGCACAGCAGCACAGCAATACAGCCCATATCCATCACCAAGATGCAATAGATGGAAGTAATCTCAAGAGCAGACATAATAGTAAAATGCAGTAAATCATAACTGGAAGTGATGTATTTTGAGGGCTGATTAACCTTTGCTTTTAAAATAATTTATTAAATTATAAGTTTACATATGTGATTTTTCAATAATGTTTGTTTACCAAGGAGTCCCTGGGTAGTGCAAACTGTTAACAAACTCAACTCCTAACCAAAAGGTTAGAAGTACCAGTCTACCCAGAGGTGCCTCTCAAGAAAGGCCTGGCGATCTACCTCCAAAATGTCAGCAACTGAAAACCCTGTGGAGCACAGTTCTACTCTGACACACACGGGGTCACCATGAGTTGGAGTCAACCCGGCTGGCAACTGGTAACTGGTGTTTATCAACAGACTCACGAAATTCCTGGAAAGTTAATAATATACACTTGAGAGCCAGTACAAGCCAACTCCAGCAGCACTTTGATCTTACCGTGCTAAAGGAACAAGGCCTTGGGGAGGACCTTGAGTTAAAGCTCTTTTCCATTCACTTAACGCTGACGGGCACCATACACAATAGCTTCTTCCTGATTCTTGGTTTTTTTCTCTTACCTGGCTGAGCCAGAGCAGCAATGATAGAAGAAAGTAGTCTTGTCACAAAATTTTTTGATATATATCCTTTTGGATTTTTTTCATGTATTCGTAGGCATGAGTGTGTGTATGTGTCTAAAGAAAAACCAAACCAAATGCGTTGCTGTCAAGTCGATTCTGACTCATAGGGACTCTATAGTACAGAATAGAACTGCCCCATACAGTTTCCAAAGAGCGCCTGGTGAATTCGAACTGCCAAACTTTTGGTTAGCAGCCGTAGCTCTTAACCCCTAGGCCACCAGGGTTTCCCTATGTGTCTAAGGGTACATATATGTATGACTGTATAATAAATGATATGAGACATTAAAGATTTTTGAACAATT
The DNA here is from genome assembly GCF_024166365.1 of Elephas maximus indicus. Lineage (NCBI taxonomy): Eukaryota > Metazoa > Chordata > Mammalia > Proboscidea > Elephantidae > Elephas > Elephas maximus. Next base: position 29,872,026 of record NC_064845.1, read on the forward strand.
GAAGATATGGGGAAAGGACCCGACTGAGCTTGGACCAAGCTAATCTAAATGGACTGTATTGGTGTTGCACACTTTGTGGTTTTTAGGGCTGGATGATATAAATGCCCTGGAGTCAGCCTATTGTGTGATTATCTCTATAGATAACAGGTGAGACTGCAATTAAAGAGCTGGGACTTACATCCTTGTGTGCTGTGCTAGCATTACAGTAGAGTTTAAGTTTCTGCATGCAGAATTACTGGATCCGACTTTAGGTTTATTCATTTATTTAGTCAGTTAGTTGGCAACTTGCACACCAAAAATGGTTCACTGTTTACCTTCTCATCAACAATATATAAAAGTCCCCCTTTTTCACATCTACAGCAATACACCGTAATATTATTCTTATCATTGTTTTTAAAACCTTTGCCAAACTTAGCAAGTGAAAAATATTGTTAGATATTCAGTCTTTAATTATGAGGGAGGCTGAAGGTCATTTCATATCTTTGTTGGTGATTTGTATTTCTTTTTTTGAAAAGTGCTTGTTCATGCTCTTTTATATTAGCTTGTTTATCTCTTTACTGACTTGAAAGAGCTCTTTACACTTCTAGAATATTACGGTTTTGTCTATTATATACAGCAACCCCTCCCCCTCCAGTTTGGCATTTGCATTTTTATTTTGTCTTGTTGTTGTCATCATTTGCCATGAAGAAATTTCCATTTATGGAGTTAAATATATGAATATTTTCTGTTATGGTTTTTCTGCTTTCTCTCAAATTATAAAAATATTCATCTATATTTTCTTCTATTATTCTTATTGTTTTAATTTGTCTTTAATCCACAATTTATTATTAATACGTGAAGTACAGATTTATTTTTTCCTAAAATATCAATTAATTATCCTAAGACTATCCTTTTATTTTAATAATTCACACTTTCCCTATTTAAGACTTACTTTTATAATACCCTAAAGCAAACAAACAAACAAAAAAAAACAAGCACGCTGCGGTCGAGTCAATTCTGACTCAAAGCGACCCCATAGGACGGGGTAGAATTGCGCCACAGAGTTTCCAAGGAGTGCTTAGTGGATTCAAACTGCCGACCTTTTGGTTAGCAGCTATAGCTCCTAACCATCATGCCACCAGGGTTTCCTATAATATGCTATGTTTATATAAATAGGTGAAGATACAGACTTGTTATTCTGTTCTATTGATCTGTCTTTTTATCCCTTCGCTAGTATCACAGCCTCCTCATTAGGGACATTTTATTGCACAATTCATCACCCACTACCTTTGTTTGTCTTATGTCTTTTTGCTATTCTCATTTGTTTACTCACCCAAATAGCTTTGGAATCACTTAGTCAACTGCCTTTGAAAATATGTAAAGCTATTCAGACATTGCAATATGGGACTGGTATAGGAATATACACACTAATTGAATAGAATAGGAAGTCTAGAACTGGACCCAAGTTATATACGGGAACTTGGTTTGTGGCAGGGGAACAATTCAAATCAGTAGGAAAAGGATGGATTATTCAATAAGCAGTCTTAAGCAAATTTGAAACAGTCAGAAATGAAATGGAATGCATAAAGATCAATATCCTAGGCATTAGTGAGGTGAAACGGACTGGTATTGGTCATTTGGTCTACTACCCTGGGAAAGACAACTTGAAGAGGGATGACATTGCATTCGATGTCAAAAAGAACATTTCAAGATCTATCCTGAAGCACAACACTGTCAGGGATAGGATAATATCCACACACCTAAAAGGGAGACCAGTTAATATGACTATTATTAAAATCCGAACCAAACACTAAGGCCAAAGATGAAGAAATTTAAGATTTTTCACCAACTTCTTCAGTCTGAAATTGATCGAACATGCAAACAGGATGCACTGATAACTACTGGTGGTTGGAATGTGAAAGCTGGAAACAGAAGAAGGATCAGTAGCTGGAAAATATGGCCTTGGTAATAAAATCATGCCAGAGGTCCCATGATTGAATATTGCAAGACCAATGACTTCTTCATTGCAAATGCCTTTTTCTCACCAACATAAATGTTGACTATACACATGGACCTTGCCAGATGGAATACACAGGAATAAACTGACTATGTCTGTGCAAAGAGATGATGGAAAAGCTCAATATCATCGGTCAGAACAAGGCCAGGGCTGACTGCAGATCAGACCAACAATTATTCACATGGAAGTTCAAGTTGAAATTGAGGAAAATTAGAACAAGTCCACAAGAGCCAAAGTACAACCTTCGGTATATTCCATCTGAATTTAGAGACCATCTCGAGAATAGATTTGGTTCAATGAACACTAATAACCAAAGACCAGACAAGACGTAGAATGACATCAAGGACATCATACATTAAGAAAGCAAGAGGTCATTGACAAGGCAGGAGAGAAAGAAAAGACCTAAATGGATGTCGGAAGAGACTCTGAACTTGCTCTTGAACATCGAGTAGCTACAGCAAAAGGATAAAAAATGATAACGTAAAAGAGCTGAACAGAAGCTTTCAAAGGGCGGCTCGCAAAGATTGATTGTGCTAAGGCATTCAACTGTGTGGAACAAAACAAATTATGGATAACATTGCAGAGAGTAGGTATTCCAGAACACTTAATTGTGCTCATGAGGAATCTGTACATGGATCAGGAGGCAGTCATTCAAACAGAACAAGGGGATATTGCATGGTTTAAAGTCAGGAAAGGTGTGCATCAGGGTTGTATCCTTTCACCATACCTATTCAATCTGTACGCTAAGCAAATAATCCGAGAAGATGGACTGTATGAAGAAGGACAGGGCATCATGATCGGAGGAAGACTCATTAACAACCTGTATTATGCAGAAGACACAACCTTGCTTGTTGAAAGTGAAGACGACTTGAAGCACTTATTGATGAAGATCAAAGACCACTAGCCTCAGTATGGATTACACCTCAACATAAAGGAAACAAAAATCCTCACAACTTGACCAACAAGGAACATCACTGTAAATGGAGAAAAGATTGAGGTTGTCAAGGATTTCATTTTATTTGCATCCACAATCAACATCCATGGAAGCAACAGTCAAAAAATCAAAAGATGCATTGCATTGGGTAAAACTGCTGCAAAAGATCTCTTTAAAGTGTCAAAAAGGCAAGACGTCACTTTGAGGACTAAGGTGCACCTGACCCAAGCCATGGTGTGTTCAATTGCCTCATATGCACACAAAATCTGGACAATGAATAATGAAGCCTGAAGAAGAATTGATGCCTTTGAATTGTGGTGTTGGTGAAGAATACTGAATATACCATGAACTGCCAAAAGAATGAACAAATCTGTCTTGGATGAAGTACAACCAGAATGCTCCTTGGAAGCAAGGATGGTGAGACTGGGTCTAATATACCTTGGACATGTTATCAGGAGGAATCAGTCCCTGGAGAAGGACATCATGCTTGGTAAAGTAGAGGATCAGCAAAAAAGAGGAAGAACCTCAAAGAAATGGGTTGACACAATGCCTGAAACAATGGGCTCAAGTATAGCAACGATTGTGAGGATGGTGCAGGACCTGGCAGGCTTTTGTTCTGTTGTGCACAGGGTCGCTATGAATTAGAACTGCCTCAATGGCACCTAACAACGACAGGGTTCTTGTGAGGATTAAATGAGATAATAATGTGTGAAGCACTGAGAAGATGGCTTGGCAAGAAGGAAGTACATGGCATATTTGAGATTTTTTTTTACAATATAGCCTTGTGGTTTGTCATGTAGTTTATCGCACCTGTCAATAGTAATAATTTTATATTATTTCTTGACAATATTGACATACTTTTTCTCTGTTTCTAACTAAGATTATTGATTTCTTCTCCTTTTCAATTGAATTGGCCAAAATTTTGAACAGTATTAAATAATAATTGTGTTACTGGCCTTCCTGGTTTTACTAGATAAGGCTTCAACTTTGGTGAAGGTATGATGATGATCAGCCATTTGACAAAGATATTTTTGGAGGGGGGCCCAGATGTCAGAGTAGTCAGGTGCTTCCAGCAAACCCTCTTACAACAAAGACCCCCCAAAAAATCAAGTGAAACGATTGCATTTATGACAAGCTAAAAGCCGTGACCATCAAAGGCAAAGTTAGAAAATGGACTGAGTGGCAGGGGGAGGGAGAGATGGTCCAGAAGTGGACAGGGGTTGCTGGACCTGAATCGCTAGGAACCCTCAAGCTGCAGTGGGCTGATGGTAGTGTTTGGCCGCAGTATCCTCAGGGAGAAACAGCCAGCCGCACAGCCTACTGACACCTCCAGAACCAGAGAAGAGCAGCGCTCTCGCAAAAGCTAAGTGCTTGCATATATTTTACTGCACCCCCAGCCTGCAAGCCAGTTTCAGTGGCTGCCGATATCCCTGGGCCTGAGATAGGTCCTGTTGTATGTCCTGACCCATTCTCCTGGTCTTGGAGAAGGAATAAATTCACAGCTAAGGAAAAGATAATCTGCCAGCTCCAGTAACCTGTGGAGCTGAGGACAGAAGCAGCTCCTGTCCAGGCATAAATGATCCGTGGATTTTGAATACCTTTCCCCCTCCATGGACATGTGTGGCCTATTTCAGGAGAATAGGACCCTGTTGGCAAACTGCAACTGCTTCAGCTGTGTGGTGGAGAAGTGGGCGTTTGATGTTTGACATTGCTTTCTCTATTAAACAGGGTCCTCACCTACCCACATCAGGGACCTAAGGACTGGTGGCTCCACTCAGGTCACCCAGCCAACCCCAACAGAGGTCGAAGGATAACTGGTACCTCCCAGTCCTTAAAACCAAAAGGATTGGGTGCCCAAGGTCCATCTGTAGGACCCATCCCACTGTGCGCTCAAGGGAACGGGGATGCTCTTTCCTCACAGACACTCAGGGGATGGATGTCAGCCCCCTGCATTGTTCAGAACATGACCCCCTGCTGCAACAAGATACTGGTACCTACACCAATCACCCCTGCCCCTCTAAGACTGTAGGACAGAGCCTGTACTACACACCTGATGACCAACTACCTGGACACCTGAGCTGAATTCATACAGGAAAAGTGAATGGGCTCCTAGGCTTATATACCTGGTAACAGCACTAGCCATCTGGTGACATGACGTTAGAGCTTCAAAGGTGGAAATAATCAAGCTAGCTCACTCACACAACCTATATGGATATATCAAAACAAAACAAAGTGAGGAGCTAGGATATAGTCGGCAAACATAAAATGAACTAATACAATACTTACTGAGGGCACAGAGACAACAGTCAATATCAAATCACATAAAGAAGCAGATGATGATCGCTTCAACAAGCTCTCAAAACAAAGAATCAACTGATATTCTGGATGAACGTGCCTTCCTGGAATTACTGGATGCAGAATACAAAAGATTAATATACAGAATGTTTCAAGACAACAGGAACGAGATCAGGCAATATGCAGAAAAGCCAAGGAACACACAGATAAAGCAGTTGAAGAAATTAAAAAAGTTATTCAAGAACATAACAAAAAATTTAATAAGCTGCAAGGATCCATAGAGATTTCAGTCCAAAATTCAAAAGATTAACAACAAAATTACAGAAGTAGACAACTCAATAGAAAGTCAGAGGAGCAGAATAGAGCAAATGGAAGGCAGAATTGGTGAGACAGAAGATAAAGCACTTGGCACCAATATATTAGAAGACAAATCAGATAAAAGAATTTAAAAAATGAAGAAATCCTGTGAATCATGTGGGATTCTATCAAGAGAAATAACCCACGAGTGATTGGAGTACCAGAACAGGGAGGGATAACAGAAAATACAGAGAGAATTGTTGAAGATTTGTTGGCAGAAAACTTCCCTGATATCGTGAAAGATGAGAAGATATCTATCCAAGATGCTCATCGAACTCCACATAATGTAGATCTCAAAAGAAAGATAAAGAGATAATTTTAACAGCCAAAACCAAAACCAAAGATAAAGAGAGAATTTTAAGAGCAGTTAGGGATGAACGAAAAGTCACCTACAAAGGAGAGTCAGTAACAATGAGCTCGGACTACTCGGCAGAAACCATGGAGGGAAGAAGGCAATGGGATCACTTATATAAAAAATTGAAGGAAAAAAATTGCCAGCCAAAAATCATATATCCAGCAACACCATATCTCAAATATGAAGGTGAAATTAGGACATTTCCAGATAAACAGAAGTTTAGGGAATTCGTAAAAACCAAACCAACACTAAAAGAAATACTAAAGGGAGTTCTTTAGTTAGAAAATCAATAATATCAGGTATTGACCCAAAACTAGAACACTGGGCAGAGCAATAAGAAGTCACCCCAGACAGGGAAATCAAGATTAAAAAATACTCAAAACAGTAACAACGGGAGGCAGAGCCAAGATGGTGGAATAGACAAATGCTTCTATCGAGCCCTCTTTACAACAAAGACCCCAAAAAATAAGTGAAACGAGTATATTTGTGACAAGCTGGGAGCCCTGAGCTTCAAAGGCAAGCTTAGGCAATGATCTGAGGGGCAGGAGGAGTAAGAGACCGTTCGGAAGCGGAGAGGAGTTACCAGACCTGAATCGTGGGGAGCACTCAGGCACCATTCCCAGAGCAGTGGTGGCGGTGGACTGGTACTAACATTCAGCCGCAGTTTCCTCAGGGAGAAACAGCCAGCCACACAGCCTACTCACACCTCCGGAACCTGAAAAGAACAGCGCTCTCGGCAGAAGCTAAGTACTTGTGTATATTTTCCCGCGCGCCCCCCAGCCCCAAGCTGGCTTCAGCTGCTGAATTCCCTGGGCCTGAGATAGGCCCTGTTGAGCACCTAGAGCCATCCTCCTGGCCTTGGGGAAGGAAAAAATTTGCAACGGGGGGAAAAGATAATTTGCTAGCTCCACTAACCGGGGGAGCTCAGGACAGAAGCGGCTCCTGTCCAGGCATAAACCATCCATGGGCTTTCAGCACCCTTCCCTTCTGCATGGACCTGTGTGGGCCTATTTTGGGGGAATAGGCCATTGTTGGCAGAATCCAACCGTTTCAGCTGTGTGGTGGAGAGGTGAGTGTTTGATGTTCAACATTGCTTTGCCTATTAAACAAGGTCCTCACCTACCCACATCAGGGACCTAAGGACTGGTAGCTCCACTCAGGTCACCAAGCCACCCACGACAGGGGTCTAAAGATTACTGGTACCTCCCAGTCCTTACAAACAAAAACATTGGATGCCCATGGTCCATCTGCAGAACCCACCCACCTGCACGCTCTAGGGACCAGGGACGCGCTTTCCTCAGAGACACTCAGGGGTTGGTTCTCAGTCCTCTGCTTTGTTCAGAGTGTGAGCCCCTGCTGCAATCAGATACCGGTATATACGCCAATATCCCCTGCCCCTCTAAGACTGTAGGACAGAGCCTGTACCACACACTTGATGATCAGCTACCTCGACACCTGAGCTGAATTCATACAAGAAAACTGAATGGACTCCTAGACTGATATACCAGATAACAGCTCTAGCCATCTGGGGACAGGTTGTCAGAGCTCCAAAGGTGAAAGTAATCAAGCTAGCTCACTCAAGCAGCTCATAGGGGTATACCAAAACAAAACAAAGCAAGAAGCTATGACACAGTAAGCAAGCATTAATTAATATGATAACTTATAGATGGCTCGGAGAAAACAGTCAATATCAAGTCACATAAAGAAACCGACCATGATCACCTCATAAAGCTCTCAAAACAAAGATCCAGGGATCTTCTAGATGAAAGTGCATTCCTGGAATTACCAGAGCCAGAATACAAAAGTTTAATATACAGAACCCTTGAAGACATCAAGAAGGAAATGAGGCAACCCCCAGAACAAGCCAGGGAACACACAGATAAAGCAGCTTAAGAAACTAGAAAGATTATTCAGGACCATAACGAAAAGTTTAATAAGCTGGAAAAATCCATAGGCAGACAGCAATCAGAAATTCAGAAGATTAACAATAAAATTACATAAGTAGACAACTCAATAGAAAGTCAGAGGAGCAGAATTGAGCAAGTAGAAGCTAGAATTTTTGACTTGAAGATAAATCACTTGGCCCTAATATATTTGAAGACAAATCAGATAAAAGAATTTTAAAAAATGAAGAAACCTTGAGAATCATGTGGGACTCTATCAAGAGAAATAACCCACGAGCGATTGGAGTACCAGAACAGGGAGGAATAACAGAAAATACAGAGAGAATTGTTGAAGATTTGTTGGCAGAATACTTCCCTGATATCGTGAAAGATGAGAAGATATCTATCCAAGATGCTCATCGAAGTCCACATAAGGTAGATCTTAAAAGAAAGTCACCAAGACATATTACAATCAAAGTTGCCAAAACCAAAGATAAAGAATTATAAGAGCAGCGATGGATAAACAAAAAGCCACCTACAAAGGAAAGCCAATAAGAATAAGCTCGGACTACTCGACAAAAACCATGCAGGCAAGAAGACAATGGGATGACATATTTAAAAAATTAAAGGAAAAGAATTCCCAGCCAAGAATCATATACCCAACAAAACTGTCTCTTTAATATGAAGGTGAAATTGTGACATTTCCAGATAAACACAAGTTTAGGGATTTTTAAAAAACCAAACCAAAACTACAAGAAATACTGAAGGGAGTTCTTTGGTTAGAAAATCAGTAATATCAGGTATCAACTCAAGACTAGAACACTGGGCAGAGCAATCAGAAGTCAACCCAGACAGGGTAATCCAAGAAAAAAAGCCAGATTATTAAAAAAAAAAAAAAAAAAAAAGCTCAAAACAGGGTAATAGCAATATTATTATGTAAAAGAAGACAACATTAAAATACTAAAGAGGGACTAAGAAATGTAATCATATACCTTCTATATGGAGAGGAAGATATGGTGATACAAAGAATAAAAGTTCGGTTTAAATTTAGAAAAATAGGGGTAAACAAGGTAACCACAAAGGAGACAAAGTATCTTACACATCAAAATAAAATACAAGGGAAAAATAGAGACTCAGCAGAAACAAAACTGACAACAACAAATATGAGGAAAGGACAATATATAAAGATAGTCTACTCAGCACATAAAATTAAGTGGGAAAAAGAAACTGTCAACAACACACCAAAAAAGACATCAAAATGATAGCACTAAATTCATACCTATCCACAATAACTCTGAATATAAATGGACTAAATGCACCAATGAAGAGACAGAGAGTGGCAGAATGGATTAAAAAACAAGATCTGTCTATATGCTGCCTACAAGAGACACACCTTAGACTTAGAGACACAAACAAACTGAAACTCAAAGGATGGAAAAAATTATATCAAGCAAACAACAATCAAAAAAGAGCAGGACAGGAGCCAAGATGGCGGACTAGGCAGACGCTACCTCGGATCCCTCTTACAACAAAGACACGGAAAAACAAGTGAATCGATCACATACATAACAATCTACGAACCCTGAACAACAAACACAGATTTAGAGACGGAGAACGAACTAATACGGGGAAGCAGCGATTGTTTCCAGAGCCTGGAGCCAGCGTAACAGTCAGGTACGGCACAAGCACAGAGAGCGGCTCCACCCCCCTGAACTAACCCCGGGAGGGAGACCAGCCGGTTCCACGGGCGGCGTGGGACGCAGCCGGTAGGAGAAGTCCCCGGGAGGCAGTGACTGGTCTTGGAGCAGAAAGAGCAGCGTCCGAGCCGGGGAACCGTCCCGCAGGGATTTGGACTGGATGCAGGTACGCCATAAACACGGAGAGTTGCTCCACCCCCCTGAACTAACCCCGGGAAGGGGACCAGCCGGGTCGCGTGGGCGGCGTGGGACGCAGCCGGTAGGAGAAGTCCCTGGGAGGCAGCGGCTGGTATTGGAGCGGGGAAAACAGCGTCCCAGCCCGGACACTCGGTCAGGGCACGAGCACGGGGACCTGCTGCACCCATCTGAACTAACCCGGGGAGGAGGCCCAACTGGTTCTCGGGGGCGGCAGGGCCACGTGGCTGAAGGGACGAGAAGTCCCCGGGAGGCAGCGACTGATTTTGGAGTCGAGAGTGCACTGTCCCAGTAGGGGAGCCTCGACGCTGGGCGTGGGGCTGGAAGCGGAGGATCTGACCGTGACTCCAGCGGACCAGACCCCCCGGGGGCAATCTCCACACAGCCAGCACACATAGGCGACGCGCCCCGCGGGAGTCTCAGATATAATAGTCATTCCAAGCAAGACAAGGAACTCTGGCTATATTCTGAGGTGCTACTCTCCTATCTCTCTGTTCCCTCCCCCACCCTCCCCAGGTGGCTTCATTAACATCTGAATAGCCTGAGCCAGAGGGAGAACTCTGATAGGGATCTGACTGCATTTTTTTTTTAGCAGATTTTCTGGAAAAACTAGTTTCCCAGTGATGGCTCGGAGACAACAATCCATATCAAACCACTTAAAGAAGCAGACCATGACAGCTTCTCCAACCCCCCAAACAAAAGAATCAAAATCTTTCCCAAATGAAGATACAATCTTGGAATTATCAGATACAGAATATAAAAAACTAATTTACAGAATGCTTAATGATATCACAAATGAAATTAGGATAACTGCAGAAAAAGCCAAGGAACACACTGATAAAACTGTTGAAGAACTCAAAAAGATTATTCAAGAACATACTGGAAAAATTAATAAGTTGCAAGAATCTATAGAGAGACAACATGTAGAAATCCAAAAGATTAACAATAAAATAACAGAATTAGACAACGCACTAGGAAGTCAGAGGAGCAGACTCGAGCAATTAGAATGCAGACTGGGACATCTGGAGGACCAGGGAATCAACACCAACATAGCTGAAAAAAAATCAGATAAAAGAATTAAAAAAAATGACGAAACCCTAAGAATCATGTGGGACTCTATCAAGAAGGATAACCTGCGGGTGATTGGAGTCCCAGAACAGGGAGGGGGGACAGAAAACACAGAGAAAATAGTTGAAGAACTCCTGACACAAAACTTCCCTGACATCATGAAAGACGAAAGGATATCTATCCAAGATGCTCATTGAACCCCATTTAAGATTGATCCAAAAAGAAAAACACCAAGACATATTATCATCAAACTCACCAAAACCAAAGATAAACAGAAAATTTTAAAAGCAGCCAGGGAGAAAAGAAAGGTTTCCTTCAAGGGAGAATCAGTAAGAATATGTTCTGACTACTCAGCAGAAACCATGCAGGCAAGAAGGGAATGGGACGACATATACAGAACACTGAAGGAGAAAAACTGCCAGCCAAGGATCATATATCCAGCAAAACTCTCTCTGAAATATGAAGGCGAAATTAAGATATTTACAGACAAACACAAGTTTAGAGAATTTGCAAAAACCAAACCAAAGCTACAAGAAATACTAAAGGATATTGTTTGGTCAGAGAACCAATAATATCAGATATCAGCACAACACAAGGTCACTAAACAGAACGTCCTGATATCAACTCAAATAGGGAAATCACAAAAACAAATTAAGATTAATTTAAAAAAAAATACACATAATAGGGAATCATGGAAGTCAATAGGTAAAAGATCACAATTATCAAAAAGAGGGACTAAATACAGGAGTCATTGAACTGCCAGATGGAGAGTGATACAAGGCGATATAGAAAAATACAAGTTAGGTTTTTACTTAGAAAAATAGGGGTAAACAATAAGGTAACCACAAAAAGGTATAACAACTGTATAACTCAAGATAAAAACCAAGAAACACGTAACGACTCAACTAACATAAAGTCAAGCACTATGAAAATGAGGATCTCACAATTTACTAAGAAAAACGCCTCAGCACAAAAAAGTATGTGGAAAAATGAAATTGTCAACAACACACATAAAAAGGCATCAAAATGACAGCACTAAAAACTTATTTATCTATAATTACCCTGAATGTAAATGGACTAAATGCACCAATAAAGAGACAGAGAGTCACAGACTGGATAAAGAAACACGATCCATCTATATGCTGCCTACAAGAGACACACCTTAGACTTAGAGACACAAACAAACTAAAACTCAAAGGATGGAAAAAAGTATATCAAGCAAACAATAAGCAAAAAAGAAGAGGAGTAGCAATATTAATTTCTGACAAAATAGACTTTAGACTTAAATCCACCACAAAGGATAAAGAAGGACACTATATAATGATAAAAGGGACAATTGATCAGGAAGACATAACCATATTAAATATTTATGCACCCCATGACAGGGCTGCAAGATACATAAATCAAATTTTAACAGAATTGAAAAGCGAGATAGATACCTCCACAATTATAGTAGGAGACTTCAACACACCACTTTCGGAGAAGGACAGGACATCCAGTAAGAAGCTCAACAGAGACACGGAAGACCTAATTACAACAATCAACCAACTTGACCTCATTGACTTATACAGAACTCTCCACCCAACTGCTGCAAAATATACTTTTTTTTCTAGCGCACATGGAACATTCTCTAGAATAGACCACATATTAGGTCATAAAACAAACCTTTGCAGAGTCCAAAACATTGAAATATTACAAAGCATCTTCTCAGACCACAAGGCAATAAAACTAGAGATCAATAACAGAAAAACTAGGGAAAAGAAATCAAATACTTGGAAAATGAACAACACCCTTCTGAAAAAAGACTGGGTTATAGAAGACATTAAGGAGGGAATAAGGAAATTCATAGAAAGCAATGAGAATGAAAATACTTCCCATCAAAACCTCTGGGACACAGCAAAAGCACTGCTCAGAGGCCAATTTATATCAATAAATGCACACGTACAAAAAGAAGAAAGAGCCAAAATCAGAGAACTGTCCCTACAACTTGAACAAATAGAAACTGAGCAACAAAAGAATCCATCAGGCACCAGAAGAAAACAAATAATAAAAATTAGAGCTGAACTAAATGAATTAGAGAACAGAAAAACAATTGAAAGAATTAACAAAGCCAAAACCTGGTTCTTTGAAAAAATTAACAAAATTGATAAACCATTGGATAGACTGACTAAAGAAATACAGGAAAGGAAACAAATAACCCGAATAAGAAATGAGAAGGACCACATCACAACAGAACCAAATGAAATTAAAAGAATCATTTCAGATTATTATGAAAAATTGTACTCTAACAAAGTTGAAAACCTAGAAGAAATGGATGAATTCCCGGAAAAACACTACCTACCTAAACTAACACATTCAAAAGTAGAATAACTAAATCGACCCATAACAAAAAAAGAGATTGAAACGGTAATCAAAAAACTCCCAACAAAAAAAAGCCCTGGCCCGGACGGCTTCACTGCAGAGTTCTACCAAACTTTCAGAGAAGAGTTAACACCACTACTACTAAAGGTATTCCAAAGCATAGAAAATGACGGAATACTACCTAACTCATTCTATGACGCCACCATCTCCCTGATACCAAAACCAGGTAAAGACATTACAAAAAAAGAAAATTATAGACCTATATCCCTCATGAACATTGATGCAAAAATCCTCAACAAAATTCTAGCCAATAGAATCCAACAACACATCAAAAAAATAATTCACCCTGATCAAGTGGGATTTATACCAGGTATGCAAGGCTGGTTTAATATCAGAAAAACCATTAATGTAATCCATCACATAAATAAAACAAAAGACAAAAACCACATGATCTTATCAATGGATGCAGAAAAGGCATTTGACAAAGTCCAACACCCATTCATGATAAAAACTCTTACCAAAATAGGAATTGAAGGAAAATTCCTCAACATAATAAAGGGCATCTATACAAAGCCAACAGCCAACATCATTCTAAATGGAGAGAACCTGAAAACATTTCCCTTGAGAACAGGAACCAGACAAGGATGCCCTTTATCACCGCTCTTATTCAACATCGTGTTGGAAGTCTTAGCCAGGGCAATTAGGCTAGACAAAGAAATAAAAGGTATCCGGATTGGCAAGGAAGAAGTAAAGTTATCACTATTTGCAGATGACATGATTATATACACAGAAAACCCTAAGGAATCCTCCAGAAAACTACTGAAACTAATAGAAGAGTTTGGCAGAGTCTCAGGTTATAAAATAAACATACAAAAATCGCTTGGATTCCTCTACATCAACAGAAAGAACACCGAAGAGGAAATCACCAAATCAATACCATTCACAGTAGCCCCCAAGAAGATAAGATACTTAGGAATAAATCTTACCAAGGATGTAAAAGACCTATACAAAGAAAACTACAAAGCTCTACTACAAGAAATTCAAAAGGACATACTTAAGTGGAAAAACATACCCTGCTCATGGATAGGAAGACTTAACATAGTAAAAATGTCTATTCTACCAAAAGCCATCTATACATTTAACGCACTTCCGATCCAAATTCCAATGTCATATTTTAAGGGGATAGAGAAACAAATCACCAATTTCATATGGAAGGGAAAGAAGCCCCGGATAAGCAAAGCACTACTGAAAAAGAAGAAGAAAGTGGGAGGCCTCACCTTACCCGACTTCAGAACCTATTATACAGCCACAGTAGTCAAAACAGCCTGGTATTGGTACAACAACAGACACATAGACCAATGGAACAGAATTGAGAACCCAGACATAGATCCATCCACGTATGAGCAGCTGATATTTGACAAAGAACCAGTGTCAATTAACTGGGGAAAAGATAGCCTTTTTAACAAATGGTGCTGGCATAACTGGATATCCATTTGCAAAAAAATGAAACAGGACCCATACCTCACACCATGCACAAAAACTAACTCCAAGTGGATCAAAGACCTAAACATAAAGACTAAAACGATAAAGATCATGGAAGAAAAAATTGGGACAACCCTAGGAGCCCTAATACAAGGTATAAACAGAATACAAAACATTACCAAAAATGATGAAGAGAAACCCGATAACTGGGAGCTCCTAAAAATCAAACACCTATGCTCATCTAAAGACTTCTCCAAAAGAGTAAAAAGACCACCTACAGACTGGGAAAGAATTTTCAGCTATGACATCTCCGACCAGCGCCTGATCTCTAAAATCTACATGATTCTGTCAAAACTCAACCACAAAAAGACAAACAACCCAATCAAGAAGTGGACAAAGGATATGAACACACATTTCTCTAAAGAAGATATTCAGGCAGCCAACAGATACATGAGAAAATGCTCTCGATCATTAGCCGTTAGAGAAATGCAAATTAAAACTACGATGAGATTCCATCTCACACCAGCAAGGCTGGCATTAATCCAAAAAACACAAAATAATAAATGTTGGAGAGGCTGCGGAGAGATTGGAACTCTCATACACTGCTGGTGGGAATGTAAAATGGTACAACCACTTTGGAAATCTATCTGGCGTTATCTTAAACAGTTAGAACTACCATACAACCCAGAAATCCCACTTCTCAGAATATACCCTAGAGATACAAGAGCCTTCATACAAACAGATATATGCACAACCATGTTTATTGCAGCTCTGTTTACAATAGCAAAAAGTTGGAAGCAACCAAGGTGTCCATCAACGGATGAATGGGTAAATAAATTGTGGTATATTCACACAATGGAATACTACGCATCGATAAAGAACAGTGACGAATCTCTGAAACATTTCATAACATGGAGGAACCTGGAAGGCATTATGCTGAGCGAAATGAGTCAGAGGCAAAAGGACAAATATTGTATAAGACCACTATTATAAGATCTTGAGTAATAGTAAACCTGAGAAGAACACATACTTTTGTGGTTACGAGGCAGGGAGGGAGGGAGGGAGGGTGGGAGAGGGTTTTTTATTGATTAATCAGTAGACAAGAACTGCTTTAGGTGAAGGGAAAGACAACACTCAATACATGGAAGGTCAGCTCAATTGGACTGGACCAAAAGCAAAGAAGTTTCCGGGATAAAATGAATGCTTCAGAGGTCAGCGGAGCAAGCGCGGGGGTCTGGGGAACATGGTTTGCGGGGACTTCTAAGTCAATTGGCAAAATAATTCTATTATGAAATCATTCTGCATCCCACTTTGAAATGTGTGGTCTGGGGTCGTAAATGTTAACAAGCGGCCATCTAAGATGCATCAATTGGTCTCAACCCACCTGGAGCAAAGGAAAATGAAGAACACCAAGGCCACTCGACAACTAAGAGCCCAAGAGACAGAAAGGGCCACATGAACCAGAGACCTACATCATCCTGAGACCAGAAGAACTAGTTGGTGCCCGGCCACAATCGATGACTGCCCTGACAGGGAGCACAGCAGAGGACCCCTGAGGGAGGAGGAGATCAGTGGGATGCAGACCCCAAATTCTCATAAAAAGACCAAACTTAATGGTCTGACTGAGACTGGAGGAATCCCGGTGGCCATGCTCCCCAGACCTTCAGTTGACACAGGACAGGAACCATCCCCGAAGACAACTCATCAGAAATGAAAGGGACTGGTCAGCGGGTGGGAGAGAGACGCTGATGAAGAGTGAGCTAATTATATCAGGTGGACACTTGAGATTGTGTTGGCAACTCTTGTCTGGAGGGGGGATGGGAGGATAGAGAGAGAGGGAAGCCGGCAAAATTGTCAAGAAAGGAGAGACTGAAAGGGCTGACTCAAGAGGGGGAGAGCAAGTGGGAGTAGGGAGTGAGATGTATGTAAACTTATATGTGACAGACTGATTGGATTTGTAAACGTTCACTTGAAGCTTAACAAAAGTTATTAAAAAAATAAAAAAGAGGACAGGGTAGAACTGCCCCGTAGGATTTCCAAGGCTGTAAATCTTTAGGTAAGCAGACTCACATCTTTCTCCCACAGAGTTGCTAGTGGGTTCCAAGGACTGACCTTTTGGCTAGAGGCCCAGTGCTTAACCGTCCTGTCACCACAGCCCCTTACACACCTTACCTCTTCTAAAACCTGAGTCTGGAGACAATATGTGTAGGCCCTGTGGGGAGAGAGAACACCAGATATCCTCATGCGCAAATGGGGAGCCACAGCCCCTGGTAGGACATGGTGACAGAGCCGGGGAGGTTCCTCACTCCAGAACCTTCTGTCCTAGTCCAGTTTCCTATGGACAGGCTTCCTCCCGGGGTCAGTGCTTTCCGGGTTGAAGTCAGCACAGAGGCTGTTCGGGGTTGGCGCTGACAAGAGGCTAAGCACAGGTTTCAAACCGTGCCTGGTCAGGATACAGATATTCTTCTGCAAAGTCTGGGTACATGTGTGCAAACCTGTCAGCAAAACAGATTCTTCTCATCTTCATCCACACCGCTGAAGAGGTGTATCAGAAGCAGCTCTGCCACGCCCAAGGCCGTCTTCAGAATGCAGGACAGGTCTTCCTCATTTATGCAGCCGTCCTTATGCCATGCATACATCTTGAATGGCAGCTGGATGGTGTCCAGAGTCTCAGACGCTCTGCAGACCACGGACAAGGCGATCACATATTCCCGCAGGTCCATCTTGCCACCTCCGCTCTCGTCAAACAGTGAGAACATGCAGTCCAGCGTGTCGGAAAGGGGTACCTCCAAGTACTCCGTGAACTCCACAAGTTAGTCTTCTCGCCCTTCTTCACCTTGCGCTTTCTGATCTTTTTCAGGGTTTTCTAGCTTTAGCCCCAGGCCTCTCACAAGCCTGGCGAATTCTAGAAGGCAAGTGTCGGAGGGAAGACGGACTGTCCTTCCGCTGGGGCCAGCTAACAATCCTCAAACGTGAAATCCATGATGGAGACGCCCAGGGTCTCTGCCATGACGCGCCTCATGCTGCTGGCGTATAGCACCGGGCTCCTCTTCACCTTGGAAGGGTGGTAAACTGGGAGAAACTCAATTTCCATCTAACTGTGAAACTGACACAGGGCGAGCCACAGCATTTCCAGCACTCCAGGTCCTTGCCACGTCCACATGATCGTGTCCAGCTTATTTGTGTATCCTAAAACCACAGGCTGGACAGGAACACCAAGGATAAACACACCAGTCATGAAGGTAGTTTGACAGGTCCCATTGGTACAAGTACCTTCTGGAAAAATCATTGTCATAACTTCCCATTGGACTAAGCCCCTCTCTTTATCTCTTCCACTGTTTTCCTGCACAAGTCCTGGTCTGATCCGGACACACTGGCCGGAGGTACTTGATCAGAGTTCCCCATATGGGGATACCCCTGCTCTCTGCCTTCATCACGATGGACGACATGGTCATGGTCACAGGAACGGCGTCGAAGTACGAGGGGTGTGGTGCCAAGGGTCAGGATGGCTGCCTCAGTCGGTAGGGCCTGTCACCCCTTCTGGGCCACCGGGTGGAAGCCGCCGGCAAATCACGTGGTCTGCATGACTGCCTTGAGCGGGAAGTCCACGACCTTCTGCCACAAGCCAGCGGCTCTTCTGGTTCTCTCTCAGCAAATCCCAGTGAAGGTACAAAAGCGAAGGACCAGGCGAACAGCATCATGAAGGCGGCAAACAGGAGTCGGACGGGGAAGAGGGTCAGCGTCATGATGGCGATCTGGGCCTTCTGCAGAGTGCTGAAGCGCAGCTCGTGCATGAAGCGGTTCTACCCTGGGGGTGACCAGCCGCCGCTTCACCTGCACCTGCGCTGGGGGAGTTGGCGGCTGAGACAGAGCGGCCTGTGGCAGGTCTCCCCAGCCGCAGAGCCACCACCGTGAGAAGAGCCCGAGCGGACCGAGGCGGAGGGCGGGCAGACCCCTTATAATTCTTCTCATTTCTGTAGGGTTGGTAGTGGTGCCCTCTCTTTCGTTCCTGATTTTGGTAATCGGTGTCTTCTCTTTCATTTTCTTGGTCAGTCTAGCCAAAGGTTAAAGGTTTGTCAATTTTGTTGATCTTTTCAAAAAGCCAACTCTTGGTTTATTTAATTTTCTCCGGGTTTTTCTTTCAGCCACAGTATTATTTCATCCCTCTTGCTTGCTTTGTGTTTAGCTTGCTCACTGTTTTGTAGTTTCCTAAGGTGAAAGCTTAGGTTTTTTTATTTGAGACTTCTCTTCTTTCTATCACAGGCATTTAAAGTTACACATTTCTTTACAAGCAATGCTTGAGATACATCCCATATGTTTTGATATGTTGTGTTTTTGTTTTCATTAAGTCCAAATTATTTTTAATGTCTCTTCTGCTTTCTTCTTTGATGCATGGATTATTTTGAAGTGCGTAAATTTTCAAGTATTTGGTGTTTTCTCATATTTCTTTCTGTTGTGGATTTCTAATTTAATTCCATTGTGGTCAGAGAATCAGAGAACACACTTTGCATAATTTCAGTCTTTTTAATTTTATTGAGACTTGTTTTTGGCTCCTGTACAAGGCCTACCCTGGAAAATGTTCCATGTATACTTGAAAAGAGCTTGTGTTCTGCAGTCCCTGGGCATTTTATAAATATCAGTTATGTCAAGTTGATGAGTAGTGTTAAAGTCTTCTGTAGTTATTCCATCAATGACTGAGAGTGGGGTATTGAAAGTCCTAACTATTATTGATAAATTGTCTATTTCCTCTTTTAATCCTTCCGGTATCTGCTTCATGCATTTTGGGGGTCTGTTGTTGAAGGACATTTATAATTGTTATATATTCTAGATGTATTGACTATCAAAAAGGTCCATAGTAATATTTGTTTTAAAGTCTATTTAATGTGATATTAATATAGCCATTCCAGCTCTCTTATGGTTACTATTTACATACTATATCTTTTTCTATTCTTTATTTTCAACCTACTTGTGTCTTTGAATCTAAGGTGTTCCTCTTGTAAGCAGCAAGACCCATTGTTGGATCTTGCTGTTTTATCCAGTCACATAATCTCTGCCTTTGGACTGCGTGTTTAGTCCATTCAATTTTAACGTTCTCATTGATACGGTTAGGTTTTCTTTTGCTATTTTGCTAGTTGTTTTCTGTTTGTTTCAATGAAGTAATAGAACAATTAACAGTTTTTAAGTTTAATAAGAAGCATCAATATATTTGGAAACTACTAAATTATTTCTCACTAAAGAAAAATCCAAAGGAGAAGAAATGACTCACACTTCTGTCATTCAAACTTAACTTCACTTAACATTGTGGTATATTTTCTTCCAGTCTTTCTTATTCTTCATAGATATTTGTCTGCTTTTTTTCCTCCCAGAGTTTATATCATACTACACATACAATTATTGTATATTTTCTTACAGAAGTATATTATATGCATTTTGCATGGGTTTGAACCACAGAAGAGCCATCACCAGCCAAGATACCCTTGCAGCAGTCATGTGGAAGACTTTTTGAATAAATGAAGTGGCTCTGAATGGTCCTGTTGCTTAAATGACTGCACTTATCAAAAAGTTGAATATGTCAGAAGGTTGAGACAAACGGTTAACGTGCTTGGCTGCTAACTGAAAGGCTGGAGATTCGAGTATACCCAGAGGTGCCTCAGAAGAAAGGCTTTTGGGTCTAGTTCCAAAAAACAATCAAACATTTAAAACCCTATGGAGTATAGTTCTACTCTGACACATGTGGGGTCTCCATGAGTCAGAATCAGCCTGACAGCAACTGTTTGGGGTTAAAAGGCAAGGTGTCTGAACAGCACCTGCTGCATCAAGTCTTTGTACTACACACCTGGTCTCTGGGTCCTGTGTTTTTAGCTTCCTATTTACTTTTTTAAATAAAAGAAAGATGTTTGCTTTTGTAAGTTTGGTAAAATTCACCTGTAAAATGGCTGGGCTTACTGTCTTGAGGGAGTGGTGTGGATAGTTGTCTACTACTGATTTTATGTAAATGCTGATATTAAGCTTATTGATTTTATTTAAACCTTTTGTCTCTTTGTCTATTAGTTTTTGATGGTGCATTTGCTGATTCTCCAAGTAGTTTCACCAAATTATGCTTGTTGTAGAGAGATTCTCCAATTCTGTTAGAGTAAAATCAAAGACATTTATCGAAGCCAATATGTCATTCAAATGGAGACCGTGAAAACCTCAGAGTCCGAAGCTCATGGATCCAAGGGAGAGAGTGCAAATTACACAATAGTTATATGCCATGGGAGGAACTACAAAACACAATATTCTGATTGGTTTACAGTGACTGAAATCAATCAAAGGTGGGAGAAAGCAAAACATGATTTTTAACATTAGTGGTTACATATAGCTAAAAAAAAAATTCATACATTAATTGGCTAAAGGACAAAATTGCAAGGTATGTGTTTGTGGAGAAGGTCTCATAACCATCACAAAATGATGACATGATGATGGCGTAACAGATACTGTCGGGAACAGATTGCTAAACATTACCTTGCTCAGAACAGAAGATTTTCTGGACTGATTTAACACAAAAACTTTCAATAAGGTTTGGTTACAGACACCAGGACATGTAATATCCACATTCTTAGCCTGACCACAAAGAATAGAGTTTCCTTGATGACAGGGTTGGTTCCTAAGCAACAGGGTTTGAATCTGTGTGAAAGATTATACTGAGCTTTAGCATTAGTTAACCCATTTTACTTTACATCAGATGCCTCTTTTGATTTTATATTCCACATCATTCTGTTCTTTTGATCAAGGGTTCTGAAGAGCATCCTTTGTTCACAGTTATGGGCATAATGTCTTCTGCATGAGTTTGTCAATATGCTACTCCCAGGTGGTGGCTCAACCTTCATAATTCATGCCTTTCTAGTTTTTCACGTTAAGCCCCTTTTCCCCCATAATCAGGGGCCATCGGTATCTTGGTTGCTGGGCAGCTCCAGTACGTCCATCATGCTATGGCTCAGCAGCTGTCTTCAGTGATTTCGGTATGGGGAGTGGATAGGGTATGGCCACATTGGAGGAACAACCTGACTTACTTTCAAATGGCTAACATAAGTCATAAGGCTTCTCTGATTTTGGGTTCCTGAATGCAGTGTTGATATGCATAATTCTTTGAGCATGATCTTGAATGCAGTGTTGATATACATAATTCTCTGAGCATGAGATGAAGCAGGGTTATCAGTTCCTGTTGTAGATGCACATCGCATAACACATTTTATAATTCCAATAAAAAAGATTATTGTTAAAATAACCCAGTTTGCGACAGAGACCGTAACCAAGAACCTGCACTATTAAGTAGCCAATTGAAGATATAAAAAAAGAATGGTAAAGTTACAGGGGGTATAGACTGTAACCAAACAGCCATTGGATGAATCTTAGCAATATCCTGTTCAACATCTCCAGTTAATCCAAGAGCAACAACAGGCGTTAGCAATGGAGCAAAACTCTCCTTGCTGGGCTAAGAGGAAATCTAGAACTATTTCATGGTCCAATACTACTTTTGCCAAGGATTCTAAAGTTTTTGTTGGGCGGCCATTCCATTGGCCACATCATCAACAATTTTAGCCATAGTGGCAGATAAATTGCTAATGGGATGTTCTATTGCATAGTACCAAGCCAGGGCACAACAGCACATAAGAAGGATCTCCCCATCCTGGGTAATAAATGATGGGATTATCTGAGAGGACAAGTTCTATCTTCTTTATGGATATTAATTTCAAGTTACTGTTCCATAGCAAGGTGTCATTGTATGAATGAATACTCATGGTAACTCCTAGCATCTTTAAGGTACATGGGCCTAGCATATATTCCAACCATGTAAACATGACAATGCCCAAATATAGAGTGACTCATCAGAGTTTTTCCTTGAATAAGCTGATCCTCCACACAAAAAGACACATCTAGATGGGGCACACAACATGCCTGCCCAGGTTTGAATATAAGGAAACGGGATGGACTGATTGGCCCTTCTGAGTCACTTTGCAGTTAATGAATCATCACGAATGGATAATTCTCCAAATTCCAGGGATCCTTGAGTCACGCACAAACTGAGAGTTTTTTATTATTTTTAAAATGACTATCTGCTACTACTGTAGAGTAATATTGAACACCATCAAGAAAAAGATTGCATGGTGTGGGTAGAATAAAACATTCTAACTACGCATTGGTAAGATTGAAACAGGGAGTTGATGGATAAGTGGGTAATTCTGGAAGTAGCCATAATGTGACATGGATAGCCCATTTAAAGAGTTTCTCAAAATCAACAGTAAAATCAGGTGTGGATTTATAATCTAATACTGGCACAGCAAAAGGATCGGTATGATCTTGTGTAGACTGAGGGGAAGAGTGATGCATCCAGCACTCAATTAAATTGTTAGCACCGGCTACTGAAATAACTAATTTGATAAAAGCATTTTCTTACCAAGCAATAGAAAAAGGAAACAATAAAGGTATTAAAGCAGTAATGGGAGTCATGATTAGAACACAAATATGGAAAAGGAATACTACCACAAACATTCAGAAAAAATAATTGTGCCTGTAATTACCAAGGAAACCCTGATGGTGTAGTAGTTAAGGTTCAGCTGCTAACCAAAAGGTCTGCAGTTCAAATGGACCAAGTGCTCCTTGGAAACCCTATGGGGCAGTTCTACTCTGTCCTATGGGGTCGCTATGAGTCAGAAAGAATTCAGCAGCAATGGGTTTGGTTAAAATTACCAAACTAACTCCAAAAATCTCCAAAAGTTGCATAAATGTTTACCAAAAAAGAATTCTTAAGTATATAACATACAGAAAAGCTAAAGCTAGAAAGATAGCAGTATATCAGAGTCTAAAGCTTAGCCACCTGCATGTTCCAGCTCCATGACCTGGGGTAAGTCATCCACTCTTGTAGTCATCTACTTCATGTTTGAACACAAGTGAATTTCACTTTGAGTTCTTCTGTGACTTCTAGTACAAACAGGTGCTGTAGTCTTTTTCAGTTGAGATAAATGGACCCACTCCTTAACTCCTCGTAATTTAGCCACACAAGGATGAATTAGGGGGAATAGGTATGGACCCTTCCAACAAGGCTCAAGTGAATCCTTTAATTGGTGTGTCTTCCAATAAACATAGTTGCTAGGTCCAAGAGGAGGCATTGTACCTCCGCCATCAAATGCTTGCTTGAGGAGCATACTCCTTGGCATAATGAATTAAGGCCTGGCAATATTTTAATAAATTGGCTTGGATCAAATCTGAATCAGCAGTTCCTGATAAATAAGGTAAATTCATTGGCTACCCTGCAATTATCTCATAAGGGGTCAATTTATGAGGGTCAGGTCAGCCACACTGAAGACGAAAGTTTTGCCAATTAGGTCTTTATGATACCATTGTTCCGTTCTACAAATCCAGAGGACTGCGTGTGGTAAGAACAATGGAGCTGACAAAAAACAGGAAATATTTTACAAATAGCAGCAATCACTTGTCCAGTAAAGTGGGGTACCTAAATCACTGCAAAGGATGGCTGGAGCCGCAAGTGCGAACGATATTTTCCAGCAATTTCTTAGCCACAAAAGTTGCCATAGCTTGGTGACGGGGAAAATCTTCTACTAAATGTGAATATCCACAAATCACAACTAAAACAAATGTGTAACTGTTGCAGGGAGTTAGTTGAATAAAATCCACTTACTATTTGAACACAGGTCCTATTAGTAGTGGGTATCTCCCAAGAGATACCCTGATGATGAGGGTATCCCTCTGGTGACGGTTGGTAGATTTTACCTCCATTATACTCAGAACAAAGAGGGCACAGCCTCGCTACTTGATTTGAAGCCTTCCAAAGTGTCCCCAAAAATATTTATGTAAAATTCCCATTGTCTTGTCCCTGCTCCATGATCCTTCACATGAAAGGTCATGACCAAAGGATGTGTAAGTCCTTGAAGATAACTGGTTTTGAATCTGGCCTTTCCCAAAGGAAAGTATTCTTACTAATTTTACAACTGTCCTGTCATGGATTGAATTGTGTCCCCCCAAAATATGTGTATCAATTTGGCTAGGCTCGATACCAAGTATTGTGCGACTGTCCACAATTTTGTCATCTGATGGGATTTTCCTGTGTGTTGTAAATCCTATCTCTATGATGTTAATGAGATGGGATTAGTAGCAGTTATGTTAATGAGGCAGGACTCAATATACAAAATTAGATTGTATCTTAAGCCAATCTATTTTGACATACCAGACAGAAGTGACCAGACAGACACAGGGACCTAACACAATCAAGAAGCAGCACCAGGAGAAGAGTGCGTCCTTTGGAACTGAGGTTCCTGCACTAAGAGGCTCCTAGACCAAGAGAAGATTGATGACAAGGACCTTCCTCCAGGGCTAACAGAGAGAGAAATCCATCGTCTGGAGCTTGCACCCTGAATTCTGTCTTCTAGCTTCCTAGACTGAGAGAATAATTCTCTGTCTTAAAGCCATCCACTTGTGGTATTCCTGTCATAGCAGCCCTAGATAACCAAGACAGAATTTGTTACCAGGAGTGAGGTACTGCTCTAAAAGATACCTAAAATATGGATGCAGAGGAGGGAGTGACCAAAATGGTGGAATAAACAAATGCTTCCAGTGAGCCCTCTTACAACAAAGACCTGAAAAAACAAGTGAAATGAGTATATTTATGACAAGCCAGGAGCCCTGAACATCAAAGGCAGGTTAGAAAATGAACTGAGAGTCAGGGGGAGGAACAGACATTTCAGAAGCAGAGAGGCGTTACTGGACCTGAATCACTGGGAGCACTCAGGCACCATTCCTGGGAGTGGCTGTGGCAGGCTGGTACTAGTGTTCGGCAGCAGTTTCCTCAGGGAGAAGCAGCCAACCACACAGCCTACTCATACCTCTGGAACCAGAGAAGAACAGTGCTCTTGGCAAAAGGTAAGTACCTGCGTATATTTTACCACACCACCCCCTCCCCGATCCCAAGCTGGCTTTAGCAGCTGATTTTCCTGGCCCTGAGATAGGCCCTACTCAGCACCTAGAGCCATTCTCCCAGCCTTGGAGAAGGAATAAATTTGCAATTAGGGGAAAAGATAATTTGCCAGCTCCATTAAGCAGAAGAGCTCAGGACAGGAGCGGCTCCTGTCTAGGCATAAACGGTCCATGGACTTTGAGTACCTTTCCCCTCTGCATGGACTTGTGTAGGCCTATTTCAGGAGAATAGGCCCTCCTTGGCAGACTACAACTGTTTCAGCTGTGTGGTTGAGAGGTGAGAATTTGATGTTTGACATTGCTTTGCTTATTACACAGGGTCCTCACCTACCCACATCAGGGGCTAGAGGACTGGAGGCTCCACTCAGGTCACCCAGCCACCCGTGACAAGGATCCAAGGAGAACTGGTACCTCCCAGTCCTTACAACCAAAAACATTGGGTGCCCATGGTCTGTCTGCAGAGCCCCCCACCCCCCACCTATAGGCTCAAGGGAACAGGGACATGCTTTCCTCAGAGACATGTGGGGGACGATTCTCAGGCCCCTGCCTTGTTCAGAGCATGATGCCCTGCTGCAACCAGGTACCAGTACCTACACCAATCACCCCTGCCCCTCTAAGACTGTAGGACAAAGCCTGTACCACATATTGATAATTGGCTACCTGGACACCTGAGCTGAATTCATGCAAGAAAATTGAATGGACCCCTAGACTGATATACCTGATAACAGCTGTAGCCATCCAGGGACAGGACATCAGAGCTCCAAAGGTGAAAATAATCAAGCTAGCTCACCCAGGCAACCCATTTGGGAATATCAGAATAAACCAAAGCAAAAAGCTACAACACAGTAAGCAAACATAAAATAAACTAATACAATAACTTATAGATGGCTCAGGGACAACAGTAGATATCAAGTCACATAAAGCAACAGACCATGATCACCTCAACAAGCTCTCAAAACAAAGAATCAAGGGATCTTCTAGATGAAAGTGCCTTCCTGGAATTGCCAAAGGCAGAATACAAAAGATTAATATACAGAACCCTTGAAGACATCAGGAAGGAAATGAGGAGATATGCAGAACAAGCCAAGGAACACACAGATAAAGTAGTTGAAGAAGTGAAAAAGGTTATACAAGAACATATTGAAAAATTTAATAAGCTGGAAAAATCCATGGACAGACAGCAATTAGAAACTCAGAAGAGTAACAATAAAATTACAGAAGGAGCAACTGAATAGAAAGTCAGAGGAGCAGAACTAAGCAAGTGGAAAGCAGAATCTCTGAAGTTGAAAATAAAGCACTTGGCACCAATATATTACAAGAAAAATCATATAAAAGAATTTGAAAAAAATGAAGAAACCTTAAGAATCATGTGGGACTCTAACAAGATAAATAACCTATGAATGACTGCAGTACCAGAACAGGGAGGGATAACAGAAAATACAGAGAGAATCATTGAAGATTGTTGGCAGAAAACTTCCCTGATATCGTGAAAGATGAAAAGATATCTCTCTAAGATGCTCATCAAATTCCACATAAGGTAGATGTTAAAAGAAAGGCACCAAAACATATTATAGTCAAACTTTCCAAAACCAAAGATAAAGAGAGAATTTTAAGAGCATCTAGAGATAAACGAAAAGTCACCTACAAAGAAGAGTCTATAAGAATAAGCTCGGAGTACATGGCAGGAACCATGCAGGCAACAAGGCAATAGGATGCCTTATATAAAAAACTCAAGGCAAAAAATTGCCAGCCAAGAATTATATATCCAGCAAAACTGTGTCTCAAATATGAAGGTCAAATTAGGACATTTCCAGATAAACAGAAGTTTAGGGAATTCATAAAAACCGAACCAAAACTACAAGAAATACTAAAGGGAGTTCGTTGGTTAGAAAATCAATAATACTAGGTATCAGCCCAAGACTAGAACACTGGGCGGAGCATCAGAAGTCAACCAAGACAGTGAAATCAAAAAAATAAATCAAAATTTAAAAAACGCTCAAGAGTAAGTGGGAGTATGGAGTAAGGTGTATATAAGCTTATATGTGACAGACTGACTTGATTTGTAAACTTTCACTTAAAGCACAACAAAAATTATTTAAAAAAAGCTCAAAACAGGGAAAAAGTGATGTTATTATGTAAAAGAAGACAACATTAAAAAAATAAAGAGGGACTAAGAAATGTAGTCATAGACCTTCCATATGGAGACAAATACAAGGCAATACACCGAAATAAAAGTCAGGTTTAAATTTAGAAAATTAAGGGTAAATAATAAGGTAACCACAAAAGAGACAAACTATCCAACACATGAAAATAAAATGCAAGAAAAAAATACAGACTCACCAGAAAAAAAAATCAACAACAAGGAATATGAGGAAAGGTAAACTATTCAGCACATAAAATTAAGTGCGAAAAAGAAACTGTCAACAATACACAAAAAAAGACCTCAAAATGACAGCACTATATTCATTAAAGAAAAAAAATTCATACCTATCCATAACTACGCTGAATGTAAATGGACTAAATGCACCAATAAAGAGATGGAGAGTGCCAGAATGGGTTTAAAAAAAATCCCTCTATATGCTGCTTACGAGAGACACACCTTAGACTTAGAGACACAAACAAACTAAAACACAAAGGGTGCAAAAAAATATATCAAGCAAACAACAATCAAAAAAGAGCAGGAGTGGTAATAGTAATTTGTGACAAAAGAGACTTTAAAGTTAAATCCATCGGAAAGGATAAGGAAGGACACTATATAATGATTAAAGGGACAATATACTAAAAAGATATAACCATATTAAATATTTTTGCACCCAATGACAGGGCTGCAAGATACATAAAACAAACTCTATCAGTATTAAAAAGTGAGAGAAACAGTGCCACAATAATAGTAGGAGACTTCAACACACCACTTTCGATGAAGGACAGGACATACAGAAAGAAGCTCAATAAAGACACGGAAGATCTCGACGCCACAATCAACCAACCTGACCTCATAGACATATACAGAACACTCCACCCAACAGCAGCCACATATACTTTCTTTTCCAATGCACATGGAACATTCTCTACAATAGACCACAGAATCCAAAAGATTGAAACATTCAAAGAATCTTCTCTGACCATAAGGCCATAGAACTAGAAATGAATAACAGAAACAGCAGGGAAAAGAAATCTAATACTTGGAAACTGAACAATACCTTGCTCGAAAAAGACTGGAGTATAGAAGACATTAAGGACAGAATAAAGAAATTCACAGAATCCAATGAGAATGAAAACACTTCCTATGAGAACCTTTGTGACACAGTAAAAGCAGTGCTCAGAGGTCAATTTATATCAATAAATGAACACATACAAAAAGAAGAAAGGGTCAAAATCAAAGAATTATCCCTACAACTTGAACAAATAGAAAGAGAACAACAAAAGAAATCCTCAGACACCAGAAGAAAACAATAAAAATTACAGCAGAGCTAAATGAAATAGAAAACAGAAAAACAATTGAAAGAATTAACAAGACCAAAAGCTGGTTCTTTGAAAAAATCAACGAAAGTGATAAACCATTGGCCAAAGTGACAAAAGAAAAACAGGAGAGGAAGCAAATAGCCCCAATAAGAAATGGGATGCGTGATATTTCAACAGACCCAACTGAAATTAAAAGAATCATATCAGATTACGATGAAAAATTGTACTTTTACAAATTTGAAAACCTAGAGGAAATGGATGAATTCCTAGAAACACACTACATACCTAAACTAACACAAACAGAAGTAGAACAACTAAATAGACCCATAAGAAAAGAAGAGATTGAAAAGGCAATCGAAAAACCTCCAACAAAAAAAAGCCCTAGCCTGGATGGCTTCACCGCAGATTTCTACCAATCTTTCAGAGAAGAGTTAACGCCACTACTACTAAAGGTATTTCAGAGCATAGAAAAGGACGGAATACTTAAAAACTCATTCCATGAAGCCACCATATCCCTGATACCAAAACCAGGGAAAGACACCACAACAAAAGAAAATTATAGACCTATATTCCTCATGAATGTAAATGCAAAAATCCTCACCAAAATTCTAGCCAATAGAATTCAACCATATATCAAAAAATAATTCACCATGAGCAAGTGGGATTCATACCAGGTATACAGGGATGGTTCAACATTAGAAAAACAATTAATGTAATCCACCACATAAATAAAACAAAAGGCAAGAATCACATGATTTTATCAATTGATGCAGAAAAGGCTTTGACAGAGTTCAACACCCATTCATGATAAAACTCTCAGCAAAACAGGAATACAAGAAAAATTTGTCAACATAATACAGGGCATTTATACAAAGCCAATAGCCAACATCATCCTAAATGAAGAGAGCCTGGAAGCATTCCCCTTTAGAACGGGAACCAGACAAGTATGCCCTTTATCACCACTCTTGCTCTGGCTGGAGGTCCTACCCAGAGCAATTAGGCGAGGTAAAGAAATAAAGGGCATCCAGATTGGTAAGGAAGAAGTCAAAGTATCTGTATTTGCAGATGACATGATCTTATACACAGAAAATCCTAAGGAATCCTCCAGAAAAATACTGAAACTAATAGAAGAGTTCAGCAGAGAATCAGGATACAAGATAAACATAAAAAATCCATTGGATCCCTCTACACTAACAAAAAGAACATCGAAGAGGAAACCACCAAATCAATACCATTTACAGTAGCCCCCAAGAAGATAAAATACTTAGGAATAAATGTTACCAGAGATGTAAAAGACTTACACAAAAAAAACTACAAAAATCTTCTGCAAGACACCAAAAGAGACCTACATAAGTGGAAAAACATACCTTGCTCATGGATAGGAAGACTTAAAATTGTAGAAACGTCTATTCTACCAAAAGCAATCTATAGATACAATGCAATTCTGATCCAAATCCCAACAATATTTTTTAATGAGATGGAGAAGCAAATCACCAACTTCATATGGAAGGGAAAAAGGCCGTGGATAAGTAAAGCATTACTGAAAAAGAAGAACAAAGTGGGAGGCCTCACTCTACCTGATTTTAGAACCTATTATACAGCCACAGTCATCAAAACAGCTCAGTACTTGTTCAACAACAGATACATAGACCAGTGGAACAGAATTGAGAATCCAGACATAAATCCATCCACATATGAGCAGCTGATATTTGACCAAGGCCGCAAATCAGTTAAATGGGGAAAAGACTGTCTTTTTAACAAATGGTGCTGGCATAAGTGGAAATCCATCTGCAAAAAACTGAAATAAGACCCATACCTCACACCCTGCATAAAAGCAAATTCAAAATGGATCAAAGATCTAAATATAAAATCTACAACGATAAAGATCTTGGGAGAAAAAAACAGGGACAACATTAGGAGCCCTAATACATGGTATAAACAGTATACAAAACATTACTAACAATGCAGAAGAAAAACTCCATAACTGGGAGCTCCTAAAAATGAAACACCTATGCTCATCGAAAGACTTCACCAAAAGAGTAAAAAGATTACCTACAGAGTGGGAAAAAGTTTTTGGCTATGACATTTCCGATCAGTGTCTGATCTATAGAATCTACATGATACTGCAAAAATTCAACTATAAAAAGACAAATAATCCAATTAGAAAATGGGCAAAAGAAAGGAACAGACACTTCACTAAAGAAGACATTTAGGTGGCTAACAGATACATGAGGAAGTGCTCACTTCCATTAGCCATTAGAGAAATGCAAATCAAAACTGCAATGAGATTCCATCTCACTCCAACAAGGCTGGCATTAGTCCAAAAAACACAAAACAATAAATGTTGGAGAGGTTGTGGAGAGTCTGGAACACTTGTGCACTGCTGGTGGGAATGTAAAATGGTACAACCACTTTGGAAATCGATTTGGCGCTTCCTTAATAAGCTAGAAATAGAACTACTGTATGATCCAACAATCCCACTCCTTGGAATATATCCTAGATTAATAAGAGCCTTTACAGGAACAGATATATGCACACCCATGTTCACTGCAGCACTGTTTACAACAGCAAAAAGATGGAAGCAACCAACATGCCCATCGATGGATGACTGGATAAATAAATTATGCTATATTCACAGAATGGAATACTAGGCATCGATAGAGGACACTGATGAATCTGTGAAACATTTCATAACATGGAGGAATGTGGAAGGCATTATGCTGACTAAAAGTAGTCAGTTGCAAAAGGACAAATATTGTATCAAAAAAACAAACCAAACCCAGTGTCATCGAGTCGATTCCAACTCATAGTGACCCTATAGGACAGAGTAGAACTGCCCCATAGAGTTTCCAAGGAGCGCCTGGCGGATTCCAACTGCCGACCCTTTGGTTGGCAGCCATAGCACTTAACCACTATGCCACCAGTGTTTCCAAATATTGTATAAGACCACCATTATAAGAACTTGAGAAATAGTGTAAACAGAGAAGACAATATTCTTTGATGGTTACAAGAGGGGGGAGGGAGGGAGGGTAGGAAAGGGGTATTTACTAATTAGATAGTAGATAACTACTTTAGGTGAAGGGAAAGACAACACACAATACCGACGAGGTCAGCACAGCTGGACTAAACCAAAAGCAAAGAAATTTCCTGAATAAACTGAATGCTTCGAAGGCCAGCGTAGCAGTGGCGGGGGTTTCCGGACCATGGTTTCAGGGGACATCCAAGTCAATTGGCATAATAATATCTATCAAAAAAACATTCTGCATCCCACTTTGGAAAGTCGTGGCTGGGGTTTTAAATGCTAGCAAGGGGCCATCTAAGATGCATCAATTTGTCTGAGCCCACTGGACCAAACAAGAATGAAGAATACCAAGGACACATGGTAATTACGAGCCCAAGAGACAGAAAGAGCCACATAAACCAGAGACTACATCAACCTGAGACCAGAAGAACTAGATGATGCCTGGCTACAACCGATGACTGCCCTGACAGGGAACACAACAGAGAACCCCAGAGGGAGCAGGAGAGCAGTGGGATGCAGACCTCAAATTCTTGTAAAAAGACCAGATTTAATGGTCTGACTGAGACTGGAAGGACCCCAGTGGTCATGGCCCCCAGACCTTCTCTAGGCCCAGGACAGGAACCATTCCCAAAGCCAACTCTTCAGACAGGGATTGGACTGGACAAAGGGATGGAGGGGGATACTGGTGAGGAGTGAGCTTCTTGGATCAGGTGGGCACTTGAGACTATGTTGGCATCTGCTGTCTGGAGGGGAGATGAGAGGGTAGTGGGGGTTAGAAGCTGGTGGAATGGACATGAAAAGAGTGGAGGGAGGAAGTGGGTTGTCACATTAGGGGCAGAGCAATTGGGGGTATCTAGCAAGGTGTATATAAGTTTTTTATGTGAAAGGCTGACTTGATTTGTAAACTTTCACTTAAAGAACAATAAAAATTTTAAAGAAAAAATATGGATTCAGTTTTGAAACTGAATGGGTAGCAGCTGCAAGAGTTTTAAAGTGTAATAGAAGCCTAGTTTGCCTAGAAGAGATAGTTGGTGTTATTATATACATCAAAGACAATTCGGGTGAGGACTCAGGAAGTAAGGAGAGCCATCACACTGGAGACGGAGCAGATGGCAAGAAGCAGCAGCAGCAGAACCAGGAAACTGGCACAAGACGGTGCTGGAGCCAACCCATGAAGCGAGAGTGCTATGTGCCTTTGCACAGGAGGCTTCCTGGTGGAGTGAGGTGCCTCTGGGCACTTATCAGTGGAGCTAGGCTTGCTGATCCATGGAATGAGAGAGCTGAGTGCCTTCTGGCTGAAGTTTACTGGTGGAGTGGGGTACCTCCAGGCACCTATCAGTGGACCTAAAGAGCTTTGGAACACTTGCCCCAGTAGGGCAGATGTGGGAGGTGAGGCCCAAAGGGCTGAGAGGCTAAGAAACCAAGAAGCAGAAGCCGAAGAAACAAGGAACACAGGAAGCTAAGCTGTTTCAGTCTCAAAGGGTATGTCCAGGACCTCTGGGGTCTCAAATGGGGGAGCCATGGCCTCTGGAGTTTCTAAGGGTGGAGTTGCCACTCAGATGGCCTAAGAGAATGGTGCGCCTAAAGCTGAGGGGGCAGATCTGCCGTGCCAGGGCTGAGGGGCCTTTGCTTAGAATCTGGAGAGTGTGGCCAATACCTAGAGTCTGCAGGGCAAGGCCATTGTTCTGCTAACTTACCTGGTGCCTGTTAGTCCTTCTTTACCTCCAATTTCTCCCATTTGTAATGGAAATGTCCAGCTTGTGTCTGTTTCACCACTGCATTTTGGAAGCAGAAAACTTGTATTCTAGATTTCACAGATGAAGCGGAATTTTTGATTACAGACTTGGCGTTGAATTAAGACTTTTGCTATGATATAATGGGGTGAGTGTGTTTTACATGAGGCAAGGACATGAATTTTGGGGGGCTAAAGGGTGGAATGTCATGGATTGAATTGTATCCTCCCAAAATACGTGTATCAATTTGGCTAGGCCCTGACTCCCAGTACTGTGTGATTGCCCACCATTTTGTCATCTGATGTGATTTTCCTATGTGTTGTAAATCCTATCTCTATAATGTTAACAAGGTGGGATTCATTGCAGTTATGTTAATTAGGCAGGACTCAATCTACAAGATTAAGCCAATCTCTTTTGAGATATAAAAGAGACAAGTGAGCAGAGAGTCATGGGGACCTCATACCACCAAGAAAGCAGTGCCAGGAGCAGAGTGCATTGTTTGGACTCTAGATTCCTAGACCAAGGGAAGATGATGACAAGGACCTTCCTCCAGAGCCAACAGAGATAAAAAGGCATCACCTGTGTCACGGATTGAATTCTGTCCCCCAAAATATTGTCAACTTGGTTAGGCCATGATTCCCAGTATTGTGTGGTTGTTCTCCATTTTGTGATTGTAATTTTATGTTAAGAGGATTAGGGTGGGATTGTAACATCACCCTTACTCAGGTCACCTCCCTCATCCAACTTAAAGGGAGTTTCCCTGGGGTGTGGCCTGCACCACCTTTTATCTCTCAAGAGATAAAAGGAAAGAGAAACAAGCAGAGTTGGGGACCTCATACCACCCAGAAAGCAGCACCAGGAGCAGAGTTTGTCCTCTGGACACAGGGTCCCTGTGCCTGAGAAGCTCCTTGACCAGGGGAAGCCTTCCTCCAAAACTGAAAGAGAGAAAGCCTTCCCAACGCCTTGAATTTGGACTTGTAACCTACTAGACTGTGAGAAAATAAATTTCTCTTTGTTAAAGCCATCCACTTCTGGTATTTCTGTTATGGCAGCACTAGATGACTAAGACAGCCTGGAGCTGGCACACTGATTTCAGACTTCTAGCTTCTTAGACTGTGAGAGAATAAATTTCTCTTTGTTAAAGCCATCTACTTGTAGTATTTTTGTTATAGGGGCACTGGACAACTAAGACACCTCCCCTTTCCATGGTTCCCTCTTATCATCAGGATCCTTAGCCTGATCACTAGTCAAGTCATGCCAAACAGCAATTTTTTGTCTACACTCTTCAATCAGTAAGTTGGTGGGTGTATCTAAAGGGCAGTCGCTGCAAAGGTGAAATTTGTTATGAATGGAGGATTTGTTGGGACAATGTCAGTAAGAAGGGCTATCAAGGTCCGAGCCATAAGCACTCAGCATCATAAACGTTCTTGTCCTGTAAGAAGATGTGGAGCTAAAAGATATGTTGTTGGCAGTGGACTCAAAATGTCCCCAAAAACGCCGTTCCAAGAAATCAATGAGGCTTTCCCCAGGCAAATTGATCTTCTCGATTAAAGAGGCTCAAAGTAAGGGGACATGAAGGCAAGGAACCAAAACAGAATCTGTCCACAGGACCAGCCCACAAGCATATAGTAGGATCCAGATAACATTCGTTCCATGCCCAGTCCTTAATCTCTTCCTCGGAGGTCAGCTGCTGATATTTACTAAGGATACCCAAGAAATCAGGAAAACAGGAAAGATCAAAGGTTTGAGTTAAGTTTTGCCAGGCCCAACTCTACTTGATTTATCTTTCTTAAGAAATTAGACTTTGAAAAAGTGAAAGAAGACCCCCATTTTATTTACCTAATTTCCTTTTGCCCTCCTTTTCGTCCTGATCGCAACTGACGCCGTCACAATCCAGAGGTAATTGGGAAGCAGTCTGTCTGGCGGTTGTGTCAGCTAAGATATTCCCTTTAGTTTCTTCGGTCTGGAAACATTTTTAGGTTGGTGTGCCTGACTTTTTCCAATAATAGCAAATGCCAGGAACTACTGATTGAGGAACCCTGGGTCTATTCCCAAACTGGGGTATGAGTCCTTTATTACACCCTGGAGATTGTAATTGTTGTAACTGTAATGCCATTAATTTATTCTGCCAGGTTTTATCCTTCTGCTCCAATTCCCCAGCTCTTTGTTCGAAGGTTTGGGCTAATTTATAAGCGAAGACCAATCCTGAAGTTTCAACATTTCCCAATTTAATTGATGATGTCTAATTGAATCGGACAGTTTGGGGTGGAGCCCTCCAAAAAAATAGAATTGAAAGAGATCTGGCTCCAGCATCTTCTAAATTTAACACTAATGATCCACAAAAAGTTTAGTTAAATAATCCCTATAGTTACAAACATTTTCATCTTTGTCCTGTTTATAAGGTTGAACCTTAGCCCAGTTTATCTTCTGGGGAAAGATCTGCAACAATAACTTTATTCTAAGTTAGTAATTCTAGACCTGGGACATTAGGTTGTAGAGGTAATGGTTTCTCAGGTTTTTTCTATTTAGCCTCACACCTTTGATGGAGCCCTGGTGATGCAGTGGGTAAGAGCTTGGCTGGTAACCAAAAGGTTGGTAGCTCAAATCCACCAGCCACCCCTTGGAAACCCTATGGGGTGGTTCTACTCTGTCCTGTAGCTCGCTATGAGTCAGAATTGACTCGATGGCAATCATTTGGGGTTTTTTTTTGATCCACTTTTGAGCATCCCCAGGGTTCTAGTAACATGTGTAATAGATTACATAAATCTGCTCATCCAGGTTCATAAGTTTTTGACAAAACCTTAAACTTCTGACAAAACTTTTGCTGCTCTTCGCAAGGATCAGGAAATTCTTTCACAATGGCATGAGGTTTCACTTTAGTCCAGGGGGCAAAAGCAACCTCAGGAAGTCTTCCCCCTGCCTTTGGATATTTTATTTTGGAAGGCATCTCAATGACTGCTTTAGTCTCTCTTGTAGCTACTAGTTTGGTTTCTTTTGAGGATTCCCTGGAGTAACAAGGAAGCTCACACAAAGTATTATCAGAACAAGAAGGTATAGATGGATACAGAGAAGCAGCCTCCAGAGGAGCAGTGGGAGGAGGAGAAAATGCTGTAGTGACAGTAGAACTTCGGCATTGCAATTCTGTAATTCATTTTGGTTGGCTGAACACTGTGTCTTGGAGTAGACAAAACTGTCATCATTTTGCCTCTTGGAAGCTTCCAAAAATGAATTAAAATAGTCTTCCCACTGGTTCTGATTGGCCCAAGAACCTTTAGCCTGTAACTCGCTGCTCAGAAAAGTTAATTTAGTGAGCTCAAAACTCCCCCAAATTGGCCAGGGATTTTCTGTAGTAAGCACATGCTACCACCAAAGATACTGAACTGAAATGGAGGTCACAGTTTTTGGCCATGTAAGTGGTGGGATCACAGAAGGAGGTCCGCTATGGTCTTTGGAGGTGGCATTCCCCGTCTTACTAAACATTGTACGTGCTAACAGCCAAAGAGTGCGTTAAACTTAATACACCTTTAGAGGAAAAAAAAAAAGGAAACATTTGCACAGGGAGTTATATTTTTCATCCACTAGATGGTGGACTTGTCATGCTCAAGATCTCTGCAAAATGTCCAGACCATGAAAAGAAACAACTGTCCAAAAACTTAAAAGGTACACTGAGACCTTCGGCACCTTCAGGGTTTGAAAAAAATCTATGAGTATTTTGCTGCAGTTGAGATGTGTTTTCTTGTGGCATTTAAGAGGTTGACTTGTGCCCTTATTTTATTTATTTGTTTATTTTTGCAGCTTGTAAGACCCGAAAGCACCTCAGTAGAAGTCATTCAAATCACGGATTAGATTGTAAATGAGACCAAATGGGTAACACCTGCCCAAAAGTAAAGGCGAGAAGGCAGAAAGGGTCAGAAAAACGGGATAAATGGAAACAGGGAACCGAAGGTGGTGAAGGGGAGACTGTTGACACATTATGGGGATTGCACCAATGTCACAAAACAATTTGTGTATAAACTGTTGAATGAGAAACTAATTTGCTCTGTACACTCTCACCTAAAGTGTACACACACGCACGCGAACACACACACACACACACACACAAAAATCAAAACTCATGAATTAGAAATAGGCAAACAGAAAACAAAAGAAAGATGAGCATGAATACACTTAACAGAATACAACCAGTAAGTGGTAACTTCGTAACACCCCAACTGTAGTTGAAAACACAATCCTCCAACAAACTTGTTAAGTGGTGAATGAGAAAGTGAAAGTTGAGAAATGGCTTTGATAAATCCCAAAGATCCATGTTGAAATCCTTGGGGCTCACTCTTGGGAGCACTCACGTCTGGACAGGTCCCAAGGGGTCCGAGAAAGCAGGAGCTTGTCAGTGCCTGACTCTGGCTTTTCAGCTCCTCCTGGTCCACTGCGGAAGACATCACCAAATCCCACCAAGACTATGCCAAATGTTGTAGAGAAAATACTCTCCGATTCTGGTAAAGTAAAATAAAAGACATGTATTGAAGGCAGTATGTCATTCGAATGGAGATCATGAAAACCTCAGGGTTTGAAGCTCACAGATCCAAGGGAGGGGGTACAAAGCACATATAGGCATAGTGTCATAGAAGAAGATAGAAAACACAATATTCTGATTGGTTTACAGTGACTGAGGTCAATCAAAGGTGAGACAAGGCAAAGCATGATTTTTAACATCACTGGTTACATTAATACAACTGGAATACGTTGGCTAAAGGACAAAATTGCAAGGTATGTGTTTGCAGAGGGGGGGTCTCAGGACCGTCAAAAAATGATGACATGATGATGGCATGACAGATACTGTCAGGAATAGGTTGTTAAACATTACCTCACTCAGAATATAAGATTTTCTGAAGAGATCTAACACAAAGCGTTTCGATAAGGTTTGGTTACAGACCCCAGGACACGTAGTATCCACATCCTTAGCCGGACCACAGAGAAAAGGATTTCGTTAATGACAGGGTTGGTTCCTAAGCAACAGGGTTTGAATCTATGTGAAAGGTCATACTGAGCCTCAGCATTAGTTCAGCCATTTTACTTTAGGTCAGGTGCGTCTTTGGATTTTATGTCCCACGTCATGCTTTAGGTTGTTAAGTGAATACAAGTTGAAGACTTTATGTTTTCTTCCTGACATTTTCTTTTTATAATTACTACATTCCACCCCTTTATCCTACCAATCCTTCTTAACTTAAATTCTTATGCCTGATATTAATGTCTAATTCATTTATATTTATAGTGATTAATATACTTGGACTTCTTTCTACAAACTTTTTTGGGTTTTTCTATTTACCATGCTTTTAATTTGCTTCCATTTTTCTTCTTTCTTACGTGCTAATCAATTCACTAAATTTTCTCTCTGTAATGTTTTTATTCTGTATAGGTTTGGAAATTACACATTCTATTTTTCTTATTTTGGTGAATACTCTTAAGTATTTAGCATGCGAGTCAGTAATGAAAAGTGCCTGAGTGGCACAAACAGCTTGCACTTGACTACTAACCTAAGTCACCCGGTGGCCCTGTGGAAGAAAGGCCTGGTGATACACTTACATAAAGACTACAGCCGAGAAAACCCTATGGAACAGTTCTGGTCTGTAACATTGGGGTTGCCAGAAGACAGGGGCTGCCTCAACGGTCACTAACGATAACGTCAGTAGTGGACTCCTGTCATATTCAGGACTGCCATAATCATTTAAACAGCCTTTCTATATTTGCGTTATTGATTTCATCTCTCTAGTATACAAGTCAGAACTCAAACTTTCTGCGTCCCTTGCAGCTAGGCTGCAGACCTATAACTTAGTCTCTGCTAACCAGAAGCACCTGTGAGAGAAAGCGATGTAAGCTATGCAAGCTGTGCCTCCGGCTTCCATTTTCCTGGTAGAGGAAGAGGAATTCAGCTCGCGGAGGTGGCAGTGGTTGCAAGATCGACCTCCTGATGCAGAATTGACATTGATGCTGACAGCAGGGGCCGATGAAGAAAAGTTGAGCTCCTGCCATTTGGTGTTCCACGGGGGCAGTAGCAGTTTCTTAATCACGCTCAATCTGACGCATGGTTTAGGGTACTTCTAGGACCTTAGCCAAAGCTTTGTTTTTCTAGGCCTTCCAATGACTCAGAGAGCTGCCAAAGAGAATTTTAAGAAATTCCTTCATGGATTCTGTTAATTGCAACAAAGAACCTAAACTATAATAACTTGTTAAAATCAAAAGTTAAGGAATATTTCACTCCTCCTTCTGAATAAAAGGAGTCTACCACCAGACGAGTTGTGGAATGACATCGAGGACATCATAAATGAAGAAAGCAAGAGGTCGTAAGGAAAGAAAGAAAAGACCAAGCTGGATGTCAGAGGAGACTCTGAAACTTGCTCTTGAACGTCGAGCAGCTACAGGAAAAGGAAGAATTGATGAAGTAAAAGCACTGAACAGAAGATTTCGCAGGGCCTCTCGAGAAGACAAAGTATTACAATGACATGTGCAAAGAGCTGGAGATGGAAAACCAAAAGAGAAGAACACGCTCGGCGTTTCTGAAGCTGAAAGAACTGAAGAAAAAATTCAAGTCTCGAGTTGCAGTAGTAAAGGATTCTATGGTGAAAATATTAAACGACGCAGGAAGCATCAAAAGAAGATGGAAGGAATACACAGAGTCATTGTACCAAAAAGAATTAGTTGATGTTCAGCCATTTCAAGAGGTGGCATATGATTGGGAACCGATGGTACAGAAGGAAGAAGTCCAAGCTGCTCTGAAGGCATTGGCGAAAACCAAGGCTCCAGGAATTGATGCAATATCAATTGAGATGTTTCAACAAACAGATGCAGTGCTGGAAGTGCTCACTCTTCTATGCCAAGAAATATGGCAGACAGCTTCCTGGCCAACTGACTGGAAGAGATCCATATTTATGCCTATTCCCAAGAAAGGTGATCCAACTGAATGTAGAAACTATAGAACAATATCATAAATATCACATGCAAGCAAAATTTTGCCGAAGATCATTCAAAAATGGCTGCAGCAGTATATCGACAGGGAACTGACAGAAATTCAGGCTGGTTTCAGAAGAGGACATGGAACCAGAGATATCATTGCTGATGTCAGATGGATCCTGGCTGAAAGCAGAGAATACCGGAAGGATGTTTACCTGTGTTTTATTGACTATGCAAAGGCATTTGACTGTGTGGATCATAACATATTATGGATAACATTGTGAAGAATGGGAATTCCGGAACACTTAA
The DNA here is from genome assembly GCF_024166365.1 of Elephas maximus indicus. Lineage (NCBI taxonomy): Eukaryota > Metazoa > Chordata > Mammalia > Proboscidea > Elephantidae > Elephas > Elephas maximus. The sequence continues at coordinate 29,913,091 of NC_064845.1, forward strand.
TTGTGTTCATGGGGAATCTGTACATAGATCAAGAGGCAGTTGTATGGACAGAACAAGGGGATACTGATTGGTTTAAAGTCACGAAAGGTGTGCGTCAGGGTTGTATTCTTTCACCATACCTATTCAATCTTTATGCTGAGCAAATAATCCGAGAAGCTGGACTATATGAAGAAGAACGGGGCATCAGGATTGGAGGAAGACTCATTAACAACCTGCATTATGCAGATGACACAACCTTGCTTGCTGAAAATGGTGAGGACTTGAAGCACTTACTAATGAAGATCAAAGACCACAGCCTTCAGTATGGATTGCACCTCATCAAAAAGAAAACAAAAATCCTTACAACTGGACCAATGAGCAACATCATGATAAACAGAGAAAACACTTAAGTTGTCAAGGATTTCATTTTACTTGGATCCACAATCAACAGCCATGGAAGTAGTAGTCAAGAAATCAAAAGACACACTGCATTGGGTAAATCTGCTGCAAAGGACGTCTTCAAAGTGTTGAAGAGCAAAGATGTCACCCTGAAGACTCAGGTGCACCTGACCCAAGCCATGGTATTTTCAATCGCATCATATGCACGTGAAAGCTGGACAATGAATAAGGAAGACCGAAGAAGAGTTGACGCCTTTGAATTGTGGTCTTGGCGAAGAATACTGAATATACCGTGGACTGCCAAAAGAACGAACAAATCTGTCTTGGAAGAAGTACAACCAGAATGCTCCTTAGAAGCAAGGATGGCGAGACTGCATCTTACACACTTTGGACATGTTGTCAGGAGGGATCAGTCCCTGGAGAAGGACGTCATGCTTGGCAGAATACAGCATCAGCAGAAAAGAGGAAGACCCTCAATGAGGAAGACCCTCAATGAGGAAGACCCTCAATGAGGAAGACCCTCAATGAGGTGGAGTGACACAGTGGCTGCAACAACAAGCTCAAGCATAACGACGATTGTGAGGACGGCTCAGGACCGGGCAGTGTTTCATTCTGTTGTGCATGGGGTCGCTATGAGTCAGAACCAACTCGGTGGCCCCTAACAACAACAACCACCCACCAACCACTGCTGTCGAGTCGATTACGACTCACAGTGACCCTATAGGACAGAGCAGAACTGCCCCATAGAGTTTCCAAGGAGCACCTGGCGGATTTGAACTGTGGACCTCTTGGTTAGCAGCTGTAGCACTTAACTACTCTGCCACCAGGGTTTCCAAAAGGAGTTTAGAATGTTTTAATTCAGAACTCCTTCCTGCTACCATCTACCATATTTTTAATGACTAATACTTTTATTTCACCTTGTTTTTACTTTCTAAAATACTGGCTCTTACAAAAGAATAATACTTATTTGGATTAACCAGGATATTTGCTAATTTATTGGTTTACCCTTTCTTCTTCCATCTCGCTTGTTCCTTTAGGGTTCAGTTTGTTTCTGGTTCAGGTATGTCCTTTAATATTTCTTTCAGTGAGGGACTGTGAGTCCCAAATGTGAAAATGTATTTTGTCCTTCCTTCTGAAATACAGCCTAGCTAGGTATGGAATTGTTTCTCAGTTCTGGTTTCTCAACACTTTGAAGATATTTTCCATCTTCTGTCACCTCTTTTTGCTGATAAGTCTGATGACGTGTCCCTGTCATTCCTTTTAGGGTAATTTGACTTCTTTCAGGGGTAATTTTTAACATTTTCTTATTGTGTTTGGTGTCCTGTAGTTTCGCTGTTATGTGTAGGTCTCAGTTTTTACAATTATTCTGCCTGAGACTTAATGTTTACCTTTGATCTGATGACTCATGCTTTTCTTCAAATCTGAAAAATTCTCAGCCATGATCTCCATGAATAGTACCTCTTCTTCATTTTCTGTTTTCTTTCCAATGAAACTTTTAGATCTACGTTGGATCTTCTAATTTTATCTCTTAAGTCTCTGAACTTAAGATTTTTGTATCTCCTTGTTTCTCTGTGCTGCTTTGGCAGTCTATTATATCCATTCTCCATGTCTTTCAGACTCTTTATAAAGCTCATTTTTATAAGACAGGTAGAGGGTCAGTGGATTGACACAGTGGCTGCAACAACGGGCTCAAGCTTAGCAGCAACTGTGAAGATGGTGCAGGGCTGGGCACTGTTTCACTCAGTTGTACACAGGGCTGCTAGGAGTAGGAACTGACTCGACCACACCTAACAACAACAATGGGGATTATCTGGCTGAAAGGCATCAATAGTTGCCTATTTCCTGCTTTGTTAGCTACCCTTCTTGGCTTCCAAGGCCCTCATGAATCCAGGCCTGCCATTTACTAGCTGGGTAACTCTGGGCACACTTCTGAGGCTATTGAAAACTGAAATGAGATAAAGGATATACAGTGCAGAGCAAGTACCTGACGTGGTAGTATCCAAAAACCTGCTGCCATCAAGTAGATTCTGACTTACAGTGACCGTATAGGACAGAGTACAACTGCCCCATAAGGTTTCTTAGCTTGTATTCTTTACGGAAGCAGACTGCCACATCTTTCTCCCCTGGGGCGGTTGGTGAGTTTGAACTGCTGACCTTTAGGTTAGTACCCAAGCCCTTAACCACTGTACCACCGGGGCTCCTTATGTAGTAGTATCCAAACCATACCAAACCCATGGCCACTGAGTTAATCCCAACGGACAGCGACCTACACAACAGAGTAGAACTGCCCTGTAGAGTGTCCAAGGAGTCCTGGTGGATTTGAACTGGCAGCCTTTTGGTTAGCAGCTACAGCCACCACTACGCCACCAGGGTTTCCATGTAGTAGTATAGGAAATAAAATTTGTTGTGATTGTCCAGCTCACAGCAATTCTGTATGATATTTGTCCTCAAACCATTTTAGACATGGCTTCTGCATAGAAACTTTCATCGATTTCAAGACCTTGCTTCTTTGGCTGTAGTGATTGGCTAAGACATGGTCATATGACTCTAACCCAACCAGTTAATCATTCTTTTCTCCCGTGCACTGGCTGATGGATTGGAACCCCCAACCTTTCAGTTAGCAGCCCAGTGCTTAACTACTGTTCCACAAGGCCTCCTCTTCAAATCTGAGGTCAGGAATATTGGCTTTTTTCCTTTATCATTGCAGAGTACTTAAAATGTGTTAATAGAGGTCTTGGTTGTAGTAAAAGAGAATGAAAGTTACCTGGAGAAAAGAGGAGGTAGGTAAGGGTGGCAGACAGAGGGATTACTGACTTCAGTATTATAATTTTTTTTTTTAATTGTGCTTTAGGTGAAAGTTTACAGCTCAAGTTAATTTCTCATACAAAAATTTATACACATATTGCTATCGGACCCTAGTTGCAATCCCTAAAATATGACAGCACACTCTGCCTTTCCACCCTGCATTTCCAGTGTCCGTTCAACCAGCTCCTATCCCCTTCTCTCTTCTCATCCCACCTCCATACAGGAGCTGCCCATTTAGTCTTTTGTGTCAACTTGAACTAGGAAGCACACTGTTCACAAGTATTATTTTATATTTCATAGTCCATCAATTCCGTGTCTGAAGAGTTGGCCTAGGGAATGGTTTTAGTTCTAGGTTAACGGAAAGCCCAGGGCCCATGTCTTTGGGGGTCCTCTAGTCTCAGTCAGACCATTAAGTCTGGTCTTTTTATATGAATTTGAGTTCTGCACCACACTTTTGCTGTCAGGGACTCTCTGTTATGTTCCCTGTCAGGGTGGTCATTGGTGGTAGTTGGGCACCATCTAGTTCTTCTGGTCTCAGGCCAATGGAGTCTCTGGTTTATGTGGCCATTTTGTCTTTTGAGTTAATATTTTTCTTGTGTCTTTGGTGTTCTTCATTCTCCTTTGCTCCAGGTGGGTTGGGACCAATTGATGCCTCTTAGATGGCCTCTTGCAAGCTTTTAAGACCCCCAGATGCCACTACCAAAGTGGGATGCAGAACATTTTCTTTGTTATGCCAATTGACCTAGAGATCCCATGAAACCATGGTGCCCAGACACCTGCCCCTGCTACTCTGTCCCATGAAGTGTTTGGTTATGTTCAGGAAACTTCTTAGCTTTTGTTTTAGTCCCGTTGTGCTGACTTCCCGTGTGTTGCGTGTTGTCCTTCCCTTCACCTAAGATAATTCCTGTCTACTCTCTAGTTAGTGAATTCCCCTCTCCCTCCCTCCCCACCCTTGTAATCATCAAAGAATGTTTTCTTCTGTTTGACTTTTTTCTTGAGTTCTTATAATAGTGGTCTCATACAATATTTGTCCTTTTTTGACTAATTTCACTCAGCATAATGCCTTCCAGATTCATCCACATTGTGAGATATTTTTCAGACTCATCATTGTTCTTTATCTTTGCATTGGATTCCATTGTGTGTATATACCATAATTTGTTTATCCATTCGTCTGTTTATGAGCACCTAGGTTGTTTCTGTCCTTTTGCTGTAGTGAACAGTGCTGCAGTGAACAGGGGTGTGCATGTATCTGTTCGTGTAAAGGCTCTTATTTTTCTGGGATATATTCCAAGAAGTGGGATTGCTGGATCATATGGTACTTCTTTTTCTAGCTTTTTAAGGAAGAATCAAATCAATTTCCAAAGTGGCCATACCATTTAACATTCCCACCAGCAGTGTATAAGTGTTCCAGTCTCTCCACAACCTCTCCAACATTTACTAACTTGTGGTTTTGGGATTAATGCCAGCCTTGTTGGGGTGAGATGGTATCTCATTGCAGTTTTGGTTTGCATTTCTCTAATGGCTAATGATCATGAGCATTTTCTTATGTATCTGTTAGCTGCCCGAATGCCTTCTTTGGTGAAGTTCCTGTTCATATCCTTTGCCCATTTTTTAATTGGGTTATTTGTCTTTTTGTCGTTGAGGGTTTGCAGTATCTTGTAGATTTTAGAGATTGAATCCTGATCAGATATGTCATAGCCAAAAATTTTTTCCCAGTCTGTAGGCTGTCTTTTTAACTCTGGTGAAGTCTTCTGATGAGCCTAAGTGTGTGATTTTTAGGAGTGCTCCCAGTTATCTAGTTTCTCTTCTGGTGTTTGTGCATTGTTAGTTATGGTTTATATTCGGTTTATGACATGTATTAGGGCTCCTAGCATTGTCCCTGTTTTTTCTTACAGATAAGTTAAAGAGGCTGTATTTTCCCTATATAACGGACTTCGGACCTTTGTCCGATATGAGATGCTCATAGGCAGAAGGATTTACATCTGGGCTCTCAATTCTCTTCCATTGGTCAATCTGTCATTGTATGAGTACCAGGCTGTTTTGATTACTATGGTGGTAAAATCAGGTAGTATGAGGCCTCCCACTTTGTTCTTTTTCAGTAATGCTTTACTTATCCAGGGCCTCTCCCTTTTCCATATGAAGTTGGTGATTTGTTTCTCCATCTTGTTAAAAAATGTTGTTGGAATTTGGATCAGGATTGCATTGTATCTGTAGATCGCTTTGGGTAGAATTGACATTTTTACAGTGTTGAGTCTTCCTGTCCATGAGCAAGTTATGTTTTTCCGCTTATGTAGGTCTCTTGGTTTTTTGCAGTAGAGCTTTGTAGTTTTCTATGTATAGGTCCTTTATGTCTCTGGTTAGATTTATTCCTAAGTATTTTAAGCTCTTGGGGGCTACTGTAAATGGTATTGATTTGGTGATTTCCTCTTTGAAGTTCTCTTTGTTAGTGTAGAGGAATCTAACTGATTTTTGTCAGTACTGTACATTTCTACATTTCTTTAATATTTGAGTATTTTATAATAAGCAGGAGAAATCTTATAAATTTAAAAAAAAATCAGAATTCAACATGAATTTTATTTTGTTGCTCCATTTCTTAAATTTTTTATTTCTATGTTTTAGAATAAATGGTTATTACCCTCTTGCCAGCTATGGAAATGTAGTTGCGGTAATAATAACATTAAATTTGTACAGCCCTTCAGAGTTCCCACAGCCTTTCATGTCATCTTACTTGATTCTGGGAGATGAGCAGGCCAGGTAAGGTCAAGTTTAGATTTTACGAATGATGTTCAGAGTCAGGAAGGGTGAGAATCCAGCTCGGGGTTAAACATTCTCTAGCAGGAGAGTTTGGCGTTTACTATTTGTAAAGTCGTCAGATTTGGTGCATTATAAAACATAGTCATTAATTGTTGGTAATTAGAAAAATTCAGAGGAGCCCTGAAAAGTTTTATTAGATCAATTACAAAACCTACAAAAATACATACTTGGTCCATAATTTTAATTCATGTTCTCAAAAGCACTTACGTTGTCCCAAAAGTTAATCTTCACCATGTTCCTAATCAAGTTCCCACTGTGCTTTTAAATTCTAGAACTTTAATCTAGAGGAGGGATGATTGGGGGGAATTTATTGGTTTCTGACTAGACATCCACAGTGGTTAACAGGTTTATGTATGCATGAAGCTAAATTCTTAAGGTAGAATTCTGTATCCCACATAGCACATGGGTAACTATTTACAAAGGTGACCTGTAATTACAAAGTGCTTTAGTAATATTATGAGAACTTTGATTTGCAGAACTCAAATGCTTTCATAACATTAACTCATTCACTTTCACTGAACAGATAAGGAGAGGTTGGGGGACAAATAGCATCCCTATTTTGTCCGCTGGAGTTGATGAAGTAAAGGGAAAGGAGTGAGGTACTGAAGATAATACAAAGCAAGAGCAGTTGGACTTTCTTTTTAGTTTTGTCATGATTGTTGCATTCACTGTTATGAGAACGTCTCCATTTGGACTAGAAAGTGTAATTTATGATGATGAATCTAATTTTAGGTAGAAATTGTTTCTAGAGCATCAAGGTATGGAGATGTCAAAGAATACTGGAAGGCTTGTACTATTAATCTGCATCGTTTTTTATCTTGCATATTCTGATATTTTCATTTTTTATGGCGCTAAGGATAAGCTTTTTGTTATAAGTGAAGCATTATAGTAATTTGACAGTTCTGGCGTAGGTCCCCTTTCCTGCATCCAGACTGCCCTTGGACTGAAATCGATCCTCTAAATATGAAGTCTATGCCAAGAGATACAACTGATGTGGGGAAAACGGGACTTTTTAAAACCAAGTCTGACGTCACACATTCGTGTTCTAACCATCTGTACCTTTTATTAACCAGGGGCTGGTGCCGCCTGGGAGAACAGACACAAGCGCACAACAGTCTTCTCCCACACAATCCTGGAATGGGAACAGTGTGCAGCTGCCTAAGAAAGAGAAGCAGTTTCAGAGCTGTAGGGTGGCCTGGAGGGGCAGGGGGTTGGGGAGTGTATGTGTGTGTGGCAGGGTTAGGGAGTTATTCCTCTTCTCCTCCATCCAAGGACGATACTTATTAGAAATTTTGCACATCGTTTTTTATATTTAATTGATTTTTCTCGCGTGGGAGACAGAATCCTTCAGGTGCATAAGAAGAAGGGGAGAAAAAAGAAAAAAAGCAAGCCTGGCAGGGGGGCTTTCCGAGAGGGGGTCAACAGCCTTGCTTAGGATTGGGACTGCAGGCAAAAAAAAACTCAGGCGTCCACAACCTGTTTGGCTGCAAATACGCCTCCCTTCCTTCTGGAGAGCCAGCACCGTCCCTCTCCCCCTGGATTGCAGCCTCCAGGCGTTACCTCACACCCTTCCAGTGCCTCCACCATCCTCCCCAAATCCCGGACCTTTGGGGTGAGGGGAGAGGGGAGACAGAAAGGTCTCCATTCTACCTCGACATGCAAGTAGCGGCCAGTTCGCCTTCCCCACCTCCCTATGACCTTGGTCACCGCCCAGGTGAGGGCAGCAGCCCCCAAAACCACCTCTCACCCCTGGGCTCCTTCGACCCTCCCCCACCCAAGCCCAGGGGCGCATCCTCACTCTTCCTCCAAATGCGAGTCCAGGTCACCCCCGAACCCAGGCCGCTATGGAGAAGGCAGCAGCCCCCACGTTCCCACCTCTCACGCCTGCCCATTCCCGCCCCTCACCCAGCTCCTTCATCCCCCAAAGCTGGAGGCGCATCTACACTCTACGTCCACGTGTGAATCCCGGGCCGTTACCCCCACCCCCTGTCCCCTTCAGCCCCGGGCTCCGCCCACCGCACTAGGCCGCGCGCCCAGGAGCCCGTACACCTGGCCGTCCCACCCCGGGCTCCGCCACGTTCCCGACTCCTCCGCCCACGGCAGCCGCAGCTCCGCGCCCACCCCTCGCGGCTTCCTCCTCCCCGCCCTCTCCCCCTCCGGCAGGTGGGGGGGGCCACCAGCGAGCGCAATGGCGTAGCCAATGGGCGCTCAGCTTACGCTGGCCTCTCCCCCGGGCGGCGGCCAATCGCGGCGGGCGGTGGTGGCAATATTGGGGAGTGGAGTTTGCAGCCGCTGCTGCCGCGGGCTGGAGCGGCGCTGCCGCGGGGGCTGACAGGGTATTTCGGGAAGGGGGCGTGAGGGGGAGGAGGCGGCAGGGGCTGTGGCGGCCGCTCGGGCAGCGTGTGGAGGCGGCCGAGAAAAAGAGAAAGAAAGGAAGGAAGAGGGCGTGGAGTCCTTAGAAGGAGGAGGCGGGACCGGCCGGGCTCCTCACCTCTCGGTGGCGGCGGGCGGCCCGGGAGGCGGTGCCGCCCCCTGCCCGCGGACTCCTCAGCTCAGCCGGCCGCCGACCCGCCGGCCCCTGGCAGCTGCTGAGGCCACCGGCGTGGCAGCGGCGGGCCGGGGCGTCGGCGGAGGCTCGAGTGGGCGCGGAGGCGACCGCCATGGCGTTCCTCAGACTCCGCGACCAGGTAGGTGAGGGGCGACGGAGGGGCAGCGCTCCGACTGAGGAGGAAGGTGGGTAGGGCGGGCCGGCGACGTGGGCCGCCTGGACGCCTGCCCGGCGGGGTGGGTGCGCGGGAGGCAGGCGTCCCGCCTCGGGGACAGGCGTCTGCACTCTCCGTCCGCGTGTGAATCGCTAGCGGTTACCCCGACCCGGTCTCCTTCAGTCCCGGGCTCCGCCCACCGCGCTGGGCCGCGCTGTCGGCCTGCGCCTCCTGTCGCCTGCCAGGTGAGGCTCAGGCCTGACAGGTGGCTTCCTGCAGGCGGGCGGAGCGGCGCGGGCGGCCGGGACCCAGGGTCACGACCTTGCTTGTTTGCTTCCCCAGATAGTTCCAGGCACTTTTTTTCCTGGTTCAGAGCAGTTGATTCTGCTTAGGGAGTAGTTATTCAACGTGCAGGTTGCCAGACTTACTTTTTTTGGTATCTTGTGCACGTTCTTGATTACTTGGCTTGGGAAGAGCTGGTCAGAGATTACTTGAAGTGCCCTAAAGACTCGTGACTTTCTTGGCCTGAAAAAAATATTTTGTGTGTAGGAAGGAAATCGCAACGGTATCAGAATGATTCGTTCGCCTAAATACATAGGTAAGGAGGCTTTCAGGAGATGCAGGCGCTTGCAAACGTTTGTATCTTTCCTTAAGGGAAAAGGAAACGTGAAATTTACCGAGTCGTAGGAAACTTATTAGTGCTAAGAACTTATTTTTGCATTCCTCCCTTCCTTTTGTGAACAGAAGGTAATTGGACAGATTTGAAGGAAGAGTTACTCGCATGCATTGGGAAATTATTCCATAAATCAGTACCTGTTTTGCAAAATAATGGGGGAGAACTTGAGATGTGCTTTTTAATATTGTTTCTTAGTGAGTATTGTGCCTTGCGTTCTGAATCTAAGTAGTATTATGAATTCTTATTTCGTAAGTGAATTTTATGTTTAGGCTGGTGTTGAAGGTGTGTATCATTTGGTAGCAGAAGGGGTCTACTTGGTGTTGACATCATCTCAGGACATGATACTTTGAAAAACTAGTCAGTCAAGTTTATGCCTTTTATTTCAAATTGTAGGACTGCGCTGTCCAGTATAGCCACTAGCCGGAAAAAACAAAAACAAAAAACCTGTTGCCCTGGAGTCCATTCCGACTCATAGTGATCCTATAGGACAGAATAGAACTGCCCCCATAAGGTTTCCACGGAGCGGCTAGTGAATTTGAACTGCCGACCTTTTGGTAAGTATTGTAGCTCTTAACCACTGTGTCACCAGCCACTAGTCACCTGTGGCAATTAACATTTAAGTAAATTAAAATTAAATCAATTTCAAAACTGACTTCCTCAGTCCTGCTAACCACATTTCAAGTGGGCAGTAGCTACATGTGACTGTTAACTATCCTACTGGACAGCACAGATAATAGAAGATTTCTGTCATCAGAGAAAGTTTTATTGAACAACGCTGTTAAAGAATAACAAGCAAAGCACAGTTGAAATAAAACAAATTGGTTTCTCTTTGGAAACTGATTCGTGTACAGTTATCTCACATTATACTCCAAGGGGTGCGAAACTCAAGATCTAGATTTTCCTCAAATTTTTACCATTCTAAATAACTTTGTGTTCCCATAAGTAAAGGCTGAGGTAATGATTGTTAGCTTTCTTGAGTTTCTGATCCTGTACTTTTGGGAAAGTTATTTTTATGATTTAAATTATGTGTTAGGGATTTGGTGAACTTTTAGGAGAGCACACTATTTTATTCACTGTCAGGTTTAAACAGAAAGAGGATTGTGTTTTCAGTTGGTCATAAAATCCAGTTGCCCCTTTGTGTATGGTATTTAGGAATTGCACTCATGAAGTGACTGTGATGCTACTCCAGTTTTATATAATATCTAGTAATACTAAGTGGTAAAGTTGATCTATTTAACATCACCTGCAAACTTGAGGGTACTTGGATAAGTTAATAAAATGGCCTGGCTCAGAGCAGGTAGAAGAGCATTGAGGTTTACCTGTAAATCACTAAGCCGTTGGTTGGCTTATCTTGTCTCTGTTTTGGCAGACATTGAGGAACGAGTTTAATTTTTAATTTTGCCTAGTTTGAACGGAATAGCTGTTTTAGAAGTCGTCTTGTATGTTGATACTTTAGAGTTAGAAGTGATGGTAAAAGTGAAATGGAACGTAAATACTATTTGAACTCTCTCATCTACAGAAAAAGCAGCTCAGCTAAGATGAATTACTTTATTTGGAGGAAAGCAGGATGAGATCTGAATAAGTACAGGTGAGTTTTAAAGCTGGAAGGTACTTGACGTACATTTAGCTCAAAGAATAACAGGTAAAGCATAAAACGAATTGGCTTCATTTACATTTGAGGCTGGAAGTAGTAGAACCTACTTTTCTAGATCTGTTTCCATATTCATCTTGTATTTTGTTTTCTTCTAGCTTTGTAAAATACAGCCTAATATGTACAAGCTGTAGATGGGTAGTGGTCATTTTTTCATTGTGCGTTTAAGCATCAGGAGACTTAGAGATGGTTTAAATATAAAATCACTGAGCAAATAAAGCAGTTTGTTCAAATACCGAATCAGTAATCTGAATGAAAGAGCTTTCCTTCATCTTATGCCAGTACCTAATTATGTGGGTAAAAAGTTATTTCTTACTACTGTGTATTAATTGGTGAAAATAATTTAAGACTTTTTAAACTAAAATTAATTTCTTGTTCTTTGTAGAGTAGAAACATGAACTTTTCCCCAGATTATTTCGCTTTAGTTTACACAGCATGAATCTGTAATAGTTGTAGGGTTTTGTTCAACAGGTGTTGCTGTTGGTATTTTTCTCTTTGAAGTTAATAAAAATGTAATCCTACATGATGGAATTTTAACTTATTAGTGGTTCATAGTACATTCATTATAATAAGAAAGATAGACGATCTTTGTTTAGATCAGGGATCACAAATTCACATGCCTATGGGGACTACAATAGGGAGTGATGTCTGGAGATCACAGCATGTAGGAGCAGGTATGTTACTTGCTGCCATTGTTAACTGTGCAGGTATGCCTAGTATCTTTAGAACTCCTTTTTTTTTTTTTTTAAGGAATTCAGCACTCTGGATTCTTAATACAAAAATACCTTTTTATAAGAATTTAATGCTATGGCTTTAAAAAGGGGCTTGTAGGGAGCTAGCTTGCAACCTGTAGTTTTAATCAGCTTGAGAAAACAAAGTACTAAGTAAGATTCCTATGAAAAAGTTTTCTTCAAGGTAAAATGACCAAATTGATCATTGGTCATAAACTTTAAAAAATTGAAGTATAATTTAGGTCACATATATTGAAAGCTATATATATTGACTCGTGGTGACCCCATGTATACAGAGTAGAACTGTGCTCCATAGGGTTTTCAAGGCTCTGACCTTTCAGAAGCAGCTTGCCAGGCCTATCTTCTTAGGCTCCTTTTGGTGGGTACGGACCACCAACTTTTGGCTAGTAGTTGAGGGCTTAAATATTTGCGCCACCCAAAACTGTGAGATGTAATTTATATAACGTGAAACTCACCCTTTTAAAGTGTACAGTTCAGCGATTTTAAGTATATTCACAAAGTTGTGCGGTTATTACCACTGTCTAATTTCAGGTCATTTTCATTACTCTGAAAAGTAACCCCATATCCCATTAGCAGTCACTCCCTATTTGTTCCTCCCTTCAGCCTCTGGCAATCACTAATCTGCTATCTGTCTCTATGGATTTACTTATTCTGATTATGTCACATAAACAAAGTACTATAACGTGGTTCTTTCTGTCTGACTTCCTTCACTTAACATACTATTTTTAAGGTTCACGTATGTCGTAGTATCAGTCAGTTGGTTGTAAACCTTTATATTATGTTTCCATTGCCATCGAGTCGATTCCAACTGATAGTGACCCTATAGGACAGAGTAGAACTTCCCCATAGGGTTTCCAAGGACTGGCCGGTGGATTCAAACTGCTCACCTTTTGGTGAGCAGCCTCTGTAGCTCCATGTCATGTTTAAAACCAAACCCAGTGCTGTCGAGTCGATTGCGATTCATAGCGACCCTATAGGACAGAGTAGAGCTGCCCCATAGAGTTCCCAAGGAGCGCCAGGCAGATTCGAACTGCTGAGCCTTTGGTTAGCAGTCATAGCACTTATCACTACGCCACCAGGGTTTCCATATCATGTTTAGGGGTTCCTAAAAAAGTTCCTATATTTGTATGCTATTTCACTGCTTCCTGTAGTGTTTGTTGATGTTGTTGTAAGGTGCTGTCAGATCAGTTCTGACTCATAGTAACCCTACGTACAACAGAACGAAACATGTCTGGGCCTGCGCCATCCTCATGATGGTTGTTATCCTTGAGCCCATTCTTGCAGCCACTGTGTCAGTCCATCTCATTAAGGGTCTTCTTTTTTCCTGGTCCTCCCCTTTACCCTGGCAAACAGGTTTCATGTCAGCTTCCAGACTAAGACAGACTAGGAAGAAGGACCTGGCAGTCTACTTCTGAAAAGAATTAGCCAGTGAAAACCTTATGAATAGCAGCAGAACATTGTCTAATATAGTGCTGGAAGATGAGCCCCCCAGGTTGGAAGGCACTGAAAAGATGACTAGGGAAGAGCTGCCTCCTCAAAGTAGAGTGTACCTTAATAATGTGGATGGAGTCAAGCTTTCAGAACCTTCATTTCCTGATGTAGCACGATGTCTTACATACTTTGGACATGTTATCAGGAGGGACCAGTCCCTGGAGAAGGACATGATACTTGGTAAAGAGAGGGTCAGCAAAAAAGAGGAAGACCCTCAATGAGATGGATTGACACAGTGGCTGCAGCAATGGGCTCAAGCATAAAAATGGTTGTGAGGATGGTGCAGACCGGGCAGTGTTTTGTTTTGTAGTACGTAGGGTCACTGTGAGTCAGAGCCAACTTCACGGCACCTAACGACAACAATCTCTTTATCAAGCATGATGTCCTTTTTCAGGGACTGGTCTCTCCTGATAACTTGTTCAAAATATGTGAGATGAAGTCTCATCATCCTCCCTTCTAAGACGCATTCTGGCTGTACTTCTTCTAAGATGAATTTGTTCATTCTTTTGGCAGTCCACGGTATAGTCAACATTCTTTGCCAACACCACAACTCAAAGGCATATATATACACATAAAATCTATGTATTGCATATATAATTTGGGATGTTGTTATGTATGTTTTCTGAATCTGTTTTATAACTGGGGCTCCCTTCTGGGTTAGTGGTCATTAGGTGAGGATTCTTGATATGTTGAAGGTTTTTATGAACAAGCTTTTTAGTTATCTAGTGCTCCATAAGTGGGTGGTACCATAAGTGGATGGCTTTAACAGGCAGAAATTTATTCTGTCAGAGTTTATGAGGCTAGAAGTCTGAATTCAGGGCTCCAGCTCCAAGGGAAGGTTTTCTCTTTTTATCAGCTCTGGGGAAAGATCCTTGTCATCAATCTCCCCCTGGTCTAGGACCTTCTCAGTGCAGGGAACCTGGATCCAAAGGATGCACCCATTCCTGTCTCTTCTTTTGGCGATAATGAGGTCTGTCTCCTCTCTGCTCCCATCTCTCTTTTATATCTCAAAAGAGGCAACCCAATTCTGTAGATCGTGTCCTGCCTCATTAATATTATGTTGTTGTTTTTGTTGTTAGGTGCCGTCGAGTCGGTTCCAACTCATAGCGACCCTATGCACAACAGAGCGAAACACTGCCGGGTCCTGCGCCATCCTTACAGTCGTTGTTATGCTTGAGCTCATTGTTGCAACCACCGTGTCAGTCCGCCTCGTTGAGGGTCTTCCTCTTGTCCGCTGACCCTGTACTCTGCCAAGCATGATGTCCTTCTCCAGGGACTGATCCCTCCTGACAACATGTCCAAAGTGTGTAAGATGCAGTCTCGCCATCCTTGCTTCTAATGAGCATTCTGGTTGTACTTCTTCTAAGACAGATTTGTTCATTCTTTTGGCAGTCCATGGTATATTCAATATTCTTTGCCAACACCACAGTTCAAAGGCTTCAGCTCTTCTTCGGTCTTCCTTATTCATTGTCCAGCTTTCACGTGCATATGATGCGATTGAAAATACCATGGCTTGGGTCAGGTGCACCTGAGTCTTCAGGGTGACATCTTTGCTCTTCAACACTTTGAAGACGTCCTTTGCAGCAGATTTACCCAATGCAGTGTGTCTTTTGATTTCTTGACTGCTGCTTCCATGGCTGTTGATTATGGAACCAAGTAAAATGAAATCCTTGACAACTTCAGTCTTTTCTCCGTTTATCTTGATGTTGCTCATTGGTCTAGTTGTAAGGATTTTTGTTTTCTTTATGTTGATGTATGATCCGTACTGAAGGCTGTGGTCTTTGATCTAATGAAGTAAGTGCTTCAAGTCCTCTTCACTTTCAGCAAGCAAGGTTGTGTCATCTGCATAACTGCCGGGGGCCAGCCTCAGCAATGAACAGGGTTACCAGAGGAGGGGTAGAGTTCGGCGAAAAAGAATGAGAGGTAGTATGTCTTATATTTTCATTTTGCAGAAAAAGAAGCCTCTCTTTATTTTTTACATGGTCTTTTATATCATAAGCTTACAAAAGCATAACATCGCATGATCAATAAAGGGGCAGTACAAGATATAATCATAAACATCATTTCCCAGAGACATAATTTTCCAAGTGACACATAGTACAGTTCCGCATATGCACACAAGTACAATGAGTTTTTGTTTAATTGAAGAGAATATTTTGTTGATATATTTTTACACAAAGTAACAATTGACTTCATACTGCTTTACACTTTATGCTTAATCTTGCAATTCCTTCCACAGTTTTTATAATAATTAATCTTTTTGCAAAAACCATTGCCACATAGGCTTTGTCCATTTTGTCCAGGGTGGCCAAATTTTTGAAGTCCAGCCACTTTGGGTTACGTCATATTGTCCGCGATTATGCCAAGGACAATTAGCCCGATCTCTATACCCAAAGACCAGTCAAGCGCAGCAGTGAGCGAGGTAGACGAGAAGGTTGACCTGTAATTGGCTGAGAAATTGGCTGAGAGAACTCACTGCCTTTTGTTTTTCCACTTTTATGGGATCATGTGTGGGTGGTGGTTTAAAAACAAAAGGGCCTCGGTAAGTACCAGGATTCCACCATCCTGTTTTTGTTTTCCATAGTCGAGCTATTTGTTTTTTCCCCTAAGACAACTTCATGTTGATCCCCAAGTAATACACGGGCTGTCCCTACCCGGGATTTCACCAGGGGATTATGAGTAGGACGCCCCCCTCCAAAGGTCCCTAAATCTATAATGGAATTTTATGCTTATACATTCTGCTATACACAGGCTGAAAATGAAACAGAAACATAACACAGATGACAGAGATATTCCTGACTTTTCAGGAATTCTTCGATGTTTATGCTGGGGTCAGTGGGTGCAGAGGGGCCGCCCTTGCAGCCTGGCTCCTCCTGACTTTTCAGGGATTCTTTGATGTTTATGCTGGGGGCAGTGGGTGCAGAGAGGCCGCCCTTGCAGCCTGGCTCCCAGCACATAACGCAGGTTGTTAATGAGTCTTCCTCCAATCCTGATGCCCCATTCTCCTTCATATAGTCCAGCTTCTCAGATTATTTGTTCAGCATACAGATTGAATAGGTATGGTGAAAGAATACAACCCTGACGCACACCTTTCGTGACTTTAAACCAATCAGTATCCCCTTGTTCTGTCCGAACAACTGCCTCTTGATCTATGTAAAGGTTCCTCATGAGCACAATTAAGTGTTCTGGAATTCCCATTCTTCGCAGTGTTATCCATAGTTTGTTATGATCCACACAGTCAAATGCCTTTGCATAGTCAATAAAACACAGGTAAGCATCCTTCTGGTATTCTCTGCTTTCAGCCAGGATCCATCTGACATATAATAGCAGTTAGGATTTACGACACATAGGATAATCACATCAGATCACAAAATGGTGGGCAATCACACAGTACTGGGAATCATGGCTTACCCAAGTTGACACACATTTTACGGGGACACATTTCAATCCATAATAGTAGGGTTGGCATATCTCAGTGAGTAGAGAGAATAACTTTACTACTATTTTAGTAAGTTCACGGTTGATCTAGTACCCACTAAGGGGGTAGAACATTGTACTTTGAACTTTGTTTATGGAGGCACAGGGGAAGATGATCCTTGAAAAATCTTGTAATTTGGGGTACAGAATCCATGAAGTGTCTGAAGAACACTGAGGCCCAGATATTGAGGTACTTTATATCAAGGGTACTCCTTTTCTGCTGGTGACTGTGGGACACCCAAGAGCACATTAGGTACTGTGTCTGCCCTGAAGGATCTTATTGGCTGTGAGAGGAGAAAAGATACAAATAAATACAGAGTGTGTGAGATACTTCACATGAAAAGCGTTGTGGAGGTCGAAGACAAACATAAAAAGCATATTATTTGAAAATATAATGAACAAGTGTATTTTATGTTTCCTAACTTTTTGTATAATACAAGGAAACCCTGGTGCTATAGTGGTTAAGGGCTATGGCTGCCAACCAAAAGGTTGGAAGTTCTAATCTACCAGGTGCTCCTTGGAAACCCTATTGGGCAGTTCTACGCTGTCCTATAGGGTCACCATGAGTCAGAAATCGACACGACGGCAACAAGGGTTTTGGTATAATACAAGGTAGAACATGGTGAACTCTATAAGAGATGTAGGTAACTTGTCTCAGAATTCAGAAAGGAGCAGATGATCTGATCATGGACAGAGGGACACCGTCACGGCAGGGGAGGTTTTTTAGGTTTACCTGGAAGTATTTGTAAAAAGCAGACAGTTGTGCATGAAAGCAAAAAGAGGGAACCATAAGGTCAAGCCAGAAAGAGGATGGTGTGCCTGTGTTGGAATAGTAAAGAGAGAGAGAGTGCCATGATTGGTGCAAGTAGTTGAAAAACAACGAGAGATAAATTACCTAGGTTAACTGTGACTACATTATGAAGTACTTTAAATATCAGGCTAAGAAGTTTGGATTTGATTGGTAGGCAATGAGAAGTCATTATAGCTGTGCTTTCTTAGAGTCTGTGAAGGACTTGGAGAGAAATGTGAGTATATGTACTTACTCAAGAGGGCCCATAACTTTTTTTAGATTCTCAGAGGGGCCTATGACCCCTGAAAGTTAAATTACCACTGTATTACAGGTTTTAGAAGAGTAGATTACAACAGACAGATAAACACCCAAGGCCAGTTGGGTGGCTATTGCTGTAAATCAGATTGTATGTAATCTGTTTGAGTATAAACTGAGGACATTAAGTACTAACCAAAGTTTGAACGGAAGTGAGTATATGTTTAAAGGTCCCACATAGCCATATTAATGGCTCACTTGTAAGTACAATTGAGAGTGACTGTCATATATTTTGGAAACCCTGGTGGCGTAGTAGTTAAGTGCTATGGCTGCTAACCAAAGGGTTGGCAGTTCGAATCCGCCAGGTGCTCCTTGGAAACTCTATAGTGCAGTTCTGCTCTGTCCTATAGGGCTGCTATGAGTCGGAATTGACTCGATGGCACAGGGTTTGGTTTGGGTTTTTTTTTTTTAATTGTATATTTTTGTTGTCGTTGTTATTTAGTCCCAGTAGGATAAATTAAACTTTATGAAAATGAAGTCAAACATTGATTAAGGCAGTAAAAAAGAATCAGATAATCCAGGTGTTTAGATTTGGGTTGTGTTAGGTTTTTCAGCATTTTATCTTGTTATTTGGTTTTTATTATTCTAGTCTAACATAAAATTGATATTTTGTGAATGTACTCTGGGGTGAAGTGACCTTGGAAAAATGCTGTGTGTCTGGACAGAGTAGTTCGGGATGAAGTCTTTTTGTTTTGGATAATGTTCCTGGTAGACGGCCACATGAAATCAAATCAGTCACACAGTAATACTTCTGATTGAGAACAAAATTTAATGAAATCTCCGGTTATTAGTATGTTGTGTACAAATATAAAGTTAGAATGATTACAATTATCCTATGCTTTTTAGTTTTTATTTCCACCATTCCCCATTCTTATTTATATGATAACTATCCTCCTTATTTGAAGCTCATTAAAAAAAAAAAAGAAAAAATTACTAACATTCTTCTCTGTATTTTCTGATTGGCATAGAAAACAGTCTGGATGCAGTTATTACTTCACAGCTTTAGGGAAAAGGCCACTTAATTTATTAGTTTATTATCAGCTTAAAAGTCAATCTTTTGTACTTGTAAGGATTTAAGGCCACAGATAACATTAAAACATGCAGCATAGGATAATTAAAATACTTAAAAAGTAAAATCAGGTAAGAAATATTTGTTCTAAAACTTAGAATGAGAGTTATTACAATTGAGCGCTACATTTAACTTCATTTCCTGTTATCTAAGGTATAAAAAAGAGAGATTGATTTTATATTTTATAGTATAAAAAATAAATAATTTTTTTGTATATTTTATATTTTTTTAATATATTTTATAGTAGGGAGCACAAATTACTTTGGAGAGGTAGCCTTTTCCCTTGCATCAGTTTCTGGATTGAAAAATTTGATCACTTTTTCTTTTTTAGGTAGCTTTATTGAGATATAGTCACCTACCATATAATTTACCAATTTAAATTATACAGTTCAGTTCACAGAACTGAACAAGTATCATTACGATCAATTTTAGAACATTTTTCTCATACCAAAAAGAAACCCCTCACCTCTAAGCTGTCACTCCCTAAATGCGTATCCTCTCCAGCTGTAGATGACCACTGAACTGTTTTTGTCTGTGTAGATTAGCCTTTTCTGGATATTTTGTATAAATGGGATTAAATAACATATGTCCTTTGTGATTGTCTTCTTATCTTTGGAGATGTATCTATTAAGATCCTTTTTTCCTTTTTTAATTGGGTTATTCGTCTTTTTATTATTGAATTGTAGGAGTTCTTTATATATTCTAGATAGAAGTCCATTATCAGATACAACATTTATCAGATTTTTCTACCAGTCTGTAACCTGTCTTTTTGCTTTTGTGATGGTGTCCTTTGAAGCATAAAAGTATTTAATTTTGATGAAGCCCAATTTATTTTTTCTTTGGTTACTTGTTCGTTTGTTGTCACATCTAAGAAATATTTGCCTAACTCAAAGTCATGAAGAGTGTAGTGGGTTGAACACTGGTCTTGAAAAAGACATGTCCAAGTCCTTACCTGAGGATCCTGTAAATGTGATCTTACCTGGACAGAGGGTCTTTGTAGATGTAATTAAGGTAATGATCTCGAGATGAGGTCACCCTGATTAGCGTGGGCTCCAAATCCAGTGGAATGTCCTTGTAAGAGATAGAAAAGGAGAAGACTGAGAGACCTAGAAACATATGGGAGAAGGCAATGTGAAGATGGAGGCAGAGATTGAAATCACGTACCCTCAAGCCAAGGAACGACTGGAGCCTGAGATGCTGAAAGAGGCAAGAAAGAAGTCTCCCCTAAAACCTTTGGAGGGAGGGCAGCTGTGTAGACACCTTGATTTTAGACTTCTGGCCTCAGCTGTGAGAAAATAAATTTTTGTTGTAAGCTACCAAGTTGTCATTTGTTATGGCAGTCCTAGGAAACTAGTACAAAGAGTTGTATAGTTACAGTTCTTATGTTTTGGTCTGTGATCCATTTTGAGTAAGTTTTGCATGTGCTATGAGGTAGGAGTTTAACTTCATTTTTTTGTGTGTCTAGACTATTCTTTTCCCATTAAATTGTCTTGGTATCCTTGTCAAAAATCAACTGACTGTAAATGTGAGGATTTATTTCTGGCCTCTCAATTCTGTTCCACTGGGCTATATCAGTACCATACTGTCTTAATTACTTGTAGCTTTGTAGTAAGTTTGGAACTGAAAAGCATGAGTCCCCCAACTTTATTCTTCTTCTTCAAGATTACTTTGGCTTTCCTGGGTTACTTGCATTTCCACATAACTTTTAAGATCAACTTGTTAATTTCTGCCAAAAAGGCTGTTGGACTTTAATGGGAATTATATCGAATCTGTGGATCAGTTTGAGGAATACTGCCTTCTTAGCAATATTGTCTTTCAGCCCATGAACATGGGATGTCTTTCCATTTATTTAGTTTTTTTTTTTTTTATTTCTTTCAATGACGTTGTTTCCAGAGTACAAGTTTCTTAATTTTATTTTCAGATTCTTTATTGTGTATAGAAATACAGTTGTCTTTTGTATATTGCTCTTGTACCCTGCAACTTTGTTGAACTTGTTTATTAGTACTAATAGTTTTGAATGGATTCCTGAGCATTTTCTGTATATGAGATCATGTCACCTGTGAATAGAGAGAGTTTTACTTCTCTCCAGCCTAGCCTTTTATCTCTTCCTCTTGATGAATTGACCTGAGCAGAATCTCTAGGACAGTGTTGAATACAAGTGGTGAGAGTAGACATCCTTATCTTGTTCCTGATCTTCTGGGGAAAGCATTCAGTCTTTTATTTTAAGTATGATGCTAGCTGTGAGTTTTTCATAGATGGCCTTTATCAGTTTCAGGAAGTTCCCTTCTATCTCTAGTTCGTTGACTGGTAGCTTCTTATACATGGATAAGAAGTTCCCACCTTGGGTCCATGATATAGCCATATAACTAGAAGGAAAGATCCCCTGGCTTTAGCCAAGGTCATATATTGTCGGAACTTGTCCATTCTCAAGATTTCTAAATATTGCTTTTTTATTAGTGATTCTCAAATTTGTGATTCTGGTTTTGAATTTTCACCTAAGTTCTAATCTCTCTGACATTTGCTTATTTGATGATTCCAGTTAGCTACCAGTCTGCCATTCCAAATTCAGCACGACTTTATTCATGCATTCATTTGATTGATTCATTTACTGTACATTGAGTGCTATTCCAGACTCCAAAGGATACGAGAATATTTTTGGAGAAATGTTTGGGGTAAGAATGGCTCTAACACAGAGGACCTGGCGTGTCAACAGAGGACCCTCTTGGAGATATGCAGGGGCCGTATCACGAAGATCCTGTGAGCTAAGTTCTAAGGAGTTAGAACTTTATTCTGAGAGTAGTGGTGAGCCACTGAAAGATCTGAAGCAGGAAATCAGTGTCAGATGTGAATCTTGAACAAATCGTGAGGAAGGAGAGCTAGTGTAGAATATATAGATTGATGTTGAAAATGAAGCTGGAGGTTGGGGAACTGGTAGTTCTATCATTTGAAAAGAAAAGAAAGCCCGAAATAAGACAGTGGCAGTGGAGCTCTGGTGGCACAGTGACTAAGAGCTACAGTGAGCTGTGGCTCCTAACCAAAAGGTTGGCAGTTCAAATCCACCAGCCGCTCCTTGGAAACACTGTGGGGAAGCTCTGCTGTGTCCTATAATTAACTTGGTGACAGTGTTGGTTTTTTGTTTTTTAAGTGGGGATAGATGGTAGATTTTTAGGAAGTCAAAAATGGATAGTACTTGGTAACTGGATTATAGAGGCTGAAGGAGCAGGACAGTACCTCCATGATTCCTATGGTTTTAACTAGGTGGCCTAGGTGGTTAGGGAACAAACAGAGGGAACTGGTTTGGCAGGAAGATGAATTCATATTTGGATATGTTGGGATGCTAGCAGGACATCTACATTGGAGAAGTGTTATAGTTGTTGTTAGTTGCCATCAAGTTGATTCCGACTCATGGCGACTCCATGTGTGCAAAGTAGAACTGGGTTTTCAAGGCTGTCATCCTTCATAAGCCGGTCATCAGGCCTGTCATCCAAGGCACATCTGGGTGAGTTCAAACTGTCAACCTTTCGGTTAGTATTCGAGTGTTTTCAGCGTCTGCACCACCTTGGAAATCCTAGGCGGTTAAATGTGAGGCTGGATTCAGAGAAAAATGTTTTAGGTGATAATTAACGTGAATGAGGTCACTCAAGGAATGAGCAGAGCTCGTGGTCAGTGAGAGTATAATGGAGACTATAGGATGAATAGAGAAAAGGAAACCTGAAATTAAGCTACAAGAGGTAGGAAGAAAGCTACGAGAGGCTGCTGTTACAGGCCAAAGTAGGGAAGAATTAGCTCAATTTTTCGTTATCCTTTAGTTTTCCTTTTATCTAGTACATTGTTTTAAACTTTAACATGAAAATTTTTTGTTTTGCTTTTCCCATTTGCCTCATGCTCTTTACTACCTAAGCCAGTGTTTCCTAACTTGGACATACATCACAGTTAGTTGGCGAGATTAAATGCAGGTTCTTTGGGTCCTGGTAGACCTACTGAATGAGAATCACCTGGGATAATACCTTAGAATCTGTATTTTTTAAAAACTTCTGTGATAAAGACTTGCTCTTTACCAAGCTTGTTTCTTTTTATCCCTGATGCCAGCTAACCTATATTTACTAGTCCCTTTGCTGTTGCGGATGGCCATATGATTGAGATCTTTCCATAGGAAATTAAGCAGAAGTGTTGAGTGTCACTTTATCCACCGCAAATACGAAGCCCCCTCGATCGATCCTCTCTCTTCCCCACCTGCTGTCTGGCAGTTGTAGGTATGACAGAGCAACATTGGAAACGAGGGGTCAAATAGAGCTGAGCATCTGTCAGCCTGGGTCGTCTCCACCCTCCTCAGACTGATTTTGGTCTTTCTGTATGCAGGGATTAAAAATAAACTATTGTGTTATGCCACAGTTTTGGAATTTACGTATTATACCATCCATTGTTACGTTAGCCAGTATGGTTTCTTAGATTACTATTAAAGGATCAGAGTTTGGGAACCATGGCCCTTTGTCTATGCCATTTGTATTTTTAAACTCATTTATATGGTAGTCTTCAGTTTCAAACAACGTATTGCATTAGGCAAATCTGCTGCAAAGACCTCTTTAAATTATTAAAAAACAAAGATGTCACTTTGGGGACTAAGGTGCATCTGACCTAAGCCATGGTATTTTCAGTTGCCTCATATACATGTGAAAACTGGACAATGAATAAGGAAGGCTGAGAAAGAATTGATGCCTTTGAAGTACGGTGTTGACGAAGAATATTTAATATACCGTGAACTGACAGAAGAGCAGACAAATATGTCTTGGAAGAAGTAGCAGCCAGAATGCTCCCTAGAAGCGAGGATGGTGAGATCGTGTACTTCTGGCATGTTATCAGGAAGGACCAGTCCCTAGAGAAGGATATCATGCTTGGTAAAGTAGAGTGTCAGCAAAAAAGAAGACCCTCAACAAGACCGATAGACACAGTGGCTACAACAGTGGGCTTAAACATAGCAAGGATTGTGAGGATGGCGCGGTTACTGGGCAGTATTTCATTCTATTGTACATAGGGTCGCTGTGAGTTGGAACTAACTCGATGGCACCTGACGACAATAGTCTTCAGTTGTTGACTTACAGGGACTGTAGGTAAATATTGTGTTTTTTTTTTCTGTAATAATTTTAATGGAAATGGTTTTGTTAACATCCTGATAATTTTATTAAATGACAAACATTTGCATGCTTACTGCCTCCTGGTCTTTGATGCTGGAGATACATCTATATATAAAACAAAGGGTCTGCCTTCTGGTATGGAATAAGGTGGACTCAGATAAGGGCAAGTGTCTTACCTGTACTTTGGAGCGCCAAGGGAGAAGTGGCTAATTGAACCCAAGGTGGAGTGGGTGGAGTCCTTCTCGATGTTTATATCCCTTTTGTAATATTGTTCTCTTTTGTACTCGTTGGACAGGAGTCATACATAACCTCTTTAAAATATCCCTTTAAACGAAAGAAACCAAACCTGCTTCCATTGAATCGATTCCAACTCCTAGTGACCTTATAGGACAGAGTTTCCAAGGAGCGCTTGGTGGATTCCCTTTAGAAGATCGAAAACCACAAGGACATGTTTGGTAGATTTGTGTTCCGTGGGGTGTGCCGAACATGTGCCTTTTCTTAATCTCCATCACTAAGAAAATTATTTAAGAGAACTATAAATTTTCGTCTTGATGCAGATTATATTGTTAAATGTTGCCTGCAATTAACAAAGAAAAAATGTGAAGAAAACCTTATTGATGATATTTACTCTTTCCCTCTTCCTTTGCAGGGAAATTTTGGATTGGGAATGGTGGAAGTCAGAAAGAACCTACTTTCTTCATAAACATGGTATGCGAAATCTGTGTAAGTTCCATAGGGTAAAATCACATAATTAATCAAACAGGACTTGGAAAGATCTATCTATCTGTCTTGCCAAACCCATGGCTGTCCAGTTGATTCTGACATGACGACTCCATGTGTGTAGAGTAGAACTGCACCCTGTAGGATTTTCTTGGATGTAGTCTTTATGGAAGCAGATCGCCAGGTTTTTCTTCTGTAGTGCCACTGGGTGGGTCCGAACCTCCACCCTTAAGGTTAGTAGCTGTGTGTGTGTGCGTGCGTGCGTGCATGCGTGTGTGTGTGTGTAGATGGGTGCATTTGTATATGAATAATAAACAAGAGTCTTCTATATATTGCATAGTTCTCTAAATACTTAGGGATTTCCCCCAGTTTTGAAAGCTGACACGCTAGGCAGTGTGTGGTTGCAGTGTCAAACTGGATCGTTACCAGCATGTGGAAAGTGTTCCCAGGAGAACTATAAAAGGCTGAGCAAGTGAGAGCCACAACCTGGAGAAATAGGCGTGCCATGTTCTTGGAGTTTGTTGGACTTGTTTGTTAACAACAGTTGGCTTTTAAAGGATATGTAAGCAACTGCAGCGTCAGTAGGGTTGAAACCAGGTGACTAGATCAGAGTAGCAAGTGTAATATTAGTTAGGCAAGACAGATAAGTAGCCTAATCCGAGGTACGAGCAAGTAGTTAGAAACTAGCGTGTCTGTGAGAGCCTGCAGGATTCAAATAGGGAAGATGTCTGGGATCAAGAGACTTGAGTAAATGAGGCCAAGGAGCTATGTAACCTTGCAGACATTCTCATGTGATCTTGTAGCAGGGACAGTGAGAGAGAACTGGTTAGAGTATTTCCTAATAGAGAAGCTAGTCAAGGGGGGAAATGAAATATGGGCTGTATGTCCTATAGAAATGTTTCTGTGTGATTGTGTATATATTCAGTAATGGCTAATCTACTCACTTAACAATGGATGAACTTGTTATTTTAAAGAAACTTACTGTAAATGATTTAAAATATGAAGTCCTTTAATAGAATAAGTTATCTTTTAGCTTATCTTTTATCATAAAACTGAATTTCTGTATATCACCTTGACTTAAATTTAGGTGCTCTGACGGTTTGACTGTTACAGTTGATCACTACAGAGACTATTTTGCATGTTCTCATGAATTACTGGAGTCCTGGTGCCATAGTGTTTAAGAACCCAGCTGCTAACCGAAAGGTCAGCAGTTTGAATCTACCAGCCACTCCTTGGAAACGCTGTGGGGCAGTTCTGCTCTGTCCTGTTGGGTCGTTATGAGTTGGAATCGACTCAACAGTCTCAAGTTTCAGGTTTGGTAAGTTATTGGCTTACAGATTCAATTAATGTCAAGTGAACTCCTTACCTGCTCACCTTGTGCCTCTCTTTGCTCCTTGGAGCCGCAGTTCTGAACTTGAAATTTCTTTTCTCTGACCACAGCTTCTTTCATTCTTGGTTCTTCCAGTGAACCTGAGCTTTGCTGTATTAAGCCTACTTCACTGAGTTGATCGGTTCAGTTTGGCCACAAACTGACCTCTGGAGAATCCTTGACCTTTTGATTTGCAGAGTCCTGGTTAGAGCAGTGTTTTTCAAAGTGTATGCACTGCTAAAGGGGCAAGGTGGGCAAACCTCACCTTTGTCATTTCCTTGTCACCACTTACATGGCACTTTGTCTCTCTTACCCTGACCACCCAGAGTTAAACTAGACCTCATCCCTGGCCACCTAGGGCCAGGTCATTGGGTACCAGCCGTAGGCTCAGAAGTCTGCACAACTCCCATCACTTCAGACCAGCTGGCCCCTCTCTCTCTCTCTCGTCCCCTGGGACTAGCCTGTGCAGCCTTTCTCTGTCACGCAGCTGCCCAGACCTGGGTCTTCACAAATCTCTGTCCTGCTAGTCCCTGCTGGCTTATTGCCCCCTGGGTTTGCTAATTCTCTATAACTGCTTATAAAATTCACAGAAACTTTTTAATTTGTTGTTGTTGTGTGCTGTTGAGTTGATTCCAACTCAGAGCAACCCTTTTGACAGAGTATAACTGCCCTATAGGGTTTCCTAGGCCATAATCTTTACGGGAGCAGATTGCCAGGTCTTTTCTCCTGTGGAACCACTGGGTGGGCTCAAACCACTGGTTAGCAGCAGAGAGCTTAACCATTGTGCCACTAGGGCTCCTTTACTTGTACCTACATTTACCCATTTGTTATAATAAGAAAGAATACAAGCAAAGAAAGACTTCAGTTAAGGTCTGGGAGAGGGCCCTGTGGCGCAGCGCAGAGACAGTCTCTGACTTTCATCTTTATCCTCCCATCTTGTCAGCTGGGGATTATGTGCCTGATGATTTTACACATGGTGTTAGTTGATGAGGACTGAGGAGGGATGGCAGGAGCTGAGACTAGGGGAGGAAGAGTATATAGGGGCAATTCTAAACTAAGGGGCTTGAAATTTATTCTTACAGCTGTGGGGTGGTAGCCATTGGAAACGTTTATTTAGAGTTTTGTCGTTCAATTTGAGCCTTTAGGAACCGACTTTGCAAAGACTGGGCTCTGAATGCTTAGAGATGGCAGTGACAAATCACAGGTTCAAAGAGGAAGGTGAATCTGCCTTTTTCTCTGGAATTGGTCCTTCATTCTTTTGGGCAGTTAAAAGCTGTTTGTATCCAAGAAGCTACTTCATTGCAAGCACGAAATATTTACAAATTTGTGACAGAGTGATGTGGAGAGGGAATCATGAGAGCTCTCTGTGAGGTTTGTACAGCAACAGTTTGAGAAAACCGCTATTATGGGAGTCCCCGGCTGGTGCAAATGGTTAACGTGCTCAGCTCCTAACGGAAAGATTGGAGGTTGGAGTCCACCCAGAGGTGCTTTGGAAGAAAGGCCTGACAATCTTCTTACAAAAAAACAGCCGTCGATAACCCTGTGGAGCACAGCTCTGCTCTGACATACGTGGGGTTGCCATGAGTTGGAATTGACTGGACAGCAACTGGTGTTTTGGTTTGTTACAGGCTGAACAGATTGCTTATTGTTTGTGTGTATGGAGTGGGGTGTGTACTGAAAGCCTAAACATCCTCTGGCATCTTATTTATTTTTGACTGTTCAAGGAAGGCTGGGCTGATAATAGCAGTGCCTTTTAGTTGTTTTTTTTTTTTTTTTTTTAGTAGTTGACATAACAGGGAAGTGTTTGGCCTTTTACTTACTTGGAACCCACAGCTTTTTTTTTTAAACCATAGGTAGGCTAGGTAAGAGGCTTTGTACTTGCTTCTTAGAAGAAATTTAAGAGCAGTAAATTGACTGCCTTCAAATTTTTGCTACCAGTTCTTCACAGAAGTACAAAATGCAGAACCCTGCCTGATTCCTTTGTAAACAATCCTTGTGATTGTCAGCTTGCCAAGGGATGCTTTTTTGTTTTGAGTAATTTCTGGGGAATACCTTGCTTTGGATCACCCTTAGTTATTGCCCAAAGTTGCCTTCGGGAGTACAGGTGCTCTTTTCCCCGCTTATTCATAAAACCATTAAATTCTACTTTTTTCAGGAATTTAACATTGTTTTCATTGAACTGATGTAAGTTAAAATTGAAACGGTGAGAGAATTTACCTATTTAGTCTTGAGCTTAAAATTTCCCAAAGAGTAGGAGCCATAGTTTTGCCCACCACCAAACATAGAACAAGTAATTTTGAATGTATGGACATGATTATGTCATGGCCTTTCTAAATACAAAAATACAACTTTCACTTAGAACATTGAGTACTTTGATAATATCTTTACTGATATTGGTGAGAATGTAGTGAAATTGGTCCCATTATAGTTTTTTCTATTTGCCTTTTTTTTTTTTAGTAATGTTTTAGGTGAAAGTTTACAGAGCAAATTAGTTTTTCATTAAAGAATTAAGAGACAAATTGTTTTAGGACATTGGGTGCCAACGCTTTGATGTGTCAACACTCTCCCCTTCACGCCGGGTTCCCTGTTTCCATTTGTTCACTTGCCCGTCCCTTCCTGCTTTCTTTATCTTTGCTTTTGGGCTGGTGTGTTCATTTAGTCTCATAAACATGGTTAAATTATGCAGCCAGTTCCTCAGGTGTGTTATTGTCCGCCATATAGACTTGTCTCATCTTTGGCCTAAGAGGGAGCCTCTGGAGTACTTTTGTACCGAGTTAAAAGGGTATCCGGGGGCCCTAGGCTTGTGGTTTCTCAAGGTCCGTCAGACCAGCAAGTCTGGTGTTTTTTTGTGTGTTTGAATTTGAATTTTGTTCTACATTTTTCTCCTGCTCTGTCCAAGGACCCTGTATTGTGATTCCTATCAGAGCAGTTGGTGGTGGAAGCCGGGCACCATCTAGTTGTTCTGGGCTCAGCCTGGCAGAGATTGTGGTAGTTGTGGTCCATTCGTCCTTTGGACTAAACTTTCCCTCGTGTTTTGTTTTTTTAATAGACTGAGGTAATCCTGTTTATTTGTCTACATGTTTATGGTGTCTCCCTGTACTGGAATGTGAACTTTAAGAGGACAGGGACCATGTGTCTTTTATGTATTGCTGCATCCCTGTCATGGATTGAATTATGTCCCCCTCAAAAATGCATGTGTTTACTTGGTTAGGCCATGATTCCAGTATTGTGTGGTTGTCTTCCATTTTGTGATTGTAATTTTATGTTAAAGAGGATTAGGGTGGGATTTTAACACCCTTACCAGGTCGCATCCCTGATCCAGTATAAAGGAAGTTCCCCAGGGGTGTGGCCTGCACCACCTTTTATCTCTGAAGAGATGAAAGGGAAGTAAGCAGAGAGTTGGGGACCTCCTACCACCAAGAAAGCAGTGCCAGGAGCAGAGCTTGTCCTTTGGACCCAAGGTTCCTGTGTGAGATGCTCCCAGACCAGGGAAAGACTGATGACAAGGACCTTCCTCCAGAGCTGACAGAGAGAGAAAGCCTTCCTCTGGATCTAGCGCCCTGAATTTAGACTTTTAGCCTACTAGACAGTGAGAGAATGAATTTCTTTTTGTTAAACCCGTGCGCCTGTGGTATTTCTGTTACGGCAGCACTAGATGTCTGAGACAATCCCTATCACCTATTACAGTGCTTTGCGTATAGTGGACACTCAAGTAATTGCTGAATGAATTCTGATTTGGTGTGGCTTAGATGGTATCCTGACGTATATTAAAAAAGCACCTCAGGTTATTTTGATGTGCACTCCCATGGTTGAGAAACCTTGGTCTATCTTCCCTCTCTAATGCGCGTGAGATATAGAAGATATCACTCCTGAAATTGGTAATCTCATTTCCCTAGTAGAAAGAGTTTAATTTGGTAATGTTATTCAGGTGTTGTTTGTAGGTGGGACTCAGAATGGACAGTTGCATTCCATCATCGAATAATTAAGTTTAGGAAAGGTAGGAAGATAGACCTAAAATTGAGTTTATTCCTTTTTTTTGTTTTGTTAAAAAAAAAAAAAAAACAGTCAAGGTTAGACTTCCTAGGTGGTTTTCCTTCAAAACACTACTTCTCAATGTTGGGTAGGATAGGATTTTGCTTCTGGGGGACATTTTGACGTCTGGAGACGTTTTAGATCCCTTGTGGTCAGTGGTTAAGCGATCAGCTACTAACCGAGAGGTCAGCAGTTCAAATCCAGCCCCTCTGTGGGAGAAGGATGTGCTGGTCTGCTTCTGTAAAGACTGAAAAAAAAGACTACAGCCTTGAAAACCTGATGGGACAGTTTTACTCTATCTTATAGGGTCACTATGAGTCGAAATGGTCTCCACTGGCAATAGGCTTTTTAGTTTTAATTTAAATATGCACATATCTTACATTTTAAAGACTTGTTTGTATATGTAAGTCAGTAGTTTTCAAAGTGTAGTCCTTGAACCCTTAGGAGTAAAACCTGTTCATATTAATACTAAAATATTATATGCCCTTTTTGCTTTGATGTTTGGATTAAAGATACAAAAGCAATGCTGAGTAAAACAGCTGATATCTTAGCAGGAAATCAAGGCAGTGGCACTGAATTGTCTAGTAGTGTGTATTCTTCTCTGTCATGAATACTTCACGTCATACAGTTAAAAAAAAACCTCATTTTTCCTTCAGATTCTTTTTCAGTACAAATTAAATTTTACTCTACTTGGCTCTAGAGTATCTGTGTGATAAAATGGGTATGTGCTGCAGAGGAAAAGAATTTGTGTGATTGAGTTGCTAGCTCAGCTACCCCCCTCCCCATTTTCATGTAATATCTTCTTTAATTGAAAGAACAACTGAAAAACCATGGTTATTCAGACTTGGGTATTTGACAAGCATTTCTTTGAAAATGAACAAAATGAACTTGTTACTAATAAAATTGGAGCTTTCAGGCAAAAATTAGAATTTGGGGAAATCTGTATGGGCCACCTTGAGCTTGATAGCATTCTAGTAAAGACATTCGTGGTAATAATGATAGTAATAGTGATATTATATAATGAACTGTGTCAACATTTGGAAGAACTGAATAACTCAGTAAACCAACATTTTCCAGATGGCATTATGAAATCACACGTAGGTAAAGATCCCATTCAAAGAGCACATTAGACAAATGGATTTTGTATGTGTGTGTGGTAAAATACGTATAACAAAACATTTGGCATTTCAACCATTTGTATGTGTACAATTCAGTGACATTTATTACATTCACCATGCTGTGCAGTTGTCATCCCTATCCATTTCCAAATTTTTTTATTATCATCCTTAACAGAAACTCCATACTCCTTAAGGAATAACTTTCCATTTTCCCCTCCCACCTGCCCTTAGTAAGCTCTAATAAACATTGATCTCTATGCATAGAGATTTTATATAGGTGGGTCATAAAATATTGTCCAGTAGTGTCTGACTTAGTTCACTCAGTATAATCTTTTCAAGGTTCATCCATGTTTTACCATGTATCAGAACTTCATATTTCTTCATGGCTGAATTACTGCATTGTATGGATTTCCCACATTTTATCCATTCATCTGTTGATGGATACTTAGGTTGTTTCCACTTTTTGGCAGTTGTTAATAATGCTTCCCCCACGTGTCTGTCATTTTGTCGTACTGTGGGGGCTTGCATGTTGCTGTCATGCTGGAAGCTCTGCCACTGGTATTCAGATAACAGCAGGGTCACCCATGGCAGACAGGTTTTAGTGGAGCTTCCAGACTGAGACAGACTAGGAAGAAGGACGTAGTGGTCTATTTCTGAAAAGAATTAGCCAGTGAAAACCTTATGGATAGCAGTGGAACATTGTCAGAGACTGTCCCAGAAGATGAGCTGCCTCCTCAGAGTAGAGTTAACTTAATGATGTGGATCGAGTCAAGATTTTAGAACCTTCATTTCCTGATGTGGCACAACTCAAAATGAGAAGAAACAGCTGTGAACATCCATTAATAATTGGAACCTAGAATGTACAAAGTATGAATCTAGGAAAATTGGAAATCATAAAAAACAAAATAGAACACATAAGCATCAATGTCCTAGGCATTAGTGAGCTGAAAAGGACTGGTATTGGCCATTTTGAATCGGATAGTCATATGGTCTGCTATGCCAGCA
Organism: Elephas maximus indicus; assembly: GCF_024166365.1. Classification (NCBI taxonomy): domain Eukaryota; kingdom Metazoa; phylum Chordata; class Mammalia; order Proboscidea; family Elephantidae; genus Elephas; species Elephas maximus. The sequence continues at coordinate 29,945,387 of NC_064845.1, forward strand.
GCAACAACCTGAAGAGGAATAGCATTGCATTCATCATCAAAAAACATTTCAGGATCTATCCTGAAGTACAATGCTGTGGGTGATAGGATAATATCCATACGCCTGCAAGGAAGATCAGTTAACGTGACCTACTTTTCAAATTTATGCAGCAACCACTAAGGTCAAAGATGAAGAAATTAAAGATTTTTTACCAACTTCTGCAGTCTCCAATTGATTGAACATGCAATCAGGATGCATTGATAATTACTGGTGATTGGAATGCAAAAGGTGGAAACAAAGAAGGATTGGTTGTTGTAAAATATGGCCTCAGTGATAGAAACGATGCTGGAGATGGCAGGATAGAATTTTGCGAGACCAATGACTTTTTCATTGCAGGTATTTTTTTCGAATAACATAAGTGGCGATTATACACCTGGGCCTCACCAGATGGAATACACAGGAATGAAATCAACTACATCTGTGTAAAGAGATGATGGAGAAGCTCAGTATCATCAGTCAGAACAAGACCAGGGGCCGACTGCAGAACAGACCATCAACTGTTCATATATAAGTTCAAGTTGAAGCCGAAGAAAATAAGAACAAGTCCAAGAGAGCCAAAGTACAGGCTTGAATATATCCCACCTGAATTTAGAGACCATCTCAAGAATAGATTTGACACGTTGAGCACTAATGACCAGACAAGTTGTGGAATGACATCAAGGACATCATACGTGAAAAAAGCAAGAGGTCATTGAAACGACAAGAAAGAAAGAAAAGACCAAAATGGATGTCAAAAGAGACTCTGAAACTTGCTCTTGAACTTCAGGTATCTAAAGCAAATGGAAAAAGTGATGAAGTAAAAGAGCCGAAAAGAAGATTTCAAAGGGTGGCTCCAGAAGACAAAGTAACCTGGAGTTAGGAAACCAAAAGGGAAGAACATGTTGGACGTTTCTCAAGCTGAAAAATCTGAAGAAAAACTTCAAGCCTGGAGATGCCATATTGAAGGCTTCAACAAGGAATATACTAGGTGACACAGGAAGCATCAAAAGACGATGGAAGGAATACACAGAGTCACTATACCAAAAAGAATTGGTCAACAGAACCGATGGTACTGAAGGAAGAGGTTCAAGCTGCACTGAAGGTATTGGCAGAAAAACAAGGCTCCAGGGATTGATGGACTACCAGTTGAGATGTTTCAACAAACAGATGCAGTGCTGCAAGTGCTCACTTGTCTATGCCAAGAAATTTTGGAAGACAGCTTCTTGGCCAGCCAACTGGAAGAGATCGGTATTTGTGCTCCTTCCAAATAAAGGTGATCCAACTGAATGCAGAAATTATGCAACAGTATTATTAATATCACACGCAAGTAAAATTTTGCTGAAAATCATTTAGAATGAGCTGCAGCAGTATATCAACAGGGAACTGCCAGAAATTCAAGCCAGATTCAAAAGACGAGGTGGAAAGAGGGATATCATTGCTGATGGCAGATGAATCTTGGTTGAAGTCAGAGATAACCAGAAAGATGTTTACCTCTGTTTTACATTCACTGAGCAGAGGCATTCGACTGTGTGGATTATGACAAATTATGGATGATTGCCAAGGATGGGGATTCCAGAACACTTAATTGTGCTCATGAGGAATCTGTGCATAGATAAAGAGGCAGTCGTTGGAACTAAACAAGGGGATACTGCATTGTTCAAAGTCAGGAAAGGCGTGTGTCAGGGTTGTATGCTTTCACCATATTTATTCAATCTGTATGCTGAGGAAATAATCCAAAAATATGGACCATATTAAGAAGAATGAGGCAACAGGATTAGAGGAAGACTCGTTAACAACCTGCAATATGCAGATGACAAAACCTTGCTTGCCGAAAGTGAAGAAGACTTGAAGCACTTATTGATGAAGATCAAAGACTACAGTCTTCAGTATGGATTATACCTCAACATAAAGAAAACAAAAATCCTCACAACTGGGCCAGTAAGCAGCATCATCATAAACAGAGAAACAATTGAAGTTGTCAAGGATTTCATTTTACTGGATCCATAATCAACACCCATGGAAGCAGCAGTCAGGAAATCAAAGGACACATTGAGTAAATCTGCTGCAAAAGACCTTTTTAAAGTGTTAAAAAGCAAAGATGTCACCTTGTAGACTAAGGTGGGCCTGACCCAAGCCATGGTGTTTTAAATTGCATCTGCATGCGAAAGCTGAACAGTGAATAGGGAAGACTGAAGAAGAATCAATGCCTTTGAATTAATGGTGTTGGCGAAGAATATTGAGTATACCATGGACTGCCAGAGGAACGAACAAATCTCTCATGGAAGAAGTACAACCAGAGTTCTTCTTGGAAGCAAGGATGGCAAGACTTCTTCTCTCATGCTTTGGATATGTTATCAGGAAGGATCAGTCCCTGGAGAAGGACATCACGCTTGGTAAGGTGGATGGAGGGTCGGTGAAAGAGAGGAAGACCCTCAGCGAGGTGGATTGACACAGTGGCTGCAACAATGGGCTCAAACATAGCAACAATTGTTAGAATGGCACAGGACTACACAATTTTTCATTCTGTTTTCCATAGGGTCACCATTAGTTGGAACCAACTCGATGGCATCTAACAACAACAACAACAATAATAATGCTCCAGTGAACATTGGTAAGCAGGAAACTAAGACCCTGAGTCTTAGGCTGGGTGTTCTAGAGAAGCAAATCCAGTAAAGCGGATAAGTACATATAGAGAGAGATTTGTGTGAAGGAAATAGCTACTGTGGTCGTAGAGGCTGGAACATCCTAAATCCGTGGATCAGGCTGGAGGCTTCTCATGAATCACATAGCGGCAGGGCTGGGGAACCCAAAATGGGCAAGGCAAGATGGCAGGTAAGGTGCTAGCTCAAGTCCCAATAACTGAAGGTCAGACAAACAGGAGCCAGCTGCAGAGTCCAGAATGAGCAAAAGTCCATGAGCCTTGCCAGAAAGTCTACCTATATTGGTTGCAGGCCACACCCCCAAGGAAACTCCCTTTCAACTGATTGGCTACTCACAGCAGATCCCATCATTGAGATGATTACATTATATCAGATCTTATCATGGAAGTGATTACATCATTATATGACTGCCAAACCACTGAGAGTCACGGCCCAATCAATTTGAAACACAACCATAATGATCACACCCTGCGTTCAAGTCTTTTGGGTAGGTATATACCTAATATAGGGTTCCAATTTTTCCATATCCTTGCCAATACTTCTTATCTTCCATTTTTCTGGTAATAGTTATCCTAGTGAGAGTGAAGTGGTATTGTGGTTTTGATTTGCGTTTCCCTAATGATTAATGACGTGTCAAGCATCTTTTTTTCCCTTGTTAAAATATTTTTTTGTTTATTGTACTTTGGGTGAAGATTTACAGAGCGAACTAGTTTCTCATTTAACAATTAATACACATACTGTTCTGTGACATTGGTTGCCAACCCCTCGACACGTCAACACTCTCCCCTTCTCAGTCTTGGGTTCCCCATTACCAGCTTTCCTGTCCCCTGGTGCCTTCTTGTCCTTGCCCCTGGGGTGGCGTGCCCTGTTAAGTCTCCTTTTTTTTTTATGGGCTTGTTTAATCTTTGGCTGATGGGTGAACCTCAGGAATGATGACTTTATTACTGAGCTAAAAGTGTGTCTGGGGCCATACTCTAGGGGTTTCTCCAGTCTCTGTCAGGCCAATAAGTCTGGTCTTTTTTTGTGAGTTAGAATTTTGTTCTGCATTTCTCTCCAACTCTGTCTGGAACCCTCTGTTGTGATCCCTGTCAGAGCAGTTGGTGATGGTAGGCGGGTACCATCTAGTTGTGCTGGACTCAGTCTGGTGGAGGCTGTGGTAGTTGTGTTCCATTAGTTCTTTGAGTTAATCTTTCCCTTGTGTCTTTGGTTTCCTTTATTCTCCCTTGTGTTGAGCATCTTTTTATGTGCTTATTGACTGTTTGTATGTTCTTTAGAGAAATGTCTGTTCAAATCCTTTGCCCATTTTTAAATTTGGTGGTTTGTTTTTTGTTGTTGTAGGGTTTTTTTTTGTTTTGTTTTTTTTAATATTCTGGGTACTAAACCCTTATCAGATACATGGTTCCTAAATATTTTCTCGGATTCTGTAGGTTGTTTCTTAACTTCCTTGATAAAATCCTTTGGAAGATTTTATATTTGGAGAACTGGATTTATCTGTTTTATCTTTTGTTACTAATGCTTTTGGTGTTATATCTTAGAATCCACTGTCGGATACTGGATCCCAAAGCGTGTTTTATTCTTAGCATTTTAAGCTTTTAGTTCTGACATTTAGATCATTGATCTATTTTGAGTTAATTTTCATACATGGTGTGTGGTATGGGTCCAATGTCATTCTTTTGCATTCTTTTTCTCAGCACCATTTATTAAAAACTATTCCCCAATTGAATGCAATTGGCACCTTGTAAAAAAATCAGTTGACCGTAGAAAATGAATTTATTTCTGGACTCCCAATTCTATTTAATTTGTTTATATCTTTGTCATTATACCAGCACCAAATTGTTTTGATTACTGTAGCTTTATACTGGTTTTTGAAATAGAGAAGTTTGAGTCCTCTTTGTTTTTATTTTTCAGGGTTGCTTTGGCTATTCAGAGCCCCTCGCAGTTTCATATGAATTCAAGGATTGAGTTTCCCGTTTCTGCCAAGAAACTGTTGGAATTTGTGTAAGGACTGCATTGAATCTGTTGATTGGTTTGAGTAGTATTGACATTTTAACAATATTAAGAATGTGGAATGTGTTTTCATTTATTTAGGTGTTTAATTTCTTTCAGCAATGTTTTATGGTGTTCAGTTAAAAGTCTTTGTCCTCCCTGGTTAAATTAATTCCTAGGTATTTTATTCTTTTAGATGTTTTTGTCTATAAAATAGTTTTCTTTTTTTCCTTGCCTCTTTAAAATAGTTTTTTTGTTGTTGTTGCTGAGAGTATATGCAGCAAAATATATACCAGTTCAACACTTTCTGCGTGTACAATTTAGTGACACTGATTACATTCTTTGAATTGTACAAGCATTCTCACCCTCTTTTTCTGAGATAATCCTCCCCCATAAGCATAAACCCTAAGACTCCTACATAGTCTTTTGAATCGTGTTGTCAGTTTGATCCCACATAAATAAGTCTTCAAAGAACATAATGCTCAAGGCATTCTTTACTAGTTAAGCTAAAGTATTGTTTGGTTTTAAGAAGACTTCAGGGGATATTTTTGGTTTTAGGTTTAAAGGTTATCTTAGGGTAGTGATTTCAGAAGTTTGTCCATCCCCCATGGCTCCACAAAGTCTGGAGTCTCTGAGATTTGAAGTTGTGTTCTGCATTTTTCCCACTTTTGATCAGAATTCTTCTGTAGAATCTTGGATCAAAATGTTCAGTAATGGTAGTCAGGCACCGTCCAGTTCTTCTGGTTGCCTGGCAAATGAGAGAGTTGTTCATGGACACAATTATCCACGCATTCCATTTCCTCCTCCTGTGCCTGACTCTCCTTCTTCTCTTTCTCCTGGCAAATAGTTACCAGTTGTTGTGCCTTGGATGGCAGATTGCAAGCTTTGAAGACCCCAGCCACTACACAGCAAACAGGAAGGTAGAACAAAAGCACTGAACACAGTATTAGGCCAGTTAACTTGGATGTCACATGAAACCATGACCCTAAACTTCTGAACCAAGGAACCAAATCCCAGGAGGTATTTGGTTGTACAGAAGCAGCCTTAACAGCTCCTCTCTTTTTGTTGTTGTTTTGTTGTTTTTGTAAACATATCTGTTGCACAACTTTTGCCAATTCAGCTTTTTACAGGTGTGCACCTCAGTGACAGCAGTTTCATTAATTGGCTGTGTAACCTTGACTTTAACGAATATAATTTTTCCATCACCGTAACCCAAACCTTGGTTCCTTATAAGCAGTAACCCTCTTTTTTCCCCTGCTTCCTGCCCCAGTAGCCACTAAGGAACTTTGGTCTCTATGCTTTTGCCTTTTCTTATCTTTTTCTGTAAGTGAGGTCATACAATATTTATCTTTTTATGATCGACTTGTTTCAATCAGCATAATGTCTTTAAGCTCCATCCATATTAAAGCATGTATGAAGACTTCATTTCTCTTACTGACTGAATGGTATTCCATTGTATGTATGCACCACATTTTTGTTTATACATTCATCTGTTGATGGGCATTTAAGTTGTTTTGGCTGTTCTAAATAGTGCTGCAATAAACACTGGTGTACAAGTCTCTCTTTGAGTCTCTGTTTTAAAGTCTTTGTGGTATATGCCTAGGGGTGGAATTGCTAGGTTATCTGATAGTGTTTTGAGGAACTGCTACATTGTTTTCCACAGTGGTCCTACCATTTTGCATTCCACCAGCCATGGATAAAGGTTCCAATTTCCCCACATCCTTGCCCTGCCCATATTTGTTACTTTGGCTTTTTTTTTTAAGCCAACCTAAACAAACAAAAACCTGTTGCCTTTGAGTAGATTGCAACTCATTGCAGCCCTATAGGACAAAATAGAATTACCTCATAGGGTTTCCAAGGAGCAATTGGTGGATTCGAACTGCTGACCTTTTGGTGAGCAGCTGAGCTCTTAACCATTATGCCACCATCCTGACGGAAGTGAAGTGCACCCTCACTGTGATTCTGATTTGCATCTCTTGATGACTAATGATGTTGAGTATCTTTTCATGCATTTGTTGACCATTTGAATGTCTTTTTTGGTGAAATGTCTATTCAAGACCTTTGCCCATTTTTTGATTGGGTTTTCTTTTTGTTGTTAGATTGTTGAGACTTTATATGTATTTTGGGTTTTAGATTCTTCTCAAATATATGGCTTCCGAAGATATTGTCCCAGTCGATGGCTTGCCTTTTCACTTTTTGGTAAAGTGTTTTTGATGAACAGAAACCTTTAATTTTTATGAGGTCCCATTTATCTATTTTACCTTTTGCTGTTTGTGTTCTTGTTATTGTTTAGGTAATCCATTGTTCAAAACTAGGCCCAGCAGCATTGCCTCTGCATTTTCTTCTAACAATGTTATGGCTTTAGTTTTCACATTTAGGTTCTTAACTCCATTTTGAATTTGTTTTTGTATATGGTGTGAGGCATGGATCCTGTTTCGTTTTTCTGCATATGGAAATTCAATTTTCCTAACACCATTTATAGAGGAGACTTTTCTTTCCATATCGAATGGAACTTAGTTAGCACCCTTATCCAAAATCAGTTGATCACAGATGTGTGGATTTATTTCTGGACTCTCAGTTCTATCCCATTGATTTGTGTGTCTGTTGTTACACTAGTACCAGACCGTTTTGATTGCTGTAGCTGTATAATATGTTTTCTATTGGTCAAGTTTTGATGTCCTATCAAAGAAGAATATCCACAATCTGAAAAGGCTGTTTCGTGTGAGTAGAGATTTTCTGCATGTTCTTGAATGAAGACAGTTTATTTCAACACATTAAATGAAGAAATGGCTATGAGACACCAACTTTTTTCTTTTCAGACATTAAAGAGTTTTTTAAAAATGTGAAACTGTGCTACTGTTTTCACAAAATTCTTTTGAAGGTAATTCTTTTAATAGAAAATTTATTTCTGTTAATCGGTAAATATTTTATTATGAAATGAATTTGAAAATAGTTTTAAAAAATTTTTAGTTTCAATTTGGAGTACAGTACACATTAGTAGATACAACCCACATGAGCAAACTTCTTTGAGGAACTCAGTAATCTGTACATGTGGAAGGGTCCTCTTAACAACCATTTTTAAACCAGATAGTCTCCTAAGAGTTGTCCCTCAGATACTGTTGAACATCAGTTTGTGTCTCTTGTTAGGCTAGTCTGCCATAGATGAGGCGATTGAATTGGGCTTTGAAGGAAAGTTTTGGCCTTTCATTTAAGACTTGAATATACTTTTAACGTATAAAATACATGACGGAATTTAAATTGATGGTTACATTTTGACTTCATATGGCTAAAGAAAGTGTTACCTGCAGAGCAAATGAGTGGATAATTATATCCGGAAGAAAAAGAAAAGAATTTCAGAAAATGATGAATAAAAAATACTGAACTGTGAACTGCAAGTAATTGTGGAACAAGCATTGTCTGAAACTGTTGGATTCTGGCTCATAGTGACCCTAAGCATTATCTTAATGGGAATCTTAATTAGACAAACAAGATTAGGTTTAGTAAACACCTTAAATGAAAGAGATTGCAAAGTATAAGTGGGGGTACAATCGGAGTATTTTAATTACTGATAACACTACAGATTTACCCAACCATAAAGAAATAGAAGTAATAGTTTATTTGTTTCTATGAACTAACTCTGTGTTTGAGTAAATTGTTGGTAGGTACTATGAAAGTTAATTGTGGGGAACATTTATGAGAACCTTACTGAAGGTAATTTAGAGAAGAGACTTCACAGATTTTTTTTTTTTAATCTGTATAAAGTTAATCAGGATTACCTTGACTTAAGGAGTCCCGATGGTGCAATGGTTAAGGACTCAGCTGCTAGCTAAAAGCAATGAACAATCTGACAAGGAAATTTAGAAAACAATTCCATTTTCAATGATATCTTAAATAATACAATACCAAGGAATTAATTTAACCAGGAAGGTGAAAACAGTGTACGCTGAAAACTGTAGAAAAACATCATTGAAAGAAATTAAAGAAGATCTGAATAAAGGGAAAGACACTTCTTGGATTCGGAGGCTTAATATTGTTAAGATAGAAATACTACCCAAAGTGACCTAGAGATTCAACATGATTCCTATCAAAATGCCAATAGTCTTTATTGCAGAAGTAGAAAAGCCAATCCTCAAATTCATATGGAATTGCAAAGAGCCCCGAATAGCCAAAGCAATCTTGAAAAAGAACAACAAAGTAGGAGGACTCACACTTCTATTTCAAAATATACTATAAAGCTATAGTAATCCCAACAGTCTGGTACCAGCATACAGATAGAGATATAGAGCAACAGGCTAGAATTGGGAGTCCAGAAATAAACGCATGTATCTGTGGGCAACTGGTGTTGAACTAGGGTGCCAAGTCCCTTCAGTGGGGGAAAAAACAGTCTCTTCAGCAAAGATGCTGGGACCGTTGGATCTCTCTATGCACAAGATTGAAGTTTGACTCATAACTCATAGCATATATAAAGATTAAACCAAAATGGATCAATGACTAAGTGTAAAAACTAAAACCATGAAACTCTTAGAATAGGGATAATGCTTCAGGACCTAGTTTTTGACAGTGGATTCTTACATATGACACCAAAAGCATGAACACTAAAAGATAAAATAGATAAATTGGACTTCATCAAAATTAGAAGCTTCTGTGCATCAGAGAAATTTATCAAGGAAGTGAAGAAACAACCTACAGAACAGGAGAAAATATTTGGGAAGCATGTAATATCCAGAATATATATTAAGGCACAGTGGTTAAGAGCTAAGGCTGCTAACCAAAAGGCCGGCCGTTCGAATCCACCACTTTTTGGAAACCCTGTGGGGCAGTTCTACTTTGTCCTATAGAATCGCTATGAGTCAGAATCAACTTGATGGCAACGGGTTTGGGTTTTATCAGTGGTGACTCAGTGGTAAAATTCTGAACCTCGATGTGGGAGACCCCTGTCTGTCAGTGGATATTTGCTGAATATGATGCCGAATAGGTTTCCGTGGAGCTTCCAGACTAAGATGAACTAAGAAGAAAGGCCGGTGGCAATCTTCTTCTGAAAAACCAGCTAATGAAAACCCCATGGATCACAGCGGTCCATTCTGCAGCCGATCATGTGAGTGGTGTAGGACTAGGCAGTATTTTATTCCGTTGTGCATGGGGTCTCCATGAATCAGAGGCGGACTCAACAACAGCTGACAGCAAGAACAACAGCAACAACTCAACAACAAAAAGACGAACAACTCAGTTAAAAAATGGGCAAAGGACTTGACTAGACATTTCACCAAAGAACTATCCAAATGGGCAATAAGCATATGAAAAGATGCTCAAGGGCCATTAGTCATGGTTGTTAGTGGCCATTGAGTCAAGTTGCTAGCATTCCACCCTGACTTGTGGAGACCTCATCCACAACAGAATGAAATGCTGCCTGGTCTTGTGCCGTCCCGTCCCCATGATGAGTTGCAGATCGGCAGGCTTTTCTTCCTAGTCCGTCTTAGTCAGGAAGCTCCACTGAAACGTATTCAGCATCATAGCAACACACAAGCCTCCACTGACAGACAGGTGGTTGCTGCACATGAAGTGCATTGGCCTGGAATCAAACCTGCGTCTCCTGCATGTAGGGCAAGAATTCTACCCCAGAACCGCCACTACCCCCTTATAATGTTTCATGGTATCTTCAGATTTCATGTGCTTGAAATTAAATTTATCGTCTTCCTTTCCCCGAAAATTCTGTTACTCTCTGTGTTTGCCTTGTTGGTGAATGGTGCTATCATCTGCTCAGTTCTAGAAGTCATAAATTCAAAAGTCGTTCTTAACTCCTCCTTCCATCACCCTCCCATAGTCACTTGATTACTAAGTTCTGTTAATTCTGTCTTAATATCCTAGAAATCGTTCCTCTGCTTTCATCCCTTCTGCTATGGTTCAGGTTCTTATTTGAACCATTGACTACTGCATCAGCCTCTTAATTGCCTTTCTGGACTTTAGGCTGACTCTTTGTTCTTTCTTGTTAGTGTATTCAATTATTAATATTTCTGAGATACAAATTTGAAGAGTCACACCCGTGGTTAAAATTTTCGATTATTGGCCATCACCTTCATGATAATAGTGGCATTAAATGTAGCTAAGTGCATAACTTATTGTGGTGCAGTGAATAAATATGGCCCTTGTAGCATGGTCTTTGTAACTCCTACCAAATGACTGGGTGAGACTATGCGAATGAGGTGCTTGTGACCCACCAAAGGGATTGGCAAGTTTGCTAATAATATAAATAAGGTGCATGGCACCTTGTGGGGGTACAACCATGCAGATAGGTGTATGCAGCCCTAATGAGGGGATTGGTCAGTTTTTCCATCTGACTAGGCTTAAAATGAGCCATCCCGGAGGTGGGAAGAGAGGATTTCAACACCACCAGGAAAGAAGAGTCAAGAGTGGAGTGCATCCTTTGGACCCGGGATCCTTGTGGTGAGATCCTCCTAGATTCAGGAGACAGACAGAGAGCTGTGACACCAGAGATGGTGAGAAACAGCTGCAGAGAAATGGTGGCAGCAGAGGCAGCAGAATCAGGAGACTGGCAGGAGACGGCGAAGTGGGCTTCCCAAGCCACAGAGCAAGAGAGTTGAGCACCTTTGGACTGGAGGCTTACTGGCAGAGTGGGGTGCCTCCGGCTACTTATCGGCAGAGCTAAAAGAGCTTTGTAACACTTACCTGAATAGGGCAGAGGCCAAGGGGCCAGAGAAAGATGTGCCTGCAAAGACACTGAGAAGCGGCTGTCCTGATCAAAGAACTGTATCCTGAGCATTCCTGAACCTGAATTGTAACCTGTTACTTCCCTAATAAACTCCATAATTATGAATATTGTCTGTGAGTTCTTTATGGTCATTGCAACAAATTATTAATCCCAGCAGAGGAGTAGAGAGTGCCGTGGGAGGGACGGTTGGTGTCATAATTGGTAAAAAGGTTGAAAGGTGGAGGCATGTCTGATTCCTGCCTTGTAAGAACCAGCGTGGGCTGTTGATTTTGATTCTCCTTTTCGTATGTGAAGTTAGAGGAGGTCAGATGCCTTGCCATGCCATATTTACACTTGTGTTGTCTGATTTTATTCTTTGAACAGTCCTTTGCTACTTTCCTGGTTGCACAGATGAGGAAATTGAGACCTAGATTTAAACCCAGGACTGTCTGTTTTTAGTTTATGCTCTTAGGCACTTTCTTATGCTACTTATGTAGGACATTCCAGACCCCTTGTCTTGTGGCTCTTACCCACTTGCATTTTCTTAAAACATAGTTCCACTACCCACTGCCGTCGAGTCGATTCCGACTCATAGTGACCCTGTAGGACAGAGTAGAACTGCCCCATCAAGTTTCCAAGGAAACATAGTAGGCACTTGGTAAATGTTGAATGAGTGTTAAGCAGTGATGAATAACAGGGGACAGTGAGACTAGCCCAGTGTAGAAAGACATGAAAGAGACATCTGAAGAAAAGGATTCCTCTGGCTGGCCATGTTCATAAACGGTCAGCCTTTGGGTTAAAGCAAAATAGTGAGAGGTAACCGAATGAGGGAAATGAAATCCAGAAGGGGTGATTAAAAGAGAGAAACTTTCTGTTTTTGACTTGAATGAATTGTGTCCTAGGGTTGTAAGAACCTGAAAATGAAGCCTCTAAATACCCTTTTATGTTTTTAGGACTTGTGGAATTAAAGAGAGAGATGCCTGAAAACTAGAGACAGAGAAGAATATTTTTCAGAAAGGGGAAGAAGGAAGACTATAGAGCTTGATATGGTCCTCAGGTGAGAATCTAGAATAAATTACTTAAAGGATAAATTGTTTCCAGGAGAGATGAAGCACTAATCATTAGGAAATAGCCTGAATTCATTAAGAAATAAACAAAACAGCGGAGCCTTCTTTTTGCACATGGAGCCTGTTGTTTTCTGTCCATTGGATGAGATATAAGGTTTACTCATCAAAAGCATAGATGGCACAGATCATGGGAGGGAGAGGGTGTTAGCTAGGACGGGCTAGATTCTGCTGTAGTAATAACCTCAAATTTTGGTGCTTAAAAACAAAAGAGATTTATTTTTTAAATAATATATTTTTGGTGATTCCAATTCAACAGGTTTCACACATACTACTTAATGACATTGGTTACATTCTTGTTTTTCCCCCCTATTTTTTTTTTTTTTTTTTTTTATTATTGCATAGGGTGTATTTGTTTTTACAAAAGTAGAATGACTATAACAACACCGATCTACCATGCCTGATATGGTCACTGTGCCCCATCCATACTTCCTGGGACCACAATATCATTTTTTAAATTTTATGTTGTTGTTGAGAATATATACAGCAAAACATACACCCATTCACCACAATTCAGTAACATTGATTACATTCTTCAAGTTATGTAACTCTTCTCACTCTTCTTTTTGTTTCTGAGTTGTTCCTTCCACATTAACATAAACTCACTGCCCCCTAAAGTTCCTATCTAATCTTTTGAGTTGCTGTTGTTACTTTGATCCCATATAGTCCTTCAAAGAGCACAATGCTCAAAGCAGACATTTTTTTTACTAGTTAAGCTAGACTATTGTTTAGTTTTAGGAAGACTTCAGGAGATTTTTTTTGGTTTAAGGTTTAAAGATTATCTCGGAGCATTAGTTTCAGGGATTCATTCAGCCTCCATGGCTCCAGAATGTCTGGATTCCATGAGAATTTTAAATTCTTTTCTGCATTTTAAATTTTAAATTCTTTGCTGCTAACCAAAATGTCTGTGGTTCAGATCTACCAGGTGGTCCTTGGAAACCGTATGAGGCAGTTCTGCTCTGTCCTATAGGGTCACTATGAGTCAGAATCAACTCGATGGTAACTTTTTTTTTCCTGCATTTACCCTGTTTTGATCAGGATTCTTCTATAGATTTTTTGCTCAAAATGTTTGGTCATAGTAGCTGGGTACCATCCAGTTCTTATGGTCTCATGGCAACCAAAAAAAAAAAAAACAACCCTGATGCCCTCAAGTCTATTCTGACTGATAGCAACCCTGTAGGACAGAGTAGAACTGCCTCATAGGGTTTCCAAGGAGTGGCTGGTAGATTTCAACTGCCAACCTTTTTGGTTAGCAGCTGAGCTCTTAACCACTGCCGCACCAGTTATTCATGGAGCCAATTAGCAACACATTCCATATCTCCTCCTGTTCCTTATTCTCCTTCTTCCTCTGTTGCTCCAGGCGAATAGAGACCAATTGTTGTGCCTTGGATGACCACTTGCAAGCTTTTAAGAACCCAGGCACTATGCAAGGAACCAGGAGGTAGAAAAGAAGCACTAAACATGTTATTAGGCCAATTAACGGCGATGTCGTGTGAAACTGCGACTCATGATGACCCAGTATATGCAGAGTAAAACTGTTCTCCACAGGGTTTTCAAGACTGTGGCCTTTCTGAAGCAGATCACCAGGCCTATCTTTCAAGGTACCTCTGAGTGGGTTTGAACTGCCAGTCTTTCAGTTAGCAGTCAAGCACTTAATCGTTTGCACCACCCAGGGACTCCTGAGACATCGTACCCACTGTTTTTAATGACCTCAGGAGATGGTGAATTTTATCTCTCTGGGTAATCTCTCTGGCATTAACCAGAATTTTTTTTTTTTTTCTTTAGCTTTAAGGCCGTACAACCCACCATACATTGGGCCACCTCACAGGAAACTGATCAAGAGAACAGGAGACATTCAATGAGAGTTTTCTTTCTTGGTGTTTCAGGAGAACTAGAAAGAGTCACAGCCTTTCCTTAATGTTGATGTATTTATTGAGGAGGAAAGAAATTATGTAACAGGGAAGTGCGGGGCACTGTTTGAGAACTTGGTCTTACCTGGCTAGTTATGGAACATTCTTATGCCTTGTTTAAGGATTTCTTTTTTATTTTTCAGGATTTGTTTTCAGGAAGACAGGAGGAAAGGAAGACATCTCAGGATCCCATTTCAAGGGTCCTTTGGCTACATTTCCACTGTCAGAACATTTTCTCCAAGAGTCCTGGGCCAGACACCTGGATTTCCAGATGGGTTTTGTAGTCAAGGAGATTTTAGAGAGGGGAGGTATTCCAGTTATGTAGAAAAGTTCAGTTATCTAAAGAATTTATTTTATAAAATACCATAAATCTTTGTGACCTAAAACAACAGCAATTTATTACTTTTCATGATTTTGTGGACTGACTGGTATCAACTGAGTGGTTTTGTTCCGCATGGTGTAGCTGAGGTCACTCATGGGCTACATTTAGCTGGAAGCCCGGCTGGGACTAGGACATCTAAGATGGCCTCTCATCCTCTAATACCTCTCACCATTTGGCAATGTAGCCCAAGTTTCTTCATACCATGGCATTTAGCTTCCAAGAAGGAATATTTCAAGAGAACAAGCCCCAATATGCAAGCACTAATCAAGCCTCTGCTGGCATCATTTTGCTAATGTCTCATTGGCCAAAGCAAGTCACATGATCAAGTCTAGAGTCAGTGTGGGAGGGGGCTACACAAGGGTGCAAACGCCAGGAGGTTTTGTTCACTGGAGGCCACCACTATAATGATTTACCACAAGTGAGCAGGGCAGTTTTGCACACTGGATCCTCAGTTGTCAGTGCTTAGGTATGGATGCGTAACCTAAGATCTGGTCCTTGACTTTGCAGTTCCAGAAACTCTATGTGACTAGGAGTTCATGCTTAGCCCCGTGCGTTTATCTGAAGTTGCTTTTCATCATCACTCGAAGACGTGAATTTAGGCTGTCATAGTTTTATCTCAAGATTCTGTCGTCTTGGCCACAGATGGTTGAACCAGAGTGGACACCCGACCTATGACTCTGTTGGCTGAGCTGGCCCAATTGGACTTTTTCTTAAGACTCTGGAATGGGAATACTGAGAGACTAAGATCCAAACTGGTGAAGAGATTATAGAAAATCTCGTAGATAGTCTAAAACGAGTTCAGAAATATATCTAAACTCCTGAGATGACTAGAAAATGAGACTGCTAACCATAGTTTAAGTGGTTAAGTGCTATGGCTGCCAACCAAAAGGTCGGCAGTTCGAATCCACCAGGTGCTCCTTGGAAACTCTATGGGGCAGTTCTACTCTGTCCTCTAGGGTCGCTATGAGTCGGAATCGACTCAGCGGCAGTGGTTTTAAACCATAGTTATTAAGAGATTGGCTGCTAACCAAAAGGTTGGCAGTTTGAATCCACCAGCTGCTTCTTGGAAACCCTATGGGCAGTTCTACTTTGTCCTATAGGGTCGCTATGAGTTGGAATCAACTTGATGGCAACAGGTATTCACTAGTGGATATATGTTTCTGCTCATTCTCTTATGCTCCATGACATTATCTAGCTGCAAGGGAGGCTGGGAAATGTCATCTCTAGCTGAGTAGCCATGCACCCAACTACTATGGAAGAAGGAGAAAGTGTATTTTAGTGAAGACTTAGCTGCTGCCTCCTTCCCCCCACCCCCTCCCCACACAGCATAGTGTTCAATTCCTGGTTACCTTTCAGGAGGGAGAAAGACAAGAGTGTATTTACAGGGAGTAAACAGGATGATGAAGGCCTCAAAATCAGGCCATAAACAGATTGGTTAAAAACTTGGGGATGGTTATATTGAATATTTAGGAAACGAAATGGCTGCTTTTGAATGTTTTACGTGCAAAAAGAGATAAATGTTATTCTGTAAAGGCTCCAGGAGTAAATATAATAAGAGGAAGCTAAGCAGTAACCAGTTGCCATCAAGTCAGTTCTTGACTCATGGCTCAGAGAAATGTATTTATGTTCATTATAAGAAAAGAAGATTCTAGCAGAGTTGTCCAGAATGATTTACACCTCAGGTACATTGTGAACTAGAAGAAGACACCAAAAAAAAAACAAAAAAAATTTTTTTTATTGAGTACCTATTATGTGCTCAACACTATTGAGGTTGCTTCCAACCCTGAGAGTCTGTTGCAGCTCCACATACTTTTCTCCAAACCCTATTTTTCGTGACTCACTGACAAGCCTGCAAAGAGCATATATGAGTTAAATTTGTGGGGTAGAACATCCTAGGGGATAAACCCTGGAGGGTGTTGTGTATGTTCAAGTTGTGAGTTCTGTGGTAGATGGAGAAGTTGGCCAGGGTG
This sequence comes from Elephas maximus indicus, assembly GCF_024166365.1. Classification (NCBI taxonomy): domain Eukaryota; kingdom Metazoa; phylum Chordata; class Mammalia; order Proboscidea; family Elephantidae; genus Elephas; species Elephas maximus. The sequence continues at coordinate 29,962,143 of NC_064845.1, forward strand.
CAGAAAGAAGGAAGCATATCACTTAGTTATTTTCTGATTCTCAGCAGCAACCTGAGATCTTCCAGAAGGGGTTATATAGTCCTGACCAGCATAGCTTTGTGGCGGCCCTCCTGTCTGCCATATTACCACACTGGTGAGCCCAGAGAATGCTGCCAAGAAGTATGAGAGGGCTGCTTTGAAAGCTCTGTCCAATGTACGAATGTCCATTGTCTTCCATATAGCTCCTGTGGGTACTGGTGGGAGACAAGATGCCTTTCTTGATATGAGTTCCTGGTTGTTTACTGGAGTCGACAAGAGTGTTTTGTCATTCCTTGTACTTCTGGATCCAAAGATATAAGAGAACAGAGGGGCCCCCACATCTGCAATTCACATAAACAAAGTGACAGAGTAACAGGAAATGGGCCAGGGCACAGAAACAAAGACATTCCCCAGAACAATGGGGCAGGTATCAGAAACTAGCCCACGAACTTCTTTAAAGTTGTCTCTCAGAAGCAACCAGATGAAACGAACCCCAGAGACATGCGTCGAACATCCACCTGTGACCCCTGTGTGACCTTTCACCAGGGGCTGTGAAGGGCGGCAGCCGCAGCTGGGGAATCGAACTCAGAGTGAGAGACTGCACAGGCATGACACCCCATAAGTCCTACTATGAATTCCAGAGGCCTGTGGGACAGGAGCCATCTTAGAAAGCAGCTGCGCGTGCACCTTAGGTAGCCTATCCCCACCCAAAACTGGCTAGTTACCGGAAAACCCCGCCTGTGCCTCTGAATAAACATGAATCTTTTTCACACTGAAGTATTTAAAAGCCCGTGCAAGTCCTTCGTTCTGTGAGACGGGCGGTAAGCATTGCCTAGGCCTTCCTTACCTCTGCTTGCAAGCCTCTTCAGTAAAGCTTTGCTGGTGTGCCTTACCTGCTCATTCTTGACCAGTGAGAGGCAAGAACCTTATTTAATTAAAGGCATAGAGACTCTGGCAACAGTTCTGAATCTCCTCAATATTTCTGCTTGTTTCTCTTTAATTGAACACTCACCTCAGTCAATCCTAAGCTCTAATGTTATGCTGGTCTACCAGTGTGGACACTTAAGTGACAAAGTTTTAGGAAGAGACCCTAAAACTTTAAACCTCCTTGAAGCTTGTGATAAACTTTATGTGCCCGCAAGTAAGAATTGCCACACTTCGCTGGGAAGCTGGAGGAGAGCTAAGAGATTGAAGTAGAAATGTATTTGGACATAAAAATATTTTAGTCAAGCTGTGAAGAAGCAGCACAGGGGATGATTTGAGGCCCCTGGAGCCATCAAGTAGCATGATTGGCAATACCGTTTGGAGAACAAGGGTGTTCTGTGTGAACAGTTTCTCACACTTACCCACACTCCACCTTCCAGCCCTGTCTCTGTGTCTTTTAAATCTAGTGCCTCAGATTTAGTCAGATGATAATAGACACTTGTCATGCCTGAGTGAAAGGTTCCAAAGGGAGGTTGGAAGGGTCTTATGACCCTGAGGAAGAAAGGATGTTTACAGTCGAGTTGAACCTATCCACCTAAAGAGCTTTAGCCAGCTTCCTCCCAGTTCGTCTAATGGAAAGCACACTTCATCACAGCAGGTGACAATTTTTTCCCAAAAAAACACAGAAGGTAGACTCAAATGAGAAAGGCATATTCTTTCAATTGACTTCCTAAGGCGCTCTAACCTTTTGTCTTTAGCCTGCTTGTAATAAGTGCCATCAAATTAGCCAAGAATGACTCTATCTGAGCATCCAAGAGTAGGGGCCTATCTAGAAAAATGAGTGCCTATGGCAATTAGTTTTAAATTGCTGAATGATCTCACAGCTGGCAATGGAAACTTCGATGGCCAATAGAAACTGCTCATTAGAGCCCTTCCTCAAGCAGTACTCAGGGTACACGTCCTACTTGTGATACCTTAGTTACACCTCTGTCAAGAGGAGTGAAACCAAAGAGAGTGTGGGTGGGTATGATGTCATTTCTCCTCATAAGGATTATTTCCTTGTTCTAGATTGCAAAAAGTGAAATTATGTTAAAAGATATGAACGTTGTGAAGGACCTTGATACGTGTAGCCGAACTGCCTTCTTGAAAAGTAGTACCAGATCACGACACTGAACTCAAGTTCCTTATAGACCCACTGCTGTCTTTGGACAATTTCTCATAGAAATACACAACGCTAAGGTACTAGGTATAGTACTAGGTATAGTACCTTAGCATTGTGTATTTCTAAAGCTAATACTAGGTATAGTACCTTAGCGTTGTGTATTCCTAAAGCTAACAGCTGTACTATATTCCTGAATCTTACTACCAGCTCCCGTTCTTACAATTTAACTGTAACATTGATACTTAGAACTCTTTGCCCCACTCACTCTAGGGACTGAGTGTACTTGAAAAATTAATTTTAGAGTAAGTCCTTATATGTAAAGCTCCCATTCCAGGATTATACGAGCCTGAATATATACCCACTACACTAGGCATACTCTCCACATGAGCTTGGCACATCCACTGGCAGCATTTTGTTGGAGAAAATAAAGACATGTTCCTAAGGAATCTCAGGGTGCCTCCTACACGTACTTTTAAAAACGTGCTTGTCGTTAAAGTATTTGCATTGTGTGTAGTCCCTTGATGCGGAAATAGACAAAGGAAAAAGGGAGAGAGACTTTGTCACTGTTGTTCATTGCTGTATTTCAGCACGAAAAACAATGCCTGGCACGTAGTAGAAGCTCAATAAATATTTGTTAAATGACTGAGTGAAATTTTCCTTCTTTTGTTGAGAAGTCTCATAGGGCATTTGTTTGGATGGTCTAAGGGTCATAAAAAGGATGCCTTTTGGGGTTTCTTCCTCATCCACTTTTCAGGGAATCAGGCATCCATTTGATACCAGCTGTGCAGTCCCAGGAACCTTGTTTATATAATATGATGTAGCCTTGCTATAGATGATTGGCTCAGATATACTTTCTCTTATTTTGGAATTGCACTAAGAGATTTCTATTTGTGACTGTACTGGTCTTTGGAAAGACCTCTCAGGAAGTGGGAGTGAAGTCATGGTCTCTTCTAGGGTGGAGATGGAGAGCCGAGAAAGGCCATTTGCAGAAAGAGACAACAGAAAGGAGTAAAGGAGAAGTACAGTAAAAATGAGCTTAGATTCCACTGTGTACCCACTACAATTGCTCAAATGAGGGCAGACAATACCAAGTGTTGGTAAAAATATGGAGCAACTGGAACTCACTGCTAGTTGAAATGTAAAGTGGTACAACTACTTTGGAAAACAGCAGCAGTTTCTTACAAACGCACACTTGCCATGTAACGCAGAAACCCTACTCCGTGTATATTCACAACATACAGATTTCGTCCAAGATATATGTGCTGGAATGTTTCCTGAAGCACCATTTTAAATAGTCCCAAATGGGAAACAACTCAAATGCCCAACATTAGCAGTCTGAATAACTAAATTGCGGTATATTCACAGAACGGAATACTCCACAGCGGTAAGAATGAATGAATTACTGTGACATATGGATGACATTAATGAATCTCATAAGTAGAATGCTGAATAAAGAAAGTGTAAAAAACAATCAAAATTAATGTGTGCTGTTAGATGTCAGGACTGTGGCTAGCCTTGGGGAATGATGAGTGGAGGAGTGGGAGCTTCTGAGGTGCTGGCAATGCTCTGTTTCTTGATCTGGTGCTGGTTACATTGCTGTGTTTAGTTTGTGAAAATTTATGGAGCTGTGCACTTAGGATGTGCACTTTCCATATTCATATTTCAGTAAAAAGATTTAGGAAAAATTTTCATCTAAAATTTTAAAAATGAGTCTAGAAACAGAGATGAATGCCTGCTAATGTCAGCAGCATTCCTTAGATTCCATGAGAAACCTGAACTGTTGTTTAAAATTCCTTTTCTGGATGTAAGGTATCTTGTCTGGGTTTCTTCAGTCTGGGTATCCAGCCATTGATTCCCAAGCCTCTTCCACTGGACGGAAGCTCTCCTAGTGACATAGATTTTTGGCCCACAAATATCCCTTTCCCCTCCCCCATCCTGGCCATCTTCGAAAGTAGATGAATCTGTTCTCTGCAGGAAATTAAGTACATATTCATCAAATAAACAATTTGCAGATGTTTAGTCTAAACTAACCCACCAAATCTGCTTCCCAGAAAGGAAGCAGCATTTCCTATCTGCCTGGGATGAAAGATGGAGAATGCTGGCATCCAGATCACCAGCCAACAGTCTTGGGACACAGTCTGGGATGTCTTGTAGTCAGCAGAGACACTACGATTGTGGTTAAAACTATGCTCAGAAGTTTGGTGATTTATCCCCCAGCTCAGTCCCCTAGATGGTTTCCTGAGAAAACAGAAGCCAACTCAGTCCAGTTCCTCCCACACAACTTATCAAAAGGACAAACACCTAGCCCATGAAGTGGAGGTTATGGAGCAATGAGGTGCTCGCAGCTTAGTGAAGATTGGGCACTTGGCACTGAGCCCTAATCTTCGCCACATGGCTCATCTACCCAGCTCTAATTCAAACCTAGACAATGGAAGTAGCATCTTTATCTAGACAGGCTCAGATTTTTCCAACTTCATTCAGTACAATAAAGGATCATTGCAAAGCCAAAGTTCTGGATGCCAACTCTTTACACCTGTTCAGCGTCTTCTGTGACTGTTTTCCCTCTGACCTTTCTTCTTGGATTGAATGGATGACCTCACTTGCTTCTAACCACAATGACTAGGACTCAAAGATGATGTCTGCTTGGAAATAAAATTTGGCTTCGGTAGCACCTTTCTGCCTCTGTATGGTTTAGACATCTCTAGACTTTTTTGTACCAGAAGACAGAAGAGGGAGATCTGGCGATTGGGCGCTTCTGGAAAGCCTGCTTAGTGTCAGTGCAAAGTGAGAATTTCATTCATTTACCCAACAGATGTTTACTGAGTACCTGTTATGTCCATGAATCATCTTATGTAATGACTGAGAATACAGCCATAAGCAGGATAGATAAAAATCTCTTCCCTCACAGGGTTTATATTCTAGAAGAAAGGAGATAGACAATGAATGTATAAACAGATAAAAGGATAATTTCAGATAGCCATAGAGCTATGAGTAAAAGTGAAAAAATGTGATGAGAGAAAGAATTGCTAAGACTAAGATGGGAGCAAGCTGCTTTGGTAGGGTGGTAGGAGAAGACCGCTCTGGGGAACATTACATTTAAGCTGAGACTTGAATAATAACATGATTTGGGGAAAAGAGTATCCTGGACAGAAAAACCAGCAAGTACAAAGTCCTTAAGGTGGGGACAAGCTTAGTTGTTCAGGAACAGAAAGGACAGTGTGGCTGGAGTGAAAGAGAAAGGGATTTCAGATGAAGCCAAAGAGGTATGCAGGGGCTAGATCATGTGAGATCGTAGGCTGTGATATGGAATAAAATTTGCTTGCCTGATGTAGACAGATGATTCAAATTCTTGGAAAGCCTCAAAGGGAAATAAAATACAGTAGTAATTGTGGGAGAGGTAGTATAACCTAGTGGCTAGGGGTTTAGACTCTGGAAACAACTCTCTGGGACTACATCCCAGCTGTACCACTATGCTGTGTGACTTTAGCAAAGTGACTTAACCTCTCTGGGCCTTGGTTCCTTCACCTTTAAGGTGGGAATAATAATTCATCCTCACAGATACTATTTTGCATTGAGGATTAAATAAATTTATATCTCTAAGATGCTTAGAACAGGGCCTGGCTTTTACTATTTGCTTAAGTATTTTAGTTGCATTGTTGTTGATGTTATTAATATTGTAGACTTATTACTAATGGGAAAAGGACTTTCAATGAGCTCTTCACTATGTTCTACTTTAGTTTTAAAAATGATTCGTGGAATTACATTGTCATAGATTGCTTTATCTGTCTCTAACTCTTCCCTCCCTTCTCCTGTCATGACCTCTCTGGGTGGAGTATATCTCCTTATTCTACTGACTTTGGGCTTGGTCATGGGTTAGAGATTGAATTGTGTCCCCCAAAATATGTGTTGGAATCCTAACCTTATACCTGTGGGTGTAATTCTTTTGGGAATAGGGTTTTCTTGTTAATGAAGCCATGTCAGTGTAGGGCGTGGCTTAAGCCTAATCACTTCTGAGTTATGAAAAGAGTAGATTAAACTCTTACAAAGCTGATTAGACTTAGAAGCAAGCACAGATGGAGGGAGGATAGATGCCACATGAAGATTGCCAAGGAACCAAGGAACACTGGGGCTACAGAGGCTGAGAAAAGGATCTTCCCCCAGAACAGCAAAGAGAGCCTTCTCCTACAGACAGCGCCCAAATCCATTCTCTGCCATCTTTGCTCTTTGCAGCTCTTGTTTTAGCTTAAAATTTCTGAATGGGTATGTCTTATTAAGTGAGCCTAAGTTGTGTGTTTCAGCTTTCAGGATAACCTGGGAATTGCCGCATAGTGGGCAGTAACATCTGTGACCACCAACCTTGACCTAGTGCACAGCTATTAATTCAGCTGAAACACAAGAATACAGCCAAACCAGCTGTTAAAATATTGCCATGCCACTTGTAAGTTATCACTACCCCTAGTCCCCCAAGTCCCCCACCAACATGCAGGAAATCCCAGCCCTCCCCCAAGACATCCTAGACCACTCCCTTGATTCAGCAACTGAAGGGTTAATGCTTGGAGGAATAAGGAGCCTTTGGGATTCTCCCCTAGCTGCTGTGGCAGAGAGTCAGTAATGCCAGTGATCTCTGGTTATGAAATATTTTGGTTCCCCCTCTGCAGATGGGCCTTCTGCTACACCAGGTAAGCACTCTAGTGGGCATGGGGTAGAATGGAAGAAGAGTCATGAGTCTGGCCTTCCACATCATGCCTGGTCCCATCCATCCTGCTCCAAGATGAGGCTGTTTTTCTGCCATCCCAACATCAGTACCTGCTTGTCAGGCTTGAGCCAAAATGCTTCCATAAGTCATGGCCATCTGTGAGTGGAATCTAACAAGGGGAAACCAGGACCATGGAGAAGTGATGATCTGTGGTGCTTACTATGAAATGCGTATGCCACAGGTATTTGGCTTGCAGTAATTTGTGTTTGAGATCCAGATCCAGTACCTATAAAACCCTGTACCTAGAGCCCACATGTAAGGAAAGCTAAACTTTGTCTTCTTTCTTGCCAGACCCATTCACACACAGGCTTATATGGGAAGGAACTGCGTGGTCTTTTCCATTCTGTGTATATTTTCCAGTATAGTCAGATGTAGAAGGAAAATGTATTTACCTCAGTGAGGGAGTTCAGTTTGTGAGAGAAAACTCCTGTGGGAGGGGGAAAGACTGACAAGTCACAGGGAATTAGACAAGCTCTCCAAGTCTGCAGAGGAGCTGCAGTTCCAGCTTCCCTTATGCTGTGGCCCATCTCAGGAAATAAAGTGGTCAAGTTCGTTCAGGGACCACTGCCCACACTCCATCACTGAAGTGTGGCCCAATGGTCAGGAAGGTTCAGGAAAGTAAGGACTGCCCCGACATGAGACCCCCATCCCTTCTAAACAGACTGCTGAGCAGTAAAACAGTTCCAACATTGAGGGACTTTGTTTTTCATCATCACTTGTTGCCTGTGAACATGGGCTCGGCTGTAGTCATAAGGCCTCTGGGTGGGGTTATTCTACGCGAAGAAGGACTGAAAAAGTGGGGGTGCCTGTATGTGTGCTGAGCTAAAAGAGAGAGGAAGGAGGGGAGAAAGACAATGTGGAAAAGAAAACGAAAGCAGTATTTGAGGCATATGAAGGGAGAAAGACTAAGAAATGTTCTTTCTTGGCTTAACTGAAACAATGCAACAGAGCTGAGCTTTCAGTACCCAAAGACCACTGTGTAAGGGGACCTCAGGGGAATCACTCGATGGTGATCAGTGAGGTAGAGCAACCCAGCCCGGGGTTGGGACAGAGGCCATGAGGCTCCTGTGTTGGCCACTTTCTGTCCTCTTTCATCTCTAGGTTGGACCTGATGACCAGCATCTAACACCTAGTGTTCCCTGACAAGCTAGAGATAGCCTGTTGTTTTTAAGTCTTTTTTTTTTTTTATTGTCATTTGTACTCAGACCTTCTGCAAAACACCTCTTTAAAGCATTAAAAAGCAAAGATAACACTTTGAGGGCTAAGGTGTGCCTAAACCATGCCATGAGATTTTTAGTGGCCTCAATGCATGCCAAAGCTGTACGATGAATAAGGAAGACAGAAGGAATATCTCAACATGTCCCACATAACTGGACCCCTAGAAATTTCAGGCCTAGAATAATCCCTGAATTTTTGTGGGATTAATTTCCCACCCTATGGCATGCAACCATTTTTTTTTTTTAACTTTTATTGAGCTTCAAGTGAACGTTTACAAATCAAGTCAGTCTGTCACATATAAGTTTATATACACCTTACTCCGTACTCCCATTTGCTCTCCCCCTAATGAGGCAGCCCTTCCAGTCTCTCCTGACAATTTTGCCAGCTTCCAACTCTCTATCCTCCCATCCCCCCTCTAGACAGGAGATGCCAACACAGTCTCAAGTGTCCACCTGATACAAATAGCTCGCTCTTCATCAGCATCTCTCTCCTACCCACTGTCCAGTCCCTTTCATGTCTGATGAGTTGTCTTTGGGAATGGTTCCTCTCCTGGGCCAACAGAAGGTTTGGGAACCATGACGGCCGGGATTCCTCTAGTCTCAGTCAGACCATTAAGTATGGTCTTTTTGTGAGAATTTGGGGTCTGCATCCCACTGATCTCCTGCTCCCTCACGGATTCTCTGTTGTGCTCCCTGTCAGGGCAGTCATCGGTTGTAGCCGGGCACCAACTAGTTCTTCTGGTCTCGGGATGATGTAGGTCTCTGGTTCATGTGGCCCTTTCTGTCTCTTGGGCTCTTAGTTGTCGTGTGACCTTGGTGTTCTTCATTCTCCTTTGATCCAGGTGGGTTGAGACCAATTGATGCATCTTAGATGGCCGCTTGTTAGCATTTAAGACCCCAGACCCCACATTTCAAAGTGGGATGCAGAATGTTTTCATAATAGAATTATTTTGCCAATTGACTTAGAAGTCCCCTTAAACCATGGTCCCCAAACCCCCGCCCTTGCTCCGCTGACCTTTGAAGCATTCATTTTATCCCGGAAACTTCTTTGCTTTTGGTCCAGTCCAGTTGAGTTGACCTTCCATGTATTGAGTATTGTCCTTCCCTTCACCTAAAGCAGTTCTTATCTACTAACTAATCAGTAAAATACCCTCTACCACCCTCCCTCCCTCCCCTGCCCCGTAACCACAAAAGTATGTGTTCTTCTCAGTTTATACTATTTCTCAAGATCTTGTAATAGTGGTCTTATCCAATATTTCTCCTTTTGCCTCTGACTAATTTCGCTCAGTATAATGCCTTCCAGGTTCCTCTATGTTATGAAATGTTTCACAGATGCCTCACTGTTCTTTATCGATGCGTAGTATTCCAGTGTGTGAATATACCACAATTTATTTAACTATTCATCCGTTGATGGACACCTTGTTTGCTTCCAGCTTTTTGCTATTGTAAACAGAGCTGCAATAAACATGGGTGTGCATATATCTGCTTGTGTGAAGGCTCTTATTTCTCTAGGGTATATTCCGAGGAGTGGGATTTCTGGGTTCTATGGTAGTTCTATTTCTAACTGTTTAAGGTAACGCCAGATATATTTCCAAAGTGGTTATACCATTTTACATTCCCAACAGCAGTGTATAAGAGTTCCAATCTCTCTGCAGCCTCTCCAACATTTATTATTTTGTGTTTTTCGGATTAATGCCAGCCTTGTTGGAGTGAGATGGAATCTCATCGTAGTTTTAATTTGCATTTCTCTAATGGCTAATAATCGAGAGCATTTTCTCATGTATCTGTTAGCTGCCTGAATATCTTCTTTAGTGAAGTGTGTGTTCATATCCTTTGCGCACTTCTTGATTGGGTTGTTTGTCTTTTTGTGGTTTTGTTTTGACATTATCGTATAGATTTTAGAGATCAGGCGCTGGTCGGAGATGTCATAGCTGAAAATTCTTTCCCAGTCTGTAGGTGGTCTTTTTACTCTTTTGGTGAAGTCTTTAGATGAGCATAGGTGTTTGATTTTTAGGAGCTCCCAGTTATCTGGTTTCTCTTCGGCATTTTTGGTAATGTTTTGTATTCTGTTTATGCCTTGTATTAGGGCTCCTAACGTTGTCCCTGTTTTGTCTTCCATGATCTTTATCGTTTTAGTCTTTATGTTTAGGTCTTTGATCCACTTGGAGTTAGTTTTTGTGCTTGGTGTGACGTATGGGTCCTGTTTCATTTTTTTGCAAATGGATATCCAGTTATGCTAGCACCATTTGTTAAAAAGACTATCTTTTCCCCAATTAACTGACACTGGGCCTTTGTCAAATATCAGCTGCTCATACGTGGATGGATGTGTATCTGGGTTCTCAATTCTGTTCGATTGGTCTATGTGTCTTTTGTTGTACCAGTTCCAGGCTGTTTTGACTACTGTGGCTGTATAATAGGTTCTGAAATCAGGTAGAGTGAGGCCTCCCACTTTCTTCTTCTTTTTCAGTAATGCTTTGCTTATCCGGGGCTTCTTTCCCTTCCATATGAAGTTGGTGATTTGTTTCTCCATCACATTAAAAAATGACATTGGAATTTGGATAGGAAGTGCATTGTATGTATAGATGGCTTTTGGTAGAATAGACATTTTTACTATGTTAAGTCTTCCTATCCATGAGCAAGGTATGTTTTTCCACTTAAGTAGGTCCTTCTTTTTAGTTTCTTGTAGTAGTACTTTGTAGTTTTCTTTGTATAGGTCTTTTACATCTTTGGTAAGATTTATTCCTAAGTATTTTATCTTCTTGGGGGCTACTGTGAATGGTATTGATTTGGTTATTTCCTCTTCGATGTTCTTTTTGTTGATGTAGAGGAATCCAAGTGATTTTTGTATGTTTATGTTATAACCTGAGACTCTGCCAAACTCTTCTATTAGTTTCAGTAGTTTTCTGGAGGATTCCTTAGGGTTTTCTGTGTATAAGATCATGTCATCTGCAAATAGAGATAATTTGACTTCCTCCTTGCCAATCCAGATGCCCTTTATTTCTTTGTCTAGCCTAATTGCTCTGGCTAGGACCTCTAGCACAATGTTGAATAAGAGCTGTGATAAAGGGCATCCTTGTCTGGTTCCCGTTCTCAAGGGAAATGCTTTCAGGCTCTCTCCATTTAGAGTGATGTTGGCTGTTGGCTTTGTATAGATGCCCTTTATTATGTTGAGGAATTTTCCTTCAATTCCTATTTTGGTAAGAGTTTTTATCATAAATGGGTGTTGGACTTTGTCAAATGCCTTTTCTGCATCAATTGATAAGATCATGTGGTTTTTGTCTTTCGTTTTATTTATATGGTAGATTACATTAATGGTTTTTCTCATATTAAACCAGCCTTGCATACCTGGTATAAATCCCACTTGGTCATGGTGGATTAATTTTTTGATATGTTGTTGAATTCTATTGGCTAGAATTTTCTTGAGGGTTTTTGCATCTCTGTTCATGAGGGATATAGGTCTGTAATTTTCTTTTTTTGTAATGTCTTTACCTGGTTTGGTATCAGGGAAATGGTGGCTTCATAGAATGAGTTAGGTAGTATTCCTTTATTTTCTATGCTTTGAAATACCTTTAGTAGTAGTGGTGTTATCTCTTCTCTGAAAGTTTGGTAGAACTCTGCAGTATAGCCATCCGGGCCAGGGCTTTTTTTTGTTGGGAGTTTTTTGGTTACCGTTTCAATGTCTTTTTTTGTTATGGGTCTATTTAGTTGTTCTACTTCTGATTGTGTTAGTTTAGGTAGGTAGTGTTTTTGTAGGATTTCATCCATTTCTTCTAGGTTTGCAAATTTGTTAGAGTACAATGTTTTGTAATAATCTGATATCATTCTTTTAATTTCAGTTGGGTCTGTTGTGATGTGGCCCATCTCATTTCTTATTCGGGTTATTTTTTTCCTTTCCTGTATTTCTTAAGTCAGTCTGGCCAGTGGTTTATCAATTTTGTTAATTTTTTCGAAGAACCAGCTTTTGGCTTTGTTAATTCTTTGAATTGTTTTTCTGTTCTCTAATTCATTTAGTTCAGCTCTAATTTTTATTATTTGTTTGCTTTTGGTGCCTGATGGATTCTTTTGTGGCGCACTTTCTATTTGTTCAAGTTGTAGGGACAGTTATCTGATTTTGGCTCTTTCTTCTTTTTGTATGTGTGCATTTATCGATATAAATTGGCCTCTGAGCACTGGTTTTGCTGTGTCCCAGAGGTTTTGATAGGAAGTACTTTCATTCTCATTGCATTCTATGAATTTCCTTATTCCCTCCTTGATGTCTTCTATAACCCAGTCTTTTTTCAGGAGGGTATTGTTCAGTTTCCAAGTATTTGATTTCTTTTCCCTAATTTTTCTGTTATTGATTTCTACTTTTATGGCCCTGTGGTCTGAGAAGATGCTTTGTAATATTTTGATGTTTTGGATTCTGCAAAGGTTTGTTTTATGCCCTAATATGTGGTCTATTCTAGAGACTATTCCATGTGCACTAGAAAAAAAGGTATACTTTGCAGCAGTTGGGTAGAGAGTTCTGTATAAGTCAATGAGGACAGGTTGGTTGATTGTTGTAAGTAGGCCTTCCGTGTCTCTATTGAGCTTCTTACTGGATGTCCTGTCCTTCTCCGAAAGTGGTGTGTTGAAGTCTCCTACTATAATTGTGGAGGTGTCTATCTCACTTTTCAATTCTGTTAAAATTTGATTTATGTATCTTGCAGCCCTGTCATTGGGTGCATAAATATTTAATATGGTTATATCTTCCTCGTCAACTGTCCCTTTTATCATTATGTAGTGTCCTTCTTTATCCTTTGTGGTGGATTTAAGTTTAAAGTCTATTTTGTCAGAAATTAATATTGCTACTCCTCTTCTTTTTTGCTTATTGTTTGCTTGATATATTTTTTTCCATCCTTTGAGTTTTAGTTTGTTTGTGTCTCTAAGTCTAAGGTGTGTCTCTTGTAGGCAGCATATAGACAGATCGTGTTTCTTTATCCAGTCTGAGACTCTCTGTCTCTTTATTGGTGCATTTAGTCCATTTACATTCAGCGTAATTATAGATAAGTATGTGTTTTAGTGTTGTCATTTTGATGCCTTTTTATGTGTGTTGTTGACAATTTAATTTTTCCACTTACTTTTTTGTGCTGAGATGTTTTTCTTTGTAAATTGTGTGTTCCTCGTTTTCATAGTATTTGACTTTATGTTTGCTGAGTCGTTACGTTTTTCTTGGTTTTTATTTTGAGTTATGGCGTTGTTATACCTCTTTGTGGTTACCTTAATATTTACCCCTATTTTTCTAAGTAAAAACCTAACTTGTATTGTCCTATATCGCCTTGTATCCCTCTCCATAGCAACCATTTTGTTTTTATAGCATGCAACCATTTTACCAATAAGTCCAGAGTCACTGACACGTCTTCCTTACTAGGTCCAGTCAGTGTAATGGGCCCATGTGATAGCTTGTGGAAGGGAAAGGTGATAAAGTTCCCTGCAGTGTAAATTAGGATGTATGGCTGGAGAGTTGTAGCCATGAGGTAGGGAACTGAAGTTGTATTGGTCATGCAGTTGTTGTTTTGTGTTTTTGTTAGGTGCCATCGAATCAGTTCCAACTCATAGCGACCCTATGCACAACAGAACGAAACACTGGCCAGTCCTGCACTATCCTTACAATCGTTGTTATGCTTGAGCTCATTGTTGCAGCCATTGTGTCAATCCACCTCATTGAGGGTCTTCTTCTTTTCAGCTGACCCTGTACTCTGCCAAGCATGATGTCCTTCTCCAGGGATGGGTCCCTCCTGACAACATGTCCAAATTATGTAAGATGCAGTCTCGCCATCCTTGCCTGTAAGGAGCATTCTGGTTCTTTTGGCAGTCCATGGTATATTGAATATTCTTCGGCAACACCACAATTCAAAAGCATCAACTCTTCTTCAGTCTTCCTTATTCATTGTCCAGCTTTCACACGCATTTGATGCAATTGAAAATACCATGGCTTGAGTCAGGCACACCTTAGTCTTCAGGGTGACATCTTTGGTCTTCAACACTTTGAAGAGGTCCTTTGCAGCAGATTTGCCCAATGGAATGCGTCTTTTGATTTCTTGACTTTTCTTCCATGGCTGTTGATTGTGGATCCAAGTAAAACGAAATCCTTGACAACTTCAATCTTTTCTCCATTTATCATGATGTTGCTCATTGGTCCAGTGTGACGGTTTTTGTTTTCTTTATGTTGAGGTGCAATCCATACTGAAGGCTGTGGTCTTTGATCTTCCTCAGTAAGTGCTCCAAGTCCTCTTCACTTTCAACAAGCAAGGTTGTGTCATCTGCATAATGCAGGTTGTTAATCAGTCTTCCTCCAATCCTGTTGCCACGTTCTTCTTCATATAGTCCAGCTTCTTGTATTATTTGTTCAGCATACAGATTAAATAGGTATGGTGAAAGAATACAACCCTGACGCACACCTTTCCAGACTTTAAACCAATCAGTATTCCCTTGTACTGTCCGAACAACTGCCTCTTGATCTATGTAAAGGTTCCTCAGGAGCACAATTAAGTGTTCTGGAATTCCCATTCTTCGCAGTGTTATCCATAGTTTGTTATGATCCACACAGTCGAATGCCTTTGCATAGTCAATAAAATACAGGTAAACATCCTTCTGGTATTCTCTGCTTTCAGCCAGGATCCATCTGATATCAGCAATGATATCCCTGGTTCCACGTCCTCTTCTGAAACCAGCCTGAATTTCTGGCAGTTGTAGAGATGGGAATGTCCCAAGTCCACGGGTCAGGAAAGCGCCCTCTGATTCACATAGGCATAGGAGCTGTAAACCCAAGACTGGCAGGCCTGAGAGCAGGGCTCTTGCTCACAGTCTGTGAAAATGGGCAAATCTCAAGATTGGCAGGAAGACCACAGGTAAGCTACTAGCTCAAGTCCCAAGAACTGGAGGTCCGACAAATGGCAGCCAGTTGCAGAGTCCAGAATGAGCAAAAGCCCCCGAGCCCTTTTGAATGTCTGCCCACACTTGATGCAGGCTACATGCCCAAGGAAGCTCCCTTCAACTGATTGGCTACTCACAGCAGATCCCATCATGGGGCTGATCATGTATTAAATCTCAATAGGGAAGTGATCACAACATTATAGGACTGCCAAAACACTGAGAATCATGGCCCAGCCACATTAACACACAATCGTAACCGTCACAGATCTTGATCTCCTTGCCCTTCCACAAGACACCACACTGGTCCATTACATTGATGACATTATGCTGATTGGACCTAGTAAGAAATAAGTATCAATGACGCTAAACTTATTGGTAAGACATTTGTATGCTAAAGGATGGGAAATTATTCCAACCAAAATTCATTTTCCCTATACCTCAGTGAAATTTCTAGGGCTCCAGTGGTATGGGGCCTGTCAAGATATTCCTTGCAAAGTGAAGGAAAAGTTGGTGTATCTGGCCCCTCCCACAACTAAAAAGGAGGCACAGCACCTGTTGGGCCAGTTTGGATTTTGGAGGCAACATATCCCTCATTTGGGTGTGCTATTCTAGCCTATTTATCAAGTGACTTGAAAAGCTGGTAGTTTTGAGTGGGGCGCAGAACACGGGAAGGCCTTTCACCAGGTTCAGGCTGATGTCCAAGCTGCTTTGTCACTTGGGCCATGTGATCTGGCATATCCAATGCTTTTGGAAATGTCCATGGCAGATAGAGATGCTGTTTGGGGTCTTTGGCAGTCTCCTGTTGGTGAATCACAGTGCAGACCCTTAGGATTTTGGAAAAAAGCCCTGCCATCCTCCGCAGAAACTTGTTTCTCCCATAGCCAGGATTCATGGGTCCAGGAATCAAGAGATGGAAATGGAAGTGGCACCATTCACTATTACCCCTAGGGTCTCACTTGCAAAATTTTTGCTTCCTATCCCCAAGACCCTAGGGATCTTAGTTTCAAAGTGAGGAATGATCCCAGCAGGAGAAAAACACTGATCGAACTGGAAGTTAAGAATGCCACCTAGCCACTTTGGGCTCCTTGGCCTCTGGATCAGCAGGCAAAGAAAGGGGTTACCATATTGGCTGGTGTGAATGATCCTGATTACCAAGGGGAAATCAGAGTGATATTGCATGATAAATGTAAGGAAGAGGATTTCTGGAATACAGGAGATTCCTTAGGACGTCATGTAGTACTACCATGCCCTGTGATAAAAGGCAATGGAAAACTACAGGAACCCAATTCTGACATGATTGCTAATAGCCCAGACCATTCAGAAATGAAGGTATGATTCACCCACCAGGCAAAGAACTATAATCAGTTGAGGTGCTTGCTGAGGGTAAAGGGAAAACAGAAGGGGTGGTAGAAGAAGGTAGTTTTAAATACCAGTTATGACCACATGATCAGTTGCAGAAATGAGGACTATAATTGTTATGAGTATTTCTTCCTTGTATGTGTGCATCAAACATTTTTGTTTTCTTCACTCAAAAAATAGAAGATGTAAATGGTACTAGTGTAGTTAGGCCAAGAGGGGAAGTGACTTTCCCAAGATCACAGCACCAGTACCCAGCCCTGTTTGAAGGTGTACTCCATGCATGCTGCTTCCCACCCCTGCTTGAAATTCTTCCATCTCTGAGTTTGTGCATTAGCTACAGGAACAGATATTCCAAAAGGCAAGGTAAGCGTGGTGAACACCACACCTTTGATGTGGTGAAGCATATGTGAAATTGTTCACTACAGATTTGTAAGTAAGCACAAGTAAACTTGTGCTTACCTTGCTTACTGGGTCATCTGCCCCCATCAGGGATTGTAAATTGAAAAAGAGGCTTTGATTCCGTAGGAAGGTGCTGTGGGGTTGGGAGAGAGACAGATGCCAGCCATACCTAGAAGCAGAGTCTTTGATGTGGTGAAAAACTATGAAAATGTTCACTACAGATGATCTGGTAACCAGTAAGCCCTGTACTTACCTTGCCTATTGAATAATCTGCCTCTAATTAGCTAAATGCAACATCAGCCCATGGGTTCTTATCTCACAAACACTTGCTGATATCCCTAAGAAGAAGATGCTAGAATGATGCCCACTGTGTGGGGTGGGGGACTGGGGAAGCTCTGAGAAGCACAAAGACTTGTCTAGGGTTGCACATTGCTTAGGAGGGATGAGCTGTGTCTGAACCCAGCTCTGTCTGCTGCACCCAGGCCCTCCCCAGGTTCTGTGGGGGAAGGGGAGGGGGCTGTGTTAGTGTCACTGTGTACAGTTATGGAGATGGCCTGGGGAGAGGTGAGCAATCAGCAGCCCAGAGGAGACTTTGGGGAGGTCTCATCTGAGGTTGGGCCCAGGTCAGGGGACCCAGAACATGACCTCACTTACTTGACACCAGAGTACATAGAACTTGGAACCCTGGTAACCAGGCACCCACATTGTAAACAAAGCCCCCTACCCAACTCACTTGAGTGGAAACGCTTGAACTGAGAACATGTTTTCTTGTTTCTCATCCCCTGTTGAACCAAAGCTTGAGAAAGCCAGGAGTTCAACCCTGTCCCGAAGGCTGAGACATGGTCTCATATCCCACCCCCGAAGGCTCTGGCCACTTTCCAAAAGAAACCCGAAGGTAACACAGGGTGGCCCAGAGCTGCCAGTCCAAGCCAGGCCACCACTGTGATCCCACCTGGGCAGCCTCACATCCCTCTCCCAGATCATACCAGCCCCCAGGCCATGCCAGCCCTTGTCCTCATGGGGTCCCTGGTAAACAGGGGCAGGGAGGAAATGTGGACAGAACTGATGAGACAGAAAGTTGTTGGATAAGGCAGGGTCCATTTGGGAGGGAGGAGGATGGGAGTCAGAGAAGGAGGGCCATGTGATCTGGGGAGATTTGGGAGGGGAGAAGTGATGATGAGGATGATGAAAATGGTGCTGTTGCTTGAGGGCAACCCCAAGCTCCAGCCCCACAGCCCCTCACCATCACTGGGTTCACGGGGCTGGGTCTGACCTGCAATGGGGTGGTGGCTGGGCCTAGTCCATCAGATCGGGTGCCTTGGAGACTGGGAGCTGGGGCATCAAGGCAGAGACCTCCTTCAAGTCCCTGCCCCAACCCCACTGATCACATAGAACTGTCTGGAACCTAAGCCTGCCCAGAGGTCCCAGTTCAGACCAGGGCTTTAGGGAGGGACTGTCAGGGTCACAGACCGAGTTAGCACTCTCACCTGGGGCTTCTCTGAGATGCAGCTCGCCTGAGTGGGGCAGTCAAATCACAGTCCTAACTACTGGAATTGCCTGGGCCACTGCTGACCCTATGCTAGTCCGGCTTCTCCCAGATCCTGCTGCGAAACTCAAAGGTTGATTTTTCTATCCGTGGGCTTGGCCAGGGCTGGATGGTGCACCTCTAGGCCGACCCACTCATCACATGGTGGCAGATGGGAAACTGGGAGCTCCTCCAAGGCCCAGGGGGCACAAGGGTCTGAAGGGGCAGAAAGCGAAGGAGGTGGCTCAGAGGGGCCCTTGATGCCTCCCGGGCCACTGCCACCACTGTCTCTCCAGAACCAGGTGCAGAAGATCCCCAAAGAAAAGGAGAATGGCATCACCCAGCTGGGGTCCAGGAAGGGCTGGTGTAGGCTCAGGGTAAGTGCAGGGGAGGGGTCTGGGTCCCTGGGTGGGACCCTAGATGACCAGAGAGTGCCTGGGGCCCAGACAGTGTCCTGGAGACCCCCAGTTCTCTCCCAGGAGTTTCCCACTTGAGGGCCCCCAGTCCCCTCTCAATGAAATTGACCACCACCGTTTCCTGTCCTCCTACCCCCCTGCCACTGCCCTCCCTGCCCTGGCCAGCTACAAAGCCTCTATTCCCATATTTGTAAGAATATCAGAAAGGAGTTTTTTATACTATCGTCCCTTCACATAAGCCCATGGGTCTTTTTGCATGTTGCTGCTGTTTTAGTGTTTAACTTCCAATCCCAGGGCCCTGGGCAGCAGTCGGCTGGGCTGTCCTTCCACACCTTCGCCCAGCCTCGCACATCGTCATGCTTAGCAGGCTTCTTCTACCCTAAAGTGCAGGGCTCAGGCTATGACACATCTTTTTCTGCCACTGCAAGCTCAAGAAACACATCATGTGACCCATCCAGTTCAGGAGCTGTGTCCTTACTACAGAATGTTCCAGAAGGGAGACCAGTCCCCACAGTGACATCTAGTGCAAGCTCACTCCTTCCCGGCTGGGGACAGTGCACAGAGCAAACACACCCATGAGACTGGCCCTGGACTGATTCCTTGTGCTGCCCTTTCAGCAGGGCTACAGGAATGCTTACAAGTGTCCTCATACACAGTCCCACTCAGGACAGACTCCCAGGAGTGGCATGCTGGGGGAAGGATGTGCACATTTCAAGTTTGGATCACTAGAGCCAGACTCCTTCCCAAAACAAAAGTCGCAGTCCCGTGGCCCAAAAGTCTTGACAACGGCTGTGTCCCTACATCGAGCCAGTTCTGGGTCTTAGGGTTCTTTTCCATTTTGCCAATCTGCTGTCAGGGTGGCCAATGGAACTGCAGGGTGGCTTTGAGGTGCTTTTTGGCCCTGAGAAGCCAAGCCCCTTCTCAGTCCTTCGCTGGCCATTCAGTTTCACTCTTTCTGAGTCATTTGTTCAGATCCTGGATCCTGTGGGGGTCTTTCTCCCACCCAAGGATCTCCAGGTTCTCACCCTTGGCTGGATCTGGGTACTCCATAGCTTCAGGTTCTCAAAACCCGCTTTGATGTACAGAAAGAAATATCCGTGTCCTGCTTATCTCATGGGTGTGTTTGGTCTATGCACTGTCCCCAGCCGGGAAGGAGTGAGCTTGCACTAGATGTTCCCCTCTGAGTCAGGAGCAGAGCAGGCCTTACGCAGCACAGAGGGAACATCGCAGAGCCCTAGTGTTGGACAGTTCTGGGGGCTGACCAGGTGACTTTGAGGAAACACTAGACATCACCAAGCCTCTGTTTTCTCATCACTGGAATGGGGTGTTTTGTGAGGACTCACTGGAACACTGCTCTTCCTCCAGGGAGATACCATGGTTACTTAGTTAACAAAATAACTTCAGGTTCCTAATGTTTCTAATCATCTCTCCACCTCCAAATGTGCTTGGAAAGCCCAGCCCTGTTTTCTGCTGAAGGCACTCATGTCCCACCTCCTGCCACAGGTCACTGAGGGAGAGGGAGTGCCTGGTCTGAGCTCCGTGGCCCTGACCCTCCTGGTGGTTCATGAGGCTGCCTCTGACAATATGTCCCTCCTCTGTCCCACCCCAGTGTGTCTGTGGTTCTGACGAGGACTTGGATGAGGCCTGGGTGATGAAAACCTTCAAGGCAGGCTCACTGGAGAAGCTGGTGGAGCACCTGGTGCTCGCATTCCTAAAGGGTAACTTCTCCTACATCAGAATCTTCCTGGGAACCTATAGAACCTACGCCACCACCCAGCAGGTCCTAGACCAGCTGCTCCAAAGGTGAGCGCCCTGCCCTCCACAGCCCAGTGGAGGCTCTGTCCCCTGCCAGTTGTGAGTCTGCAGAATGTCACTTCACCACTCAGAGCCTGTTTGCTCCACTGAGAAGTGGGGCGATAAAGGACAAATCAGCTAGAATTACTGTCAGGACCCCGTGGGACAAGCCATGGAAAGTGTGTACCAGAGCCCAGCTCTTTGGTAAAGGGTGTTGGAGGGTCTGGGATGTTCACATTTATTATTTTCTTCTCCCCCATAAAGAAACTGTCTGCCTCAACCCTCACTCACTGTGTGCCCTTGAGCAAACTCATTTCCCATTTGTAAAGGGGAGGTTGAGATTCCATTTAGTGGGTCCTTGTCCTTGGTATTGCCAGAACGGGGATCTTGGAGGCTGGTAGAAGGGTCCCAGGACTCTCAGATACCTGGGAAGGTGCTGCTTGGGTTCACTCATTTACCAGTTGTCTATGAAGCCCCTACTGTTGCAGACACTGTTCTAGGCACTTAGCATCGTTCAGTAGACGAAGCAGGTAGGAAGCCCTGCCCTCCTGGACCTCCATTCTAGTCGGGGAGTCAGACAGGAACATTAGACATCTTAAGCAAGTAGTGTCCACAGTGCATTAGATGTGACACCCTCACACCACCTCTAGGTATGGATGTAACCACCCCTATTCTGCCCAGGATGCTGAACCCCAAGACCAGCTGAAAGGGTGAGTGGACTGTGGGTGGACAAAGAGGGGCTCCTGTCTATTCAGAAGGGTGGAGGCTGTACGGGGCCTGTGTCTGGATTGGGGCTGGGCAGACTCTGGACCCCACACATCTGGATTCCACTACAGGAATGAGTTTAGAAGCACCTCCTGCAGGAGATAAGCAGTCATAGAGAGCTGGGGATGGAACCTGGGCATTCTGGGGAGCAGAGGGGAGGCTGGGGGCTCAGAGAGGCCCCTGAGAGAACCCATCCCCGCACAATCCCCTCACATTTCCATTTGCCCCCCCCATATTGGGGGCCCAAAATAGGAGGTGCGGGGTGGGAGGGAGAGAAACCTGCTCCTGAATCTCAATCCCCAGTTGTGGATGCTCAGCTGCTATGCGGGTCCCCTGTCCCAGGGGAGAACAGTGTCAATGGGAGAAGAGACGATCACACGTGTGCAGAGAATCAGGCAGCATGGTGCTGCACACTCTCCAGAGGAGGGTACTGAGGGCCTGGGCATCTGGGGCAGGGGACAGCCTCCATGTGTCGCCCAGCATCAGATAATCCTGGAGCACTACTGTGTGCCAGGCTGTGAGATGAACATGCAGACACACATCTCCGTGCCCTTAGAGGGTTACTGCCCAGTGGGGAGAGGGCCGGGGGAGAGAAAGGGATGTAATTCAGGCTCCCCAAGGAGGGAGAGTTCTTTAGATCATTGATGGGGACCTCCCTGGGATGGAGGCTGTGTGCTAGCCCTCTGCTCAGTGACCAGGCCTGCTACTGCCAGGATAGCCAGAGGGTGTGATGCAGGGTGGTGCTGACCTTTGGAAGGACGGGCAGACACAGGGCCCTTTGCAGGGGTGCCCTGGGAGGGCAGTGTCTCAGGAAAAGCCAGGCCTCTGACCCTGCTCTTCACCACCCACCCCTAGTGCCATCTCTTTTATCCTGGGCACGTGGCTGAAGGAATACTCAGAGGATTTCGATCAGCCCCCAGACTTCCCCTGCCTAAAGCTCGTGATGGAGTATGTGCAGGTGAACATGCCAGGCTCACATCTAGAGCACCGTGCCCAACTTCTGTTGGCCCAGCTGGATCAAATGGAGGTCACTGAGACAGAGCCAGAGGGTGAGGAGGACTGGGCATGCCTGCACGTGAGCTTGTGAGGGGGACATGGGAAGACCCCCAGAGGCTGGGGTTGACCTATAGCGCAGAGTAACCTCAGACCCTCCTCTGGTGGACCATGGTCTGGGAAGACTTCCTGGGGTGGAAATCTTGGGAATGGGCTTCTCTTGATGGCAATGAGATGTTTTTCATCATTGGAAAGGTATGAGGAAAGGCAGTCATATTGGTGAACATTTCTCCTCTTGCAGCTCCAGAGCCAAGGCCAGGGCCAGTTGTAAAAGTAGCTCAAGATCCATCTTTGCCTCGAGAACTGGCTCCTGCACCATGTTCTGGGGTACATTCTGCTCCTGTACTGGCACCGGAGCTCCATAGCACACTGCCTATTACATCGCCAGCTCCAGAACCTGCACCAGATGGAGAGCCGGCTGGAGGGGTGGATTCCCATCCAGGGTCACCTCCAGAACTGGCTCCCGGACCACTGGCTGATGTTAATCCTACTTCTGCTACAACACTGGAGCTCCATACCACCCCAGCTATTTCATCACCAGCACCTGTGCTGGCACCTGATGAAGAGCCAGCTGGAGGGTCAGAGTCTTATCCTGGGCCACCTTCAGAGCCAACTCCTGGACCACTGGCTACTGTCAGTCCTGCTCCTGCTCCAACACCAGAGCTCAATGTAGCCCAGGCCCTCCTCCAGCTCCATCACCAGCATCCGATGGACAACTGGATGGAGAGGTGGATTCCCACCCTGGACTACTTCCAGAACCGGAACCTGGACCAGCAGCTGATGTCGATTCTGCTCCTGCTCCAACACAGAAGCTCCGTGGAGCACCAGCTCTTCCATGATGAGCTTCAGCTGTGGCAGCAGAGGGCTAGCCCCATGGAGGTTCGGATTCTTAACCTGGGCCACCTGCAGAGCCAGAGAATGGACAACCTGGTGATGTGGATCCTGGTACTGAATGGACACCGAAGCTCAATAGAGCATCACCAGCTCCAGCACTGCCACCACACGGAGAGCTGGATTTTTACCCTGGGCGACTTCCAGAACACATTCAAGGAAAACTTCATGAGTTACATTCTGTCCTTGCAGCAACATTGGAGCTGGGTACATCAACAGGTCCTCCAACAGCAAGTTGAGCAGACAGAGAGCCTTTTGGAAGATCGGATTCTCTTCCTCGGCCAACACCATAATGGGCTCCTGGACCACCTGGTGAGGTTGATCATGCTCCTGGACTAACACTGGAGCTCCTTAGGCCACCATCACGAGCTGCTTCACTGACACCAGATGAAGAGCCAGCTTAAGGGTCAGAGTCTTATCCTGGGATACATCCAAAACCTGCTCCTATACCACCTACTGATGTTGAACCCACTCTTGCACCAAAACCAAAGCTTCACTGGCACAGGTCTTTCTTCTCCATTTTCATCACTGACACTAGATGAAGGGCCAGCTGGAGGGGTGGATTTCCATCCTGGGCCACTTGCACCTGGCTCCCAGATGAACAGCTGATATTGATCCAGCTCCTGTTCCAACACTGGAGTGCCATACACCATTACATCCTCCATCTCCAGCACCGTCTGGGGCACCAGAGGCCTAACTAGTTGCCACATCTCCTCTACAGCAGCTCCTTATTGACAGCCAGGGAACATCTGCTCCAGAAGCAGACCCTTATTTCTCCTCACCTGAGTGGGTAGTTCTTGGTTTTGTTGTAGTATTTTCCCAGCTCAATTTATTCTGTATAGTTTATAGTATTTTAACTGGTAGACTTCTCATTAAATAAAGTTTTGTTGTAATAGCTTGCAAGTGTGTAATATAGTGGTTTTATGTACTTTTTCACAATTTTATTCACCATCGCCAGTGTCTCCTTCAGAACATTTTCATCACCACTGTGATGGTTAATGTTATGTGTCAACTTGGGTAGGCCATGATTCTCAGGGGTCTGGCTGACATTATGTAATCACACTCTATTTTATGATCTGATGTGAGCAGCCAATCAGTTGGAAAAGGCATTTCCTTGGGAACATGGCCTTCAAATCAATACATTTCCTGGGGTATGCAGCCATTAATCTGGCCAATGTCTTTTTCTCCATCCCTGTTTTGAAGGATCAACAGAAGCAGTTTGCCTTCAGCTGGCAAGGCCAGCAGTACACCTTCACTGTCTTATCTCAAAGGTATATCAACTCCCTAGCCCTATGTCATAATTTAATCCATAGGGACCTTTATCACCCTTCCTTTCCACAGTATGTCACACTGGTCCATTAAACTGATGACATTATGCTGATTGGACATAGTAAGAAAAAAGTATCAATGACTCCACAGTTATTGGTAGAATATTTGCCTGCTAGAAGGTAGGAATTATTCCCCCAAAATTCAGTTGTCTTCCACCTCAGTGAACTTTCTAGGGCTCCAGTGGTGTGGGCATGTCAAGATGTTCCTTGTAAAGTGAAGGATAAGTTGATGTATCTGGCCCCTCCTACAACTAAAAAGGAGGCACAGCCCCTGCTGGACGTCTTTGTATTTGGAAGCAACATACCCCTCATTTGGGTGTGCTACTCCAGCCTATTTATCAAAGGGCTGGTTTTGAGTGGGCCCAGAACAAGAGAAGACCTTGCAAGAGGTTCAGACTGATGTGCAAGCTGTTCTGCCACTTGAGCCATATGATCCAGCTAATGAAATGATGTTTGAAGAGTCACTTGCAAATAACGATGTTATTTGGGGTCTTTGGCAGGCTCCTATTGGTGAATCACAGTACAGGTCCTTAGGATTTGGGAGCAAAGCCCTGCCGTCCTACACAGTTAACTACTCTCCTTTTGCGAAACAGCTTTTTTCTTGTTACTGGGTCTTAGTAGAGACTGAACTCTTAACCATGGGCCACCAAATGACCATGTGTCCTGAGTTGCCCATCATGAATTGGGTGTTGTCTGACCCATAGAGCCATAAAGCTGGATGTGCACAACAGCACTCCATCCTTAAATTGAAGAGGTATGTACGATACAGGGCCGGAGCATGACCTGAACACTCAAGTAATTTGTACAAGGAAATGGCCCAAATGCTCATGGTCCCCACTCCTGTCATATTACCTGCCCTCTCCCAGGCTGCACCTATGGCCTCATTGGGAGTGCCTCATGATCAGTTGCCTGAGGAAGAGAAAACTCGTGCCTGGTGTATGGACGGTTCTGCGTGATATGCAGGCACCATTTGAATGTGCACAGTGGCACCACTGCAGCCCATTTCTGGGACTTCCCTGAAGGACAGTGGTGAAGGGATATCTTCCTAATGGCAGAACTTCAGGCAGTGTGCCTGGTTGTTCACTCTGCTTGGAAGGATAAATGGCCAGATACGCAATTGTACACTGATTCATGGGCTGTGGTCAATGGTTTGGCTGGATCGGCAGGGACTTGGAAGGAACATGATTGAGGAATAGGAGTCAAGGAGGTACGGGAAAGTGGTTTGTGATAGACTTCTCCGAAGGGACCAAAGAACTCACATTAATGAGTCGGGGCTCCTTGTCCTTTGCCAGGGACCCCTGTTTCTACATTGGGCCTTTAGGGCAGACAAAAACCATTATTGCTTTAAGCACCATTGTGGATTGAAATTATCATTGTTGGGTGTTTCATCCTGTGATCTGCTGAACTGGAATAATGAGGAGAGGCATAGTAATATGTGTAGGACCTTTCCCACTTATTAGCTGTGAGATCTTCAGCAAATTACTGCCCCTCTCTGACCCTTGGTTTCCTCAGCTTTACAATGGGAGTAATACTGTCTTCCTCACAGCACTATTGTTGAGGATTACATTGAAATACTGGTGAAGCGCTCAGAATGATGCCTGGCACATAGTAGGCAATCAATGAATGGGAGTTAAAGCAAGAGATACAGGAAAGGTGGCCTGTGTGCAGGTTTAATCTGGGAGTGCAGGGTAAAATTGAGGGAAGGATTTCTTGTCACCCAGGGCATCAAACTCCTTGCTATAGAGTTGTCAGTTAGGTCCTTCCTGCCCAGGCCCCCTATCTTCAATGCCTGAAGAGGTCCATTTACTAGAGTCTTTCTTGGGACAAGTACAGGTTTGACAAGGAATGTCTGTACCCATACAATGAAGTGGGAATTATATACACCTTTTTTTTTTTTTATTGTGGTTAGCAAAATTGTGTAGTGGGTAGACCACCAGTAGTTTTTCCTTCTTCTTCAAGAAATGAAGCTGCCAAGTCATATTTGAGCAGATCTTGAGATCCACTTTTGCTATGCAGATGTAGGCCAAGGGCTTTTATGCCATGAATAAGACATTTGTATTTTACTAGGAAAGCAGCTCCTCTTGTAGCATGCAGAAGTCTAAGGAAGATTTGCACAAGTTACACAAGAAACTGGGGGGTCTCCTGGGAGAGAAGGAATTGATTGTATCTTATCACAACCAACCATGGCCAACATCAGCACCAACCATCACTATTACCACCACCACTACCTCCACCACCATAACCATCACCATCTCCACCATACAACCCACCACCACCACTTCTACTACCACTGTCACCACCATCACCAACACCAATACTACCATTTCCACCACCATCACACCACCAACCATAATCATCACCATCACCACTTCCATCATACAACCCACCACCATCATCACACCACTTACAGTCACCACCATCATCATGCTACCCACCACTGCCATCACCACCTCCCTTACACAAGTTATCACCACCATCCTTACCAGTACCACCATCACCATCACTCTTACCATCAATTTTACCGCCACCAGCAATGATGCCCCCTGTCACCAGAACCACCCCTGCTACTCTCAATATCAACATCATCAGCATCACCACCTCCATTACAAAACCTGTCACCGCTACCATTACCACCCTTACGTTCACCATTGTTCCTTCCCTGTAATTCAGATCTCTAAGTCTGGAGAAATGAATTTTGGTCTAGGCCCACTGGCCCAAGACCCTAATATAAAGTTCTAAGAGAGAGAGAACACATGGACTTTCCTTGGCCCTAAAAGGGGAGAGACGAAGGGGAGTGATAGTTTTCTTTTTCTTTTTGAGGCTATGGATCTTGAGATCTACTTGCACCCTGATGTATATGAGGGAAAAATAACACACAACTGGTTTGGGGGAATTCGGACCCTCTAAGTCTGAGAAAACAGAGTGTTATCCTTTCTTAAAGGAAAGTTGGGTCCATTAATCTTAATTCAGCCAGATCATTAAGCAAAAAGACTCCCAAAACTACCCCAATCTCACCGCAATGGGACAGTCTATCACCTAAGGAAACAGAGGGATGAGATAATCGTGGTGAAGGTGAGCCTTGAAGGTGATTAGACACAAATGTTGGACTTTCAGATATTCCCAGAAAGTGGACAAGGCTTGAGGGTTTCTCTTTAGGGCCTGACTGAGACATATTAATCCTACCTCAAATAATAAAACGAGAGCAAGAGTGAGTCCAAAAAAAAGAGTAAGTCAGGAAGTGAAAAATACAAGTCAGAGACAATTTCCATACTATGTGGTCCTGGCATCAATCTCCAATCCCTACTAACGAAGAATCAAGGGACTCCTCACCTGGGTGTGGCAAGGACTTCTCTGTCCTGGCCCAATCTTTTCTTCTATCACCAGGCTCTGCAGTCCTCACTGGTCCTCCTTTGTGTGCCACGCTGTTCCACATCAAGCTTTCAAGGATTAGGAAAGGGGCTTTCTTAAATAAAAGTTCTTTGTCTGTTTTGGCTTCGACACTGAGATTGCAGAGGATTCTCATTCTTTTCCAGCCTAAAGGGACAGAGCTTTATCAGCTGTGTTCACATAGCTTTAAGGTCCCTGGGTGGCTGTAGAAGCAGCACAGGGATGGTGAGTGACCTCCTCTAACCTCACAAGGGGCAAAGAGAACCAAGATCAACAGCCCCAGCCTGGCCCCATGACGTGGAGGCCAAGCACGCCTCCTCTCTCCACCATCTTCACCAATTCTGACACCAACTGTCCCTCGCGCAGCACTTTCTACTTCTCTGAAAAAAAAAAAAAAAAAACTTCTCTGTAAAAAAACTAGTGCCATAGTCCCTCGCGCAGCACTTTCTACTTCTCTGAAAAAAAAAAACAAAAAAAACTTCTCTGTAGGGTTCGATAATTCATTGCAGTGGCCACACCGAACTCACAGGCCATATTCATGATTATGGTTTTTTTTTACGGAAATAACAGGTTACGATTCAGGCCCAGGACACTCAAGGATACAGTTCTTCCATTGGGCAGCCTCTTCCCAGCCATGCTCGCAGGCACAGTTCTCCCTGGCCCTAGGCCTCTGCCCAAAGGCACTCCCTGTCCGTCAGCTGGAAAGCCCAATGCGCAGTCTCCCTGCTGCCGGGTCTCTGCTGCAGCTTCTCACTGCATTTAGTGTTACAGTTCTCTCTCTCTCTGTCTCCTGGTTCCAGGAGCTTCTCGGCATAGGGATCCCAGGTCCAAAGACATGCTCTCCGCTCCTGGCTATTTTTCTTTGGTGGTGGGGGGATCCTCTCCTTCCGGCCTCTGGGGTGGCTCATTTCAAGCCCAACAGAATGGCAAACCTGACCGATCCCTTTGGTAGTCCACAATTACCATATTTGCACAGTCCCACCCAATCACTTGGGTGAGAGTTGCAAGACCATGGCTAGAAAGGCCACACAAAAGTCATCTATCACACTACAGTGGCGCAAACAGTTTACATTGGACTACGAACCAAAAGGTTGGGGATTCGAAACCATGCAGCAGTGCCACAGAAGAAAGGCCTGGCAATCTTCTTCCATAAAGATTACAGCAAAGTAAACCCTATGGAGCTTGATCCTACTCTGTAACAATTGGGGTCGCCATGAGTAGAAATTGATTCAACGGAAACAGGTTTTGTTGGGGTTTTCATATAGCTTTAACTTTACCTTTTGCTATTAGGACATTAAGGGAATCATGCCTCCTTTTCCAAGTGGGCTGTGAAATACTGCTGCTGCCGGGTTCACTGGGAATGGCCGTGTACTGCCTGCACTGTTCGGCGTTCTGCCTCGCTCTGGCTTCTGCACCCTCTGATCTGTGTCGCCGGAGTATGAAGGGGTCTTAAAGCCTGTGCTGTTAATTGGGTGGGAAGGGATTTAAACAGCCTACAAGGCCCTCCCCTGTGTCATCATCAGCTCTGGGAGGACTTGGATGTTGCACTGGGAACCATTCCCCCCCCCCCCCCCCGCAGCTACAGCCATCTGAGGTTTTTATTTTTATGTTTTGTTGTTTAACTATTTCCTGCCCACTTCTATGCAGGCTGCCTAGGCAGTTCTCCAGCCCACACACTGTCCAGCTCAGGTGGGGCCCTGAATTCACCCTGGAACCAAGATAGAGCCAGAGAAACTGCCACCATGAGCACATATTAGTGACACAAAGGTCCCCAGACAGACTTGTGTCTAAGGCCCCCAGCTGTCTGGGGCTGTTAGCTGAGCTTGAGGAGTTTTTAAATTTTAAAACACTTCAGTCGCTAATATCAAAAGAGGTGCTCTCTGAAACATATAAGGTATATACATGGCAAGGGAATCAAATTCTGAACATTGGGACTGAGGGTAGTAGTTTTTTTTTAATGTTATGAAGTTTAGCAAGAAACACTTTTGTGTTTATATACATTTTGCATGCAGTAATACAGAAATTTGTATTTTGGGACAAAAAACCTGAGATTCATTGAAAGAAAAACACAAATAAGGACAGAAGAAATAATGCAGCAATGACAAGACCCCTTAGCAGTTACTCAGCCCGTGTGGTAAAATTCAGGGGGAAAATGTTCTAATTGTCCCAGTCTGGTTCCAGCTGAGTCCTTCTCAAAGGACTGAGATAAAGTATATGTGTGGGTGGGTTGGAAAGAGAGACCAAAACCCTGTTGCCGTTGAGTCGATTCTGACTCATAGCAACACTGTAGGACAGAGTAGAACTGCCCCATAGGGTTTCCAAGGAGCGGCTGGTGGATTTGAACTGCCAACTCTTTGGTTAGCATCCGAGCTCTTAACCACTGCATCACCAGGGCTTTAAGAAAGGGAAAGAGAGAGAATGTAAATGTGAGTGTGCCAGCATAAGTTGTGTTTGTAATCACGAGTGTAAATGTGAATGTGTGTGTGACTACGAATATGAGTGTACCGTATATTTGAATGTGAGTGTAAGCTGTGTGAGTGAACATGCGTGTACAAGTTTGTGAATATGTGACTATAAGTACCTCAATCTGTGTGTGTGTGAGTTGCATAAGTGTGAGAGTAGCTATGTGTGAGTAGAAGTTGTCTGGTGTGAATGTGAGTGTACAAGTCTGTGTGTAAGTGGGTGTGAGTGTGAATGTGTGTATGAGTGTAAGTTATGTGAGTGTGTGCATTTACTATCCACCCAAAGATGTAACTTTTAGGGATCTCAACTTTGAAATCTCCATTATTTCTGAGCACGAACAGCCCCTTGTCCCCAGTGAGGTTAGCTTGGGACTTGGTAATGGCTCTAAGGAGCCCTGGTGGTGCAGTGGTTAAGTGCTTGGCTGCTAACTGAAAGGTTGGTGGTTTGAACCCACCAGCCGCTCCACAGGAGAAAGATGTGGCAGTCTGCTTCTGTAAAGACTGCAGCCTCGGAAGTACTATGGGGCAGTTCTACTCTGTCCTACGGGGTCACTGTGAATTGGAATCCACTCAACAGCAACGGGTTAAAACGTCCATTCAGCCCTATTTGCCCAGGACAGAACTCATTTATGCCTGTTGTCCTGGCATAACTTTCATTTCTTTGCAGCCGTATTGATTTTTGTTTGAGGTATAACTCACATCAGTAAAGGACACAATTCTTAAGAGTACAGCCTGATGATCACTCTGGGGAAGTCTCCCAGGGTTTCTCGTCAGCCCACCTGAAGAGGGCGGATTTCATTGTCCACAAGCATTTTACTTCCCCTGTGGTCTTTGAGGAATACTTTATACATGCTGGAGAATCAAAGGAAATGGACTGCAGCTATTTGGAAAACAGGCAGGGTTTAAATTACATTGCCTTGACTTGATGGGCTTTAAGGATGTGTTGATTCTAGAAGGTAGAAATTATTAGAAACCTTCATAGAAGTTACCATAATTCAAAGCATCTGAACTTCCCTTTACCCCGTCACTACCAGTCTAGCCTTCCCCTGACAAACTTGACTTTGGTTAAAGAAATAAGTCATCCCATTGGGAATCATATAGGAACTGTGGGAAAGAGTATGGGATTTGGAGTCGGCCAGGCTTAGCTCTGCAGCTTGACTCTATCATTTGGTAGCTCTGTGTCCTTGGGTAAGTTAGTTTAACTTCTCTGGCCCTCAGTTTCCTAAACTATAAAAGGGGCAACAGGATTTACTTTGCAGAGTTGGGGTCAGGATCATATGTAACGAATATATGGGGGCTGGTGCATGGGCACCAAGTAGATGATAGCTAATATTTGAGTCAGATTTAAGGATCAGAATAAAAGCAAAGTGTGGCAGATTATATTTTCCAAAATTGGCTGCAGCAGTCTTTCCAGTTTCACTCATTTTTCCAGAATTTTGCTACGCCCTATCAAGAGGCAGCGTCTACTTCCCCTCCTTGTGAACCTGGACAAACCATGTGGCAGAAGCAATGTTACATGACTTCAGAGGCTAGATCAAAAATGACAATGTAGCTTTTGCCTAGTCCTCTCTCTCTCTCTAACAAAATGCTTACCCTTGGAACTCAGCCACCATGCTGTGAGGAAGCCCATACTAGCCTACATAGAAAGATGACATGGAGAGGCCCACATGAAGAGGAACAGAGGCCCCCAGCCAATAGCCATTATCAACCACCAGACTTCTGAGTGAACGAGCCTTCAGATGATCTCAGCTCTCAATGTGTCTTCCAACTGAAGTCCCAGAAATTTCGAAGAAAATACAAGACATCCCTGCTGTGTGCTGCTCAAATTCCTGATCCATAAGGTCCATGAGCATAATAAATGATTGTATTAGCTATGAAGTTTTGAGATAATTTTTTACATGGGGATAGTAATTGGAATTCAGTGTAATCAAGGTGTTTCAGATGAGGTTGACATTTCTCTCATACATCTGCATCAGGCTGTTTGCTTTCATTCATTCCAAAATCAAAGGTTAAGAGCCTGTTATACATATTTGTACTGTTGCTTATGTTTGTAGGAAACCCTGGTGGCGTAGTGGTTAAGTGCTACAGTCTGCAGTTTGAATCCGCCAGGCGCTCCTTGGAAACTCTATGGGGCAGTTCTACTCTGTCCTATAGGGTCGCTATGAGTCGGAATCGACTCGACAGCACTGGGTTTGGTTTGGTTTTTGGGTTATGTTTGTAACCCAGTGTAGAGGTTTCTTTTCACAAAATTAATTGGTTCTGTATTCAAACCCAATGTGATCTTCTATATCCAAGCTCCTACCGTCCTGCGTATTATTTAACACTGCCCATTTACTAGCCTGTGGGAGGTGGAACTATAAAATAATGTAACCATTGTATAACCAAAGATGTGTGAAGTTGTATATCCAAATTGCTGCTATCCCATCCAGATAGCAACTGTGGAAGAGTGAATCCTGTTCCTTTGTTTTCCATGCCACAAAGATGGAAACTTTCTCTAGTACTATGAATTCATTTGAGGAAGGAGAGAATTACAGTAAACTAGCAAGGCCTCAAGGAGCCCTGACAGCTCAGTGGTTAAAGCACTCAGCTGCTAACCAAAATGTTGGTGGTTTGAACCCACCAGCCACTCCATGGGAGAAAGATGTGGCAGTCTAATTCCATGAAGACTTAGAGTCTTGGAAACCCTATGGGAGACTTCTAGTCCATCCTATAGGGTTGACATGAGTCAAACTCGACTCAGTTGCAGTGGGTTGGTTTGGTTGGCAAGACCTCAGGTCATAGTGGTGGTAGCCAAGGAAAATTAGGCCAGAAAGCTAAGGCAGCAGCAGCACCAGTTTTGCAGACGGGTCCAAACCAGAGAGAATGGGATCCACAGGCAGGTCATGCGCATGAGAATCACACTGTGGTCTAGAGCAGTGGTCACAGTAGAGTGTGTAATAGAGCAGCTAAAGAATGAGCTTTGGATCAAACAAAGCTGGGCTCACATCTGGTTTCTCCACATACTGGCTGTGTGACTTTGAGTGAGTTCCTCAATTTTGTCATCTGTAACATACTACCTGCCCCTGGCAGAGGTGACTAAATGTTTTCCAAAGATATGCATTCCTCCTATATAGTGTAGTTGTGGCTGGGAAGCAGCTGCCCCGCATCTAAAATTGCTGTGTGACTAGACCTGGTTAATGAAATACGAGCAGAGGTCACGTCTATCACTTCTATGCTGAGGTGGCTAAGTATCCACTGCACGTTGCCCACACTAACTTCCCCTTTCCTGGTGAACTTGGAGGCCACGAGTTGAAGATGGTGACATCACAAGGTAGAGTGAGCCTGGATCCCTGCATCACCACTTGGAAGAGAACCACTCAACCAAGAACAGACACACTGCACTTTGTGTGAGTTACTGTGTTAACACACTGAAAATTGGGGGTTGTTTGTTATAGCTGCTAGCCTACCCAGACTTATACACTGTTAGATAATTGTTAACTGCATAATTATAGGGTGTCTTTCCTATTTGACTGGATGCTCCTTGAGAGCAAGGCTGGACCCTATTGACCCAGTGCCTTACACTGTGTTTGGTGCATATGTTGTAGATTGAATTGTGTCCCTCCAAAAAATGTGTGTCAACTTGGCTAGGCCATGCTTCCCATATTGTGTGATTGTCTACCATTTTGTCATTTGATGTGATTTTCCTATGTGTTGTAAATCCTACCTCTGTGATATTAATGAAGTGGGATTAGCGGAAATTACATTAATGAGGCAGGACTCAATCTAAAAGATTAGGCTGTGTTTTAAGTCAACCCCTTTTGAGATATAAAAAACAGAATCCAGCAGGGAGACATGGGGACCTCATACCACCAAGAAGCAAGAGTCAGGAGAATAGCACATCCTTTGGACCAGAGTCCCTGCACTGAGAAACTCCTCAGCCTGGGAAGATTGATGATAAGGACCTTCCCCCAGAGCTGACCGAGAGATAAAGCCTTTCCCTGGAGCTGGCACCCTGAATTTGGACTTCTAGCCTCCTAGACCGTGAGAGAATAAACTTCTCTTTGTTAAAGCCATCCACTCGTCGTATTTCTGGTATAGCAGTACTAGATAACTAAGACAACATACAAGGCAGTGAGTAAAATTGAATTTGCAGCTTGATTAAGAGAATTAGAATCTGGGCTCTTTACCAAAAGGAGAAAGAAAAGGTGGATGTTAAAAAAAAAAAAAAAAACACTTCATAACTGAAAGTAGTTCTTTAAACACTTGCAAGAAGTACAAAAAAAAACAAAAACAAAAACCCACTCAGCAGTGAAGTTATGATTTGCCATTTGGCACTTTGATGCCAAGTGGGACTGGAGAAATGAGTTTTCCCAACAGAAAGTTTTGGAAACCAAGGTTTCCTATTAGATTTTCTTCATAGTTCCACAAAGCTTTTAAAGGTTAATTAAATGATTGGCTTAACCATTGATTCATGTTTTTAGCATATGAAATGGAGTCATTTCGAGAAGGGAACAATTATGTAAATACAAACTTGGTAGCAAGAATTGTACCTGAAAATGATACCTGATTGGTAACATCTCAGTTTACACTTTGAATTCTCAATGTGAATAAACATAACTTGCTTTCATACAGCGCTTTCTTTTTATCATTCCTGTGTGTTTTCACAACAATTCTGAGAGTTAGGACACATTTTACTGTCATTATTTCAAGATGGAAAATGCATAGAAGAGAGTTGTGATTTGGCTATGTTTCGTGGCTCATGTGAGAGTCAGAAGCCAGGTCACTTGACTCTCAGCATAGCCCTTTTTCCTCACCAGACCTCCCAGGTCGATATGTGTTCAACATGGTTGATCGTCCAGTAGGAACCAAATCAGACAATTTTTTAGCCCAATCTGGAGAAGGTCTTATGTTCGGGTGTCTTGTGGAATAAAAAAGGAAACTAGGACATAGGACTGTAGTCCAACTACAGCCCAGCTAGGGAGAAATAATCTAAATATGTGACCACTTAAAAAACTAAATAAAATATTAAAGTATTCATCCCTTTAAGTAACAGAAGATAGAGGATAGGGCATGAGGGGTTAAATGACAAGTAAGTAGCACATATCCAAGAAGTATGATAGCCATTCAGAAGAGAAGAGAGGCTTTGATAAGTGCCCACAATTGTCAAACACAATAGGAGGATCAAGAAAGTAAGAGAAAGCAGGGTCGCCACAGCCAGGAAAGCAAAGTAATTGACTAGGGATAGGTTAAGCAGTGGTGAAAGGAGGCAGGGAAGCCAGTGAGAAGTTTGAAGTGAAAGTCTATTGAGACTGGGGAACAGGAAGTTATTGGTGAGCTTGGAGATGGGAGACTGTAACTGGATGATGGAGAGAAGGATAAGTTACAGGTACAGGGATGCAGCAGATGCTGTCAATGCTCACCCACATCCCTTGGACTCCCTGTGGGTTCTGGCTGACTTTTAACTGGGAATCGGCATCTCTTTGCTTAGGAGATGTATTTATATATTTATTGACCCAAAACTACTGGCCACTCTGCCATGAGGCAGGTCAGATGGGATGGGGAATGAGGAGCCCCACAAATAGCCTTGTGACTCTCGGGAATTGGTGTATAAATACCCCAGCTCCCTTGCCTTACCCTTGCTTTGGGGTGGCACAGTCCTGAGGCATGCATTTTGTACCATTTCCCAGGATTTTCCTGCAGGATTAAGCTCCCAGGAGCCCACTGTGGTAGCTGGCTTAATGCTCTTGTTGTTGAGTGCCATCGAGTCAATTTCAACTCATAGCAACCCCATGTGACAGAGTAGAACTGCCACAATAGGATTTTCTAGGCTGTAAATTAAAAAAAAAAAAAAAAATTTTTTTTTTTTTTAATAATTATGGGAGCAGATGTCCAGGTCTTTTATTCTGAGGAGCCACTGGGTGGGTTTGAACTGCCTACCTTTCATTTAGCAGCCAAGCGCTTGACTGTTGTGCCACCAGGGCTCCTTATGTGTATCCTAGGACTGGCTTAATAGCACAATCTTTATTAGCTGCCTTTCCTTTCTTGTCTCACTTCCCCACTCTTCCACCAGCGTGTTTCCTATGCTTCCCAAATAAATTATCTGTACTTGAATCCTTGCCTCAGGCTCCTTTTCTGAGGGAACCCAAACTAACACAGATGATCATGTAATTTATGGTTCAAAATAGGACACCTGTGAGAGTGAAAGGGAGAGGGGTGCTGTTAATAATTACAGCAGAACAGCTAGTGCAAAGCAGGATAGGAATTTCTAGGGATATGCCTCTCCTTTGAGTGGGACTAGATGAGAGAGAAGTGAAATTGAAATACCAACTCCTTATAATAACAGAGAGTAAATATGTGCAGAGACTAAAGACGCCTTTTATTTAGTGAACATTTGTGTCCTATGGCCCACCACCTGAGGGCTCTGGAAAGGAATATGTCTGCTCAAGAGAAGGAAAATACCTCAGGAGAAGAATGAACCGTAAGAAGCAGGTCAGTGTCCAGACCCCAGGAAAACAAGGCTGTGTGTTTCTAAACTCCCTGTGATTCTACCAGGGCACCAAGCCATCCTGTCAGCCTTAGTCAATAAGACATTCATCCAAGGCATCACTGGGCACCTCCTTCCTCCTTCCTCTCATTTTCCGTTAGTGATATGAGTGCAGTCCTCTCTGTAGCTGCTCAAACAGACCAGCCTCTCTTGGTCTCACATTCATGGCCTCTTTGTTGGTCCCAGCAGTCCCCAGGATATTGTCTGGAAATGGATGCTTTAATACCCAAGACCTTTCTACTTTTTCCCTCCAAAAGGGATTTTTCCCCCCTCCAAGAAAATATTTCAAGAAAACAATTCCATTTTCTTGTGTGGCTGAAGACGTGCTGCTGCTGCTGCTGCTGCTGAGGGGAAGAGCTCTCTGGATGTGATGGTGCTGAGAAGGACAAGAAGCTAACATTGTCTTTCCTTCCCCCATAAAAAAAATAAATAATTTTTTTTTTTTTTATGAACATATTGGAAACCCTGGTGGCACAGTGGCTAAGAGCTTCATGCTGCTAACTAGAAGGCTGGCAGTTCGAATCCACCAGGTGCTCCTTGGAAACTCTGTGGGGCAGATCTACTCTGTCCTTTAGGGTCGCTATGCATTGAAATCGACTCAAGGGCGAGTTTAGTTTCTATGGACATCTAGAGTCCCTGGTGGGCAAATGGTTAATGTGCTGGGCCACTACCCAAAAGGCTGAAGGTTTGAGTCTATCCTGAGGCACCTCAGAAAAAGGCTTGGTGATCTAGTTCTAAAAAGTCAGCCTTTGAAGAATCCGTGGAGCATAATTCTACCCTGACACACATGGGGTCACCATGAGTCTAAATCAAACTGGTAGTATCTGGTTTATGCACATGCTCATCCCAACCCTGGAGCCACGGTAGCTCAGTGGTTAAGAGCTACAGCTTTTAACCAGAAGGTCAGCAGTTCGAATCCACCAGGTGCTCCTTGGAAACCCTTTCTGGTATTAGTTCCACTCTCTCGTAGGGTTGCTATGAGCCGGAATCGACTCAATAACAACAGGTTTCTCTTTTTTTGTTTTTAATCCCATCCCTGGATTTGAGATAGCAGTGTCCATGTGATGTCAATGGTGCAACCCAAGGTCTTGGGTCGGGAAGGGGCCTCTGCTCTCCACCAATCAGTGTTGAGCTGGGTTGTGATACTGCCTGTTTCTAATGGTTCCCAGGACCCCATTCCTCAGAGATGTTTCCCATCCCTTGGCCTCCTTGCTCTTGAAAATTGGACTTGCAGTTGTCCCTTCCCCCTTGAGTTTGGAATTGATATATAAATAGATAGGTGGGTATTGCTGTGCTAAGCACCTTATAGTATTAAATCATTTAATCCTCACAAAGATTCTATGAATTAGATCCTGTTGTTAATTCTGTTGAGTTCCTGGCAGTTCCCTATCCATATACTGCTGCAGACAGTTTGGAATTTTCTCCTGCAAAATTTTATTTGCATGTGATATTAATGATTAAAAAAAAAGAAAAAAACAAACTCGCTGCCATCGAGTCAACTCTGACTCAGAGCGACCCTACAGGACATTAGTGGTTGGTGTATAAATTTGCATCATAGACATATGAACTGGTCTTCGTTGTAAGAGTATGGATATTATCCTATCACTGACAGCAGTGTACTTCAGGACAGACCTTGAAATGTTCTTTTGACAATGACTGTGACACCACTCCTCTTCAGTTTGTCATTTCCAGCAGAGTAGACCACATGATTGTCTGATTCAAAATGACCAATTCCAGTCCATTTCAAGCTCACTAATGCCTAGGATATCAGTCTTTACGTGTTCTATTTCATTGTTGAAGACTTCCAGTTTTCTTAGATTTATGCTACGTACATTCCACATTCCAATTATTAATGGATATTTACAGGTGTTTCTTCTCATTTTGAGTCTTGCCACATCAGAGTACGAAGATCCTGAAAGCTTGACTCCATCCAAGTCATTAAGGTTTACTGTGCTTTACAGAGGCAGCTGTGCCCCAGTTGTTTTTTGAGTGCCTTCCAAAATGAGGGACTCATCTTCTAGCACTATATCACACAATGTTCTGCTGTTATTCAGAAGGTTTTCATTGGCCAGTTTTTTTTAGAAGTCACCATGTCCTTCTTAACAGTCTATCTTAGTCTGGAAGCTCCGCGGAAACCTGTCCACCATGGGTGACCCTGCTGGTATTCGAAATACTGGTGGTAGCATAGCTTCCAGCATCACAGCGACATGAAAGCCACCACAGTACAAGCTGGTAAACAAGTGGTAGGACTACTGCCTAGATAAAAACAAAAGCAAAACAAAAATAATTTTAAATATCAGTGTGCTTATTTGAAAAGTTTTGTATAAAACACGGCAAGGGCCTACATGACCACTCAACTTCCGTTCCAGATCTAGGATAAGTCTTTAAAGTTTTGGCCCTTAATTCTTCTAAATGTGTGGTGTTCACTGGACCCTGTTTGTCCGCCCCCCTCTGGTGGCCATTATATAAATAACAGGTCGAAGAGCAACTCTTAGGGCAATGGTTGCTTTCTCTTTCATCAATATTTCATTCATTCATATGAATATCACCTACTATATGCCAGCTCGTACACTAGATGCTAGACATAAGAAACTAACAAGATAGAACACTGTGGTCAAGGGTGGTAGAGAAACAAGTGAAGAGATAATTACAAATTAGTGAAACAAAGGTCATGGAGGAGCATACAGAGAATGCTGGGAGTGTACATAGGATACTTGGGCTGGCCTTGGCATTGGGTTAGGGCAAATGAGGGAAAGTGGAGAAGCTGGGGATTGAGAAGAGCAGGTAGAATTCCTAAATCCAAGGAGGAGTAGGAGGTAAGAGAAGCCGTTGGGAATTCAGGGAGCTGCCAGGATGCTCGTTCAATATGGCAGAAGTCAAAACACAGGTTTCAAGGGAGGAGAGCAACAGGTGGGTTCAGGGAGATTGGTTGGGGCCAGATCACAAAAGGTGCTTTATGTCCCACTAGAGTTTGAGCTTATATCCCCTAGGCTAGTGGTCCCCCAATTTTTTTTTTATCATGTTCCTCATCAATAAAAATATTTGTGTATAAACCTCCAATATATGAATATTTATTCATTTATACATTTTTTTGTTTTTTTTTTTATACCTAGGCAGTGTAGTGTAATGGTTAAGAGCTTGGGCTCTGCAGCCAGATGGACTATATTCCAAATCCTGGCTTCGCTACTTCTTAGAGGTGTGACCCTGAGCAAACAACCTCTGTATCTCAGCTGCCCCATCTGTAAACTGAGGATAATAGCAGACTCACCGCCTCTGAGGGTTGCAGAAAGGGTCAAATTCAGTAATCCATAAGAACTTAGAACAAGCCTGGCACATGATAATGTTATGTTAACTTGCTGTCAAGTTGATTCCGACTCATAATGACACTATAGGACAGGGTGTGACTGCCCCATAGGGTTTCCAAAGAGTGGGTGGTGGATTCTAACTGCCGATCTTCCGGTTGGCAGCCGAGCTCTCAAGCATTCGGCCACCAGGACTCTGAATATTATTCTATACATCTACTACTGAGTGCCATTATAAAAGTGGAGTTGGAATTTATACCTAGTAGGGGCTCCACCGGAAACCCTGGTGGGTAGCCGTTAAGTGCTACGGCTGCTAAACAAGGGGTTGGGAGTTCAAATCCGCCAGGCGCTCCTTGGAAACTCTATGGGGCAGTTCTACTGTGTCCTATAGGGTTGCTATGAGTCGGAATCGACTCGACGGCACTGGGTTTTGTTTTTGGTTAGGGGCTCTACCTACCCCAGAAAATCTGTTTTAACACAAACTCACTTCAAAATGTCAAGAATTATTTTTCATCCTCAAAACTTCAACCTGGAAGACCAGACCACTCCTAACCCCTCACCCTACCTATCAGTAAATAGCCTTGGCCTCTCCTGATTGTACTTATACCAAACTCATCGGTGCACGTAATTCCTGCATTTAGCTCAAAGCAGTGACGTGGAACCCGGGGTGGGAACTGAGGACCTTCTTTTATAACAAGCTTCCAAGTAGTGCTGATGCTGCTGGTCCAAGTACTACACTTTCACATTTTGAAAAAAAAATATAAATATCAAATGAACTACCTTTAAAAAATATTTTTATTTTTCCAGCACAATCACATGGTGCCTGGCTACCATCACCAAATACTCTGACAGGGATCACAATAGAGGCTCCCAGACAGAGCTGCAGAAAAATGGAGAACAAAATTCTAACTCACACAAAAAAGACCAGACTTACTGGTCTGACAGAGACAGGAGAAACCATGAGAGTATGGCCCCCGGACACTCTTTTAACTTAGTACTGAAGTCACTCCTGAGGTTCACCCTTCAGCCAAAGATTAGATAGGCGCATAAAACAAACAGTAATACATGTAGCTCAACCGTGTATACCAGACTAAATGGGCCCACCAGCCCAGGGGCAAGAACAAGAAGGCAAGAGGGCACAGGAAAGCTGTACACATGGAAATGGGGAACCCAAGGTTGAAAAGTGAAGAGTATTGACAGGTCACAGGGCTGGCAAGCAATGTCTTAAAATATTATGTGTGTAAATTGTTTAATGAGAAACTAATCTGCTCTGTAAACCTTCATCTAAAGCACAATAAAAATAAATAAATAAAATATTTTAATTTTATTTATTAGGACACAGCACATTTTTGTTCTCACTAAAAAATATGTGTGTGTATGTGTGTGTGTGTCTGTGTGTGTGTGTCTGTGTGTCTGTGTCTGTGTGTGTGTATATAAACCCTGGTGGCGTAGGGATTAAAGATTCAGCTGCTAACCCAAAGGTCAGGGTCGGAAGTCTGAATCCACTAGGCTCTCCTGGGAAACCCTATGGGGCAGTTCTACTCTGTCCTCTAGGGTCGCTATAAGTTGGAATCAAGTCGAGGGCAACCGGTTTGGTTTTTATTTGTTGTTGTTCATGTATATATACATGGAAACCTTGCTGGCGTAGTGGTTAAGAGTTTGGCTGCTAGCCAAAAGGTTGGCAGTTCGAATCCACCAGGCGCTCTTTGAAAACCCTGTGGGGCAGTTCTGCTCTGTCCTAAAAGGTTGCTGTGAGTCGGATGTGACTTGTCGACAACGGTTTTGTTTTGGTTTTACATATATATATATGTGTGTGTGTTTTAGCAACGGTAAATATGCTCAATTTTTTGACAATGTTGGTTTAGTTCTAAATTCAGTTTATTCCAGTACTTGAAAAAGAACTTCAGCAACATGCACGGATACCAAATGGAAAAAACGCTTTATGGACTTTGACTAACAAGTTGTGATACTCATTTTTCAGCCTTATCCACCAGTTAATGGAAAGCTCTTTGTTGAAATTCAGCTGACGATTTCCATTTTTCTTAATGTCAATCAGTTATTCTTGCAAAATAATTGGAAGGTTCTACATTTTCATATTGTTAGCAGATTAGCTTATTTTAGCTTTTTATGAGGTTCGAATACCCTGTTTCCAAGCGTTTAACGCATAGAAAGGATGTTAATAGGCGGCCCACTTACATAACATTCTGCCTCAAGATCTCGTAACACTGGAGACATTTCCACTACCCCTTGTCAGTATACTCTCTCCAAAGTACGAGTTTAATTTTGTGTGTGTGTGTGTGTGTTTTAAGTGAAAGTTTACAGCTCAAGTTAGTTTCTCATACAAAAATTTATAAACACGTTGTTATGTGACCTTAGTTGCTCTCTCTATAATGAAGGCACACTCACCCTTTCCACCCCAGATTTCCCGCGTCCATTCAACCAGCTCCTGTTCCTTTCTGCCTTCTCAGCTCGCCTCTGGACAGCATGAGTTTGTTTTGAAAAGCTGTTACTCTCTCTCTCTCTTTTGTTTTGTTAGGACATAAGCTTTGCCCTGAAAAGACAAATGTAGTTATTTTTTCAAATATCCTTTAGGTGCCTTACTGACATCGTTTTCATCGTGGAAAAGATTAACAAGTTTGGGACATTATTTATAGAAGAAAAATAACATCCTTAAATCTGGTAACTTTTAAGTACATTGCCAGAGGGAAACTCCTTTTTCCCCCAGGTTGGTAATTTATTGCACAGATTGAGAACCACGTGATGAGTTGGCATTAGTTTCTCCAGGCGTGAGAACATACTAGTTGAGGGTCAGACAGTTTAGCATATGTTGCTTTCACAGCTGGAGTTTTTTCGGACCTTAATTTGAAGTATCAGACAAGCAAAGTAGCGCCCAGTATGCGGCCAGCACACAATTCATTTTACTGGTGAAAGTATAAGACTTGAAATATTTTTTCAGTGCCAGTGAACTGAAATTACGCATCAATCTTGTCAAAGCCACGAATTCTGCAGCCTGTGTCCTTCAATATATGCAGCCAATATGATCCCAGGTGTTGAAACTGGAGCTTCACTGCAAAACTCTCTCCTCCCAACCCTCATATTTTTCAGTCATTTGATATCTTTAAGAATATATTTTCTCTACATTGAATCCCTGTTCTGGCAATCCTCTGAATTCTCAGTCTGCCACACAGTAGTAATTCCTCTTTTACTTCAACCTTGTTAGTTTCCTGACTAACAAATTGGCCAGTTACAACACCATGAAATGGCCTGTTGTTGTCGTTGTTGTTAGGTGCCAGGGAGTCAGTTTTGACTTAGTGACCTTATGTAAAACAGAAGGAAACACTGCCCAGTCCTGTGGCATCCTCATAATCATTGTTATACTTGAGCCCATTGTTGCAGCCACTGTGTCAATTTATCTTTTTGAGGGTCTTCCCCTTTTTCACTGACCGTCTTCTTTACCAAGCATGATGTCCTTCTGCAGGGACTCCATGATAGTATGTCCAAAATATCTGAGACGTAGCCTCGATGTTTGCTTCTAAGGAGCGTTCTGTTTGTACTTCTTCCAAGAGAGATTTGTTAGTTCTTTTGTCAGTCCATGGTATGCTCAATATTCTGCAGCGACACCGCAATTCAAAGG